>NC_080859.1:22492209-22803504 GCF_030435755.1 Ochotona princeps | reverse complement strand
AAGAGACTTCCTGAGGGCTATGTGGAAGTTAAGCTCCAATGTGGAGGTGCCATACAAATCTTGGAAAGCCTGGCACACTGAACTCCACCCCAGTGGCATGTTCAGATTGGGGTACCAACCCTTAGCTCATAGAAGAGGCTGACAGCAACGCGGCAGACCTTCTCTGCTGTTACCTTTTGGACCAAGATTGTGGGTCCTTTTCTGCCCTCCTCCTTTCTGCCCTTACAGGCAGCTCTCTGGTCCTTTCACAAGAGGGGTCTCTGTGTGTGAGACGGCCGCCACACACAGGTGAACATCTCTACACTCGTAAATAAATCCTGCTCTCACTTGCACACGTTCTTTCTGCCTCTTGCATTCTGATCTCTGTGGGATCTAGAATAAAGATTAAGTTAGACAGGTCCATCACTGGTTGGTTGTCCAACAGTTGTCCTTCAGTCGTGAGCAACTTCAGACCTCCCGCAACTCATGCTAACCACACCCTTCACTCATGCAGTATGGTTCCCAGAGTGACAAATTCCTCTAGGTCTTGTGGTTTTCAAATGTTTTCCTTCTTTATGACCAACTTGCTTCTCCTCCTGCTGAATGAATGTGAAATGCTTGGGAGGCCCAGGCTATGAACTCAGCAGCCAACACACATTAGTCATTATTATTTTTTTTAAATTTGAGAGTTGCATGCGTACACACACACACACACACACACACACACACACTCCAGGGGTTTGGGGCATCGTTGGGCTCACTTCCCAAATAGCTGGAAGTGGACCCAGGCAAAGTTGAGAGTTAGAAATTCAGTTCAGGTCTCCCACGTGGGTGGCAGGGATCTAACTCGTTGTCCTCCTCACAGCTTTCCTGGGTCTGCACAGGCAGGAAGCAGGAATCGGAAGCCCAAACCAGGGATCCTACCCAGTTACTCTGGTGTGGGCATCGGCACCAGCCTTTTCCCAGCCCCAGATGTGAGGCATCCGGACTGCCTTCTGCTAAAGGTAGTTAAGAATCAATAGACACGGGCCTGGCGTGGTAGCCTAGTGGCCAAAATCCTCGCCTTGAATGCCCCGGGATCCCATATGGGCATCGGTTCTAATTCTGGTGACTCTGCTTTCCATTCAGCTCCCTGTTTATGGCCTGGGAAAGCAGTTGAGGACAGCCTTGGGACCCTGTACCTGCATGGGAGACCCAGAAGAGGCTCCAGGATCCTGGCTTCGGATTGGCTCATCTCTGGCCGTTGTGGCCACTTGGGGAGTGAATCATTGGATGGAAGATCTTCCTCTCTGTCTCTTTTCCTCTCTGTATCTCTGACTTTCCCATAAAAATAAATAAATCTTAAAAATAAATTCCTCTGGAGCGCTGGTCTCTTGCCTGGAAGAACAAATATCTCTGAATTCATGCGTTTCAAAGGGTCAACTTTCAGTTCCTGACACCTCGAAGACATCCTGTGTCCTGCTTCGGATGTCGCTGGGCTGTGTCCCTCCACCTGTCCATCATCAGTGCCAGTACTTAGTGGATGCCCCCTGCTGGCGAGATAGAGCTATTGCAGACATAAACATTAGCTGGTTCTCAAAAGGTCTCTGGAAGTAGGTAACTATCGAGATGATTCTTCAAGATCAGAGTCATTTCAGGATGTGTGAGTTCTGCAGACCTATTGTCTGGCATGCGATGATAATGCCATGAAAACTGTGAAGAAACTGGATCTCACATGTTCTCACCAAACACACACACACACAAATAGGGGTATGTATGGGAGCTGACGTATGCATTAATCAGCTGATTTAATTACTTCAGAAGGTATGCATGCATCAAAACATCACACTGTACCCTATAATACACTCAACTTTTACACGTCAATCAGCTGTAAGCAGGTGTTCGGCGGGGGGGGGGGGGGAGGTGTGCTTTTCTTTTAAAATATCTCTAAGTTGAAAACATAGTTGAGAAATGCGTGCCAAGCCATCCACCCTCCAGACCAGAAGTGCTGTTCCTTTTGGGAACGTTTAATTCTGCTGCTTCCTGAAGACTTTTCCAGAGGTAAATGGTTTCTGTGTTATGGACATCAGTGTTTCAAGTTTGAGTCCAAGCTCTTGCCCCCACAGAGATAAGAACTCAAAGCAGAAATATAAATACCATGCGCAGGTAACAGCAGGTTTTATTTAAAAGAGACAAAGAATAAACATTCACATGATAGTATGGGTAACCACACGTGGAAAGAGACCTGTCCTGCGGGTGAGGTCTAGGCGAAGAGAGAGGAACCCAGAAGTAAGGCCCAGAAACCAAAAAGGGCTGCCCCACATATAGAAGTTCCTTTATAAGGTAGGGGGTTAATACCCTCATTGAATATTCAAATGGGGTGGAGTTTAGTGTCGTGAAGCTTTCTGGTAATTTCATGATGCCTCCACATGGAACTTGACTATCTTTAAAAATTTTATTTTATTCATTTTAAAGTCTAGGAGAGATAGAGAGAGAGAGAGAGAGAGAACAAGAGAGTGAGAGAGCAAAAGAGCGAGTGAGAGAGGGAGATTGATCTCTTCCATTCACTGGCTCACTCTGCAAATGGCTGCAAAATCTGGGACTTGACCTGAGCCAGGCCTAAGCCAAGAGCTTCATCAGGGTCTTCCAAGTGAATGGAGGAACCCAAGCAATGGGTCGTCCTTTGCTGCTTTCCCGGCTGCATTAGCAGGGAGCGGGATTGGAAGTATAACAGTAGGGACTCGAACTCCCCCATCAGCTCCTCTAAGGTCCCTGTTAGTCAATGTTATGTGTTAAGACTTTCACTTTGGGCCTGGCGGCATGGCCTAGCGCCTAAAGTCCTCGCCTTGAACGACCCGGGATCCCATATGGGCACCGGTTCTAATCCTGGCAGCTCCACTTCCCATCCAGCTCCCTGCTTGTGGGAAAGCAGTTGAGGACGGCCCAAAGCTTTGGGACCCTGCACCCGCGTGGGAGACCTGGAAGAGGTTCCTGGTTCCCAGCATCGGATTGGCGCGCACCGGCCCGTTGCAGCTCACTTGGGGAGTGAAACATCGGATGGAAGATCTTCCTCTCTGTCTCTCCTCCTCTCTGTATATCCGGCTTTCCAATAATAATAAATCTTAAAAAAAAAAAAAAAGACTTTCACTTTGATCAGTTCAGGCCACGAATCATAGGCCATAGGAGTAGAAACTATTTATCTGAACATGAGACAAAAGTGTCTTTCATACTTTATGGATCTCAAAAAAAGGAATGGACCAAGGTGATGCTGGTGATATGAATGCCATTCTTTCTTCCATTTTTGACCATGACAACACATCTGAAACAATTGAATAGGTGAAGAAACCAGAGATTATCAAGGACAGTTCTCTTCCACATGGCTGATAGAAAAATCACCTTTTTTGTGGTTAGAAATGTCACAGGTGGCCAGCAATCTTCATTCCCATTACTAGAATTGGAAGCATCTCTTCTGCCTCGCAGCTAGACAGCATAAAGGAGGTTTAGGGAGGGCATGATTCACAATGGGAGAGAGGGTTGGGAATCACCAAGGATACGTGAGAAGGGGAGTTGGTGAAATCCAGCCGGGGAAAAGCAGGTGCATCCGGCCAGGCCCTATGACGTTGGAAAGGAAGATGGCGTGGGCGCACGTGGAGAGACAAAGACAACCAGCACGTCTCTTAGCCACCAGGGCCACCTGGGACAGCAGTCATGTCTGCATTTTCATCTCACTTCAACCACTAATTCAGACGAATTACTTAACCTGGACTTATGCTTCTGTGAATTGGGAATACTAATGCTTCATAAAGTGGGTGTTAGACACTAACAGCAGTGTGAGTTACTTTTTTTTTTGGCTCTAGATATCCTATGTATCTTTACGTACATAATAGATCCAGGGTGGGACATATACAGCCACAGGCCAGATGAGGCCCAGGGAATCATGTGGTCTGGCCATGCCAAAGCACCCCGTGCTCATCCTGGAATTCAGTACATCTATAGCAGGCTAATTTTTGAGTTGTCTCAAGAATGATCCTATAAATGTCCAAATAATCCTTGGCAGATAAAAAGGTTCCCCATCTCTGTGGGAAGGGGTTCCAGGTACATCCAGAGATGCAAATGGCTGATGTGCCCTGCTGTCTAGAGACAGGGAAAGTGAACTCACAGCTTGAGATTGTGTTGAACTTCCTGAGTCTGTAGTGTCATGCAGATTCCTTGATGATGACTCAATTTTATTCAGAGGGAAAGCCAGGCTGTCTCCTAGCTTGTCCAAAAGAGGGCTGCGATAGGAGAAGCTTGCATGCAGCAACCTCATCATAGTAGATTACGTGTCATTTTTGAAAGAGCAATAAGTTGATAAGTGAGGAGGGCTGGTCACTGTCATGGTTATTAATGAGGAAACCAACCATCTTCATGGTGATGAATTTTGATGAGGGAGAAGAAATTGCCTCCAGGCAAAACGTGCAAATAGGCAGACGCTGTCCGTGATCACCACCTCGCGCTTGCCTGAGCGGCACATAGACCTGGTTAGACAACCCACCAAGGACAGCCCTGCAGCGTTGGGCTCAGAGCAGAACGTGGCGGCATCAGAGGGCTCTCTGCCAGCTGCCTCCTCCCTCCAACCCTCAGCCAGCGGAAAAGCAAGCATGTGCCTTTACAGGGTTTTGGGAGGAAAATTCCACCACTCCAAGTCCAGCTTCTGACAGCTTTGCACAGGGAATTTCTCGCAATTGGAAAGGCAGTAACACTCCGTGCACATAGGCAATGTCCCTGAAGTCCTCTCCCAGCCGTGTCCCGGATGGAGGAGGGTGCTCCGGCAAATATGTAAGCAGCAAAAAAGCAAACAGCAGCCCGAGTCCTGTGGCTCCACACTCCTCGCGGTCTGCTGGAACTGGAACCCTTGGTGGGACGGGGAGAGGGTGTTGGTAGGCTCTGCTTTCAGGCCAGGCCAGGCCAACTAAATTGTGTTCAATTCTATTTCTTGATGCCTTGCTTTAACATGCCAAGACAAAGGTTTCTGATTTCTGAAGACGAGGGTTGTGTCTTGTTCCTCGTCTGTGCGTTACCATTTCTGAGATCTGCACTGCTTCCCAGGGAGCCACAAGAAATATGGTTCTTTTGAAAGCAGCCCAGGAAAAACGGCTTTTTTTTAGAACTTAGGATTCAAAAACGCACAGTATTTGCAGGTCGGTGGCATCATCTGCAGCTATGGCCAAAGCCAGACAGGCTTTCTCTCTTCATTTTGCCATCTTATCCAACTCAGCCCCTTGCTGTCTGATTCTGGGTAAGCCCGTCTGTGCAGAGGATGGGCTTGGGAGGAAGCAAATGATATGCTGGAGTCTGCTGGGAAGGCACTGTGTGGGGAGTGGGCCCAAAGACTCTCCGGAGAGATGGAAAAACAGAGGCAGGTTCTTCCTCCCCTCCCCAGTACCGCTTGGATCCCAGGAACGTCATGAACTTGATAACTGGATATGCATTCAGCCCTTCTATTTTAGAAAGGGATGTTCTAACTGCTTTGAAATTGGCATGGCTGTGTACCCAGCACATCAATGGAATGTTCTTTGTGTGCCAACTGGTAGGGAGATACACAGCCAAGATCACGGATGGCAAGACCACAAGCTTTCCACACCCAGTAAAACCACGATGGTCAATTATGTACCCATGTCTAGTTTGGATTCTGGCTTTGGAGGGAGAAGCTAAGGCTTTCCCACCGAGTTGACACAATGGGCAGGGAGGCCTACTCCAAATCAGGAGCTGTTCCTCTCCTGGCTCTCTTAGCTGCAATCTTTGCTCCCAGATACATCATCTGTAACAGGGACTCAGCGGGATAGTAGGTTCTATATAGAGTGAGTGTGTGTAGGGGTGGTTGCTTAAAATATTAGAGCTTCATTGTCTCACAGTGCTGGAGTCTGAGGTCTGAAGCCAAGGTGTCCATCGGACTGTGTCCCCTAGGAGAGACTCTTGCCGTGGTGATTTTAGCTTCAGGTGTTTGTTGGCACCGTCTTTGGCCTTCTTTGGCTTGTAGACACATCGCTGCGAACTCTGCCTGGGTTTGCACTTGGTGTTCATGCCATGTCAGTGTCTGCTCTTACAGCAGCACTCCTTGGATTAAGGACCATTCTGCTCAAGAAAAGATGTATTTATGTGCTTGCTTCTGCAGCACATATATTAAAAAGATTTATTTATTTTTACTGGAAAGGCAGATACACAGAGAGGAGGAAAGACAGAGAGGAAGATCTTCAGTCTGATGATTCACTACCCAAATGGCCGCAATGGTCAGAGCTGCGCCAATCTGAAGCCAGGATCCAGGAGCCTCTTCTGGGTCTCCCACGCAGGTGCAGGGTCCCAAGACCTTGAGCTGTGCTTGACTGCTTCCCCAGGCCACAAGCAGGGAGCTGGATGGAAAGTGGAGCAGCCAAAATTAGAACTGGCGACTATATGAGATCCTGGTGAGTTCAAGGAGAGGACTGCGCCAGGCCCAAGAACACTATATTCAAATGAGGCCATAGATATCAGGGTTTCAGGTGGAATATGTGTTTTAGGGGATTTGGGAGGCTGAGAGGTTCTCATGAGAGCTGCAAAACTGGAGACACGGGCTATCTCATCACACCATTCCAGCCCAAGGCCAAAGGCCCAAGAGCTGGCAGAGCTGATGGTACAAGTTCCAGTCTAGGTGTAAAGGCAGGAGGACGTTCCAGCTCAGGACAGTCAGGGGCAGTGAGTGAATTCTGTCTTGCTCGCTTTTTTCCATTCAGACATTGGGTGGATTGGAGGAGGCCCACTCACGAGGAGGGCTGACTCTCAGCCGCTCACACATGCCCAGTGTGATGGCAGCCAGTGTGAGCCACTCAGGGTGATGCATGAAGTTAGCCATCACACAGGTGCATGCCCAGAGGTGGGGTTGCTGGATCACATGATGATTCTGTGTTGTAAGTTTCTGACGAAGCTCCAGGCCGTTTTCCTTTCCATGCTTAGGATTCCACTAGGATCCCAGTTACTTCACATCCTAATCTTTGCTGTAGGTAATACACACATCAACATACTATTACCTACTTAACCTCCACAGTTTGCACAAAAGCCTAAGCCTTGTGGTATGTAGTTTTATGGCTTTGACAGATGAACAACATCGTGAGTCTAAAATACGGCCCTCCATAGGCTCACAGCCCTGCAAATCCCCTGAGCTCACCGCATTTCACCTCTCCCTCCAATCACTTGGCAACCACTGAATTTTTTTTTAAAAAAATTAAGATTTATTTTACTGCTTTTATTTGAAAGACAGTTGCAAAGAGGAGAGACACAGAGAGATATTTCATCTGCTGCTTCACTCCATAAATGGCCACAATGGCTAGAGCTGAGCTGAGCTGATTATGAAGCCAGGAACCAGGAGCTTGCTTTTGAGTCTTCCATGCGGGTACAGGGGCCCAAGGATTTTGAGCCATCTACTGATGCTTTCCCAGGCACATTGCAGAGAGCTGGATTGGAAGTGGAGCAAGCAGGACATGAACTGGCCCCATGTGGGGTGCTGCCACTGCTGGCAGAGGCTTGACCTACTATGCCATGGTATCACCACACAGATTCTTTTTGTCCTTGTTCACTTTGCTTTTTCCAGAGTAATGTCAGTTGAAACTACACAGCACATACCTTTTCCAGACTGGTTTCTTTCTCTGAGCAATTCCATTTATGGTTCTCCCTATCTTGTTATTGCTTAATAATATTTCATTGGTCTCTATGTACCACACTTTGCTTATCTACTTAGCCATGGATGGACCGTTTGGCTCCTTCCAGCTTTGAGCCATTTCTCATCTACTTTGCAACCTATTATCACCCAGAATGCATTGTACTTGCTCTTTGAGCTTTTTTAACATGCAAATTTCACCAGCCCCACCTCTGTGGCTGTATTGTTGGTGTGTGCTTTGTACGCATCAGGATAGTGACGGATGACTTTTTCACGTGATTAACAGGCAGCAAGCATTAGTGAAAGTGCGTTGCTTGTGGCAGGGACCCTGTACATGGATGTCTTACCCAGATGCAGCTCAGAGCCTTCAGGGGATGCTGCGCCGGGCTCCTGGGAGTTGCAGCTGTTCCCCTGAGACATGGAGAACACAGCTTGTTACTGTGTGGGAGACAATTGTCATTTCTTCCTGAAGGCAGTCAGGGAAGGGAACACACTCAGCTGCCAGGCAGATCCTTTTTGTTCAATGTTTGTGGAGAGCCCTGGGTCATTACAAGGCAGCAAAGGAAAGAAATATGCATCTCTTGTTGGAGCTGGGACCTGGAGGACAGAACGCAGGGGGGAAACAGCACAAGTGTGCAAGTAGGAAACCCCCTTCCTGGGCCACTGCTAGCTACATTTAGCATCCCAGAGGCACTGACACAAAGCTGAGGACATCTCAGCTCAACATGCGGCTCCCAAAGGAGCAGCCCTAACATGCTTTCCAGGGTCACCACTCAGGCCTTTGAGTACCCCTCCCCCCAGAGCAGCTACCTTGACCTTAGTACAGCTTTAGGCAAGAGGTCCCCATTGCTTTGCAAGCAGGCTCTCAGCCACTAGGGCAGAATCTTGGGATCCTGCTAACCTGAGCTATGGGCTGAAGATGTGAGCTTCTCACAGACACATCCCTTCAACTATGGATTCCTTATCCAGTGAGGACACAGACAAAGGGAGGCCAGGAAGGGCCCTCACAGTTCCTGGGAAGAGGGCAAGAGTCTTGGCTACCTTGATCTGAAATCAATATGAAAAGGGAACCGAGATGCTTGGGCCAAGCAGCAGACAAAACTCAGGACAGCACGTGGAGGGGCAGAAGTTTAGATTTGGGATGAAATCGTAGCTTTATGTCACTATGCCAGGAGCCAGGAGCCAGGGGCCAGGGGCCAAAGTCAGGAACCAGGAACCAGGAATCAGGAACCAGGAGCCAGGAACCAGGAGCCAGGAGTCAGGAGCCAGGAGCCAGGAGCCAGGGACCAAAGTCAGGAACCAGGAGCCAGGAACCAGGGGCCAGGAGCCTCTCAGATCTGCCGACACTTTGGTACTCCTGACACTTGAGTCAGTGGCTGTCCCTCCCAAGGCCCTGAGCTACGGTGTCAGTCCCCTCTCCATCCCGGTCTCTGCAGTGTAATCAGTGCTCATCAGCTGCTACCTCAGGACAGGAGACCTTTGGGTCCCTGGCCCAACACCTGCAAACCCCACCATTTTCCTATCTAGTCCCTGCCTCCAGCTTGACTCTTGTTGTAGCCACTCTAGCTGTCTTTGGGGATCCGGCCTGTTCCTGCACAGTAGCATGCAAACCCCTCTCTACAACCCACCAAAAGCCACTCCCTGTTCCCTAGGGTCTTTTCATGGATCTAATCCTTGCCTGCCCTCTTCTTTCCTCCTTTCGCCACTTCTCAACAGCAGCAGAGCCGTGGGCTCTCCCCTTCTTCATAAGCTTGGCAGAGACCTTTTTTACACCATATTCTCTCCCTTCCTGTGCAGTATTTATCTTCTCTTTCTGGGGCCACAATGCTGTAAAGACACACACAGAGAGACACAAAGCAAGGGATGCAAACCCAAACCCAGGACTCAGGCTCACCTGCAGCATGAGGCAAGCCAGTGTCTAGTTCCAAGGGGCAATGGTGACAACAGCAGAGGTTTTCTGTCAACCTTAGGTGCTGTGGCTTTTTCTTCCTCTCCCTTCCCACCTTGCTTCTCCTCCTCCCCTTCTTCCTTGGTGTCAAGAACACCCTGACGATCAGGAATCAGCCTTTGGTAAGAAGAAAGCTGCATACCAGCCCACTGTGTCGTCCCAAGGTCTCCTGAAGGGACAAGGTGCAGCCTGAGGTCTGTTTCAATCAAGGGAATGTGGCTTGGCAGGGTGTTGGGGGTGAGGGTGGAGGGCTGGGGCAGGAGCAGGGCTTGAAGGCGGACTGAATTATGAAGCCTCATAGCCAAGCAGAGCCTAGATCAGAGGCTAAAGGTAGCTCCTGGTTCTCTGCCTGGGGCTGCGGGTGGGGAATGGCGCTGGCTACGAGACCCAGGAAACTTCAAGCCAGGCTCTTCCTTCAGAGGGCAGGAAATGAGCAGAACCTCCAATTCCTGATGTTGTGCTCTTCTGGCCGGTTCTCTAGCCCTCCTTTTATGTATGTGTTTGTTTATTAAAGATATATTTATTTGAAAGGGAAGGAGGATCTTCCTGGTTTGCTCCCTGGATGTCCACACCAGTCAGGACTGGGCCAGGCTGAATGCCAGGAGCCAGGAGCTGCATCTGGGTCTCCCCACAGGTGGCAGGATACCAGCAAGTGGTCCACCGTCTGCTGGAGTTTCAGGTACATTAGAAAAAAAAAACAGATGGGAAGTGGAGTAGCTGGACCTGAAACCAGCACCCTAACATGGAATGCTAATGTTGCAATCAGTGCCACGACAATGGTCCCTAATATTTACTTATTTTTTTTCAAATAACAGACCCCTATTACATACCCTGAGATAAAACTGAAGCAGTTCTAGTTGTAAGGCAGGTGGAAGCTAGACCCCAACTTAGAACCCTAGAGAATCTCCCCGAATCCTCTTCTCAGAACACAGCCTGGAAACCACAGCCATAAGACCTGCACCTCCCAGATTCCATACCTCCGACTTGTTACTATAAATAGATGCAGCCACGTTACCATGGCAACCTGCTCCTCTGTTGCAATCGCCTCTTCTAGACCAAATTAACCAGGATCGATAGTGCTTCCTGAACGCAGAATTGCTTTTCTTTTATAATGAAAGTTTGAACAAATTAGAGCATAAAGTCACTTGGGAAAGCAGCATGTGAGTCAACCCAATTAGATGGTAATGGGCAGCTCGTCTTTCCCACCCACGCGCGCATGTGCTCCAAGCACCTTGGTCTCCCAGCCCTTGCCCTCTGGACTGCTGGCTTAGTCACTGCTCACTCACTTCGCCTCTCTCCTGGCCTCCTCTTGTTCCTATTCTCCCGGTGTTACCAGAAATGACACTTGGGTTTGCGACATCTGGCTGCCCCTGGGTTGGCTGTCACTTGAGGGCGAGATGCTGTCTGCAGAGACGGACAGATTTGGCATGACATCACCCACCCGTGAGCTCCAGGCCCAGCCAGAAGCTTGGGAAGAGGAACTAGTTCGCCCTGAATCTAGCAGGAGCCTGGCATTGCCCTCTGGGATGCAAGAGCCAGAATTCCTTCCAAGTACAGCCCGGGGAGAAGCTGAGGGAGGCTGGCAGTGTGGAGCTGCGGTCTGGGAGAAGAAAGCTGAATGTGGACTCCGTTCGCCATCTGCTATGTGCACAACCCGAGAGCCACCAGTTCTCATTCCGTGAGCTCTGTGTCTGCAGCTCCATGTCCTTGGCTCTTGGGAAAAGCAGCCATTTAAACTATCCCCCAGTTAAGTGCCAGGCTTCAGTCTCGCGGAAGCGGACTAGCACACCGTGATAAGTTACAGGCCTTTTGTTGATGTGCTGGCTTAGAAGTCATTGCAATTCTGCAGGTTCTTCTCTGTGGCTTCGTGTTCCTCTCTCCTGTCTACTTCAGTGGCCTCCCTAGCTAAGGCCCCTGCCTCCCCTGCTATGCAGGTGACCCAGAGTTTTGCTTTGGACAAAGACCTGTTTATGGACCAATCCCAGTTCTTGTACCATCTGTGAACCACTGTTGCCATTAGACAAGTTACTTGGCCTTTTGCAAAGCTGCTATTTGATGTGTGTTATTTGAGCAAAGTAGTCATCTGATGATCTTTATGGTTTGTCTTATTAGTAACATTTGCATAATAGAGTGTTTTGCATATTGCTTTTGAGGGTTCAGGGTGCCTTGTGAGGACCAACCCCTGGTGGAACGCAGGGCTAAGGAGCAGTGAGAAGGAAGACAGGAGTTGATGCAGTTGAGAGAAGCAAAGTGAATGGTGTTACAGAAATCAGGTGTGTGCCTATCTGCTCTGAGTACCTTGTCAAACTGCAAGGATTAGTGTCTAGATTCTATCTACAGAGAGGAAGAGGAATAAGAGATGAATTTCAGGTACTGTATTTAAAAATAATTTTGAAATTAATGATTGTTGTTAAAAACATAAATACAAAATGTATCATCTCAGAGCAGATATTGGAATGCAGTGGATGAAGCAACTTGGGACATCTGCATCCCATATCAGAGCCTGGAATCCAATCTCCCTTCCAATTCAAAACCATTTTCCCATGAATGTGCATCCTGGGCAGTAGCAGGCGATGTGCCTCACCATCCAGGAGAGAGGTCCCACCATCCAGCAGAGAGAACTCACCATCCAGGAGAGAGGCCCCGCCATCAGGAGAGAGGCCCCGCCATCAGGAGAGAGGCCTCACTATCAGGAGAGAGGCCTCACCATCAGGAGAGAGGCCTTACCATCCAGGAGAGAGGCCCTGCCATCAGGAGAGAGGCCCGCCATCCAGGAGAGAGGCCTCACCATCCAGCAGAGAGGCCCTGCCATCAGAAGAGAGGCCTCAACATCAGGAGAGAGGCCTCACTATCAGGAGAGAGGCCTCACCATCCAGGAGAGAGGCCCCGCCATCAGGAGAGAACCCCCACCATCCAGGAGAGAGGCCTCAACATCAGGAGAGAGGCCTCACCATCAGGAGAGAGGCCTCACCATCCATGAGAGAGGCCCTGCCATCAGGAGAGAACCCTCACCATCCAGGAGAGAGGCCTCACCATCAGGAGAGAGGCCTTACCATCCAGGAGAGAGGTCCCGCCATCCAGCAGAGAGAACTCACCATCCAGAAGAGAGGCCCCGCCATCAGGAGAGAGGCCTCACTATCAGGAGAGAGGCCTTACTATCCAGGAGAGAGGCCCCACCATCCAGGAGAGAGGCCTCACCATCCAGCAGAGAGGCCCGCCATCAGGAGAGAACCCCCACCATCCATGAGAGAGGCCCTGCCATTAGGAGAGAGGCCCCGCCATCCAGCAGAGAGGCTCGCCATCCAGAAGAGAGGCCTCAACATCAGGAGAGAGGCCTCACCATCCATGAGAGAGGCCCCGCCATCAGGAGAGAACCCCCACCATCCAGGAGAGAGGCCTCACCATCAGGAGAGAGGCCTCACTATCAGGAGAGAGGCCTCACCATCAGGAGAGAGGCCTTACTATCCAGGAGAGAGGCCCCGCCATTAGGAGAGAGGCGCGCCATCCAGGAGAGAGGCCTCACCATCCAGCAGAGAGGCCCTGCCATCCAGAAGAGAGGCCTCAACATCAGGAGAGAGGCCTCACCATCCAGGAGAGAGGCCCCGCCATCCAGCAGAAAGGCCCGGACTGAATTTTTGGTCCTGGCTTCAGCCTGGCCTGGCCCTGGCTTTTGTGTGTATTTAGGGAGTGAATTAGCAGATGGATAGTCTCTCTTTCTTTCTATCACTATGCCTTTGAATATATATATATATATATATATATATATATATATATATATATATATATATATATATATAGCAGTTACCAAGAGAGAAAGATATTCCAACAAGTGCTCACTCCCAAATGGTCCCAACAGTCAGGGTTGAGTCAGACGGAAGCCAGAAACCTGCAACTCTATCTCCTACGTGAGTGGCAGAGGGCTCAGGCGCTTGTGCCATCTTCCACTGGCAGCTCGTGTGTATTATCAGGATGCTGGAATAGAAGTGGAATAACCAGGATGTGAACACATACCAAGAAGGGATGCCAGCGTACAGTGGCTTAACCCTTTGTGCCAAAATGCCATCTTGATCATTTTTTGAAAGATTTATTATTTTTTTAATTGGAAAGGCAGATTTACAGAGAAAATGAGAGACAGAGAGGAAGATCTTCCATCTGCTGGTTCACTCCCCAAGTGGCAGCAATGGCTGGAGCTGAGCTGATCCAAAGCCAGGAGCCAGTTTCCTCTGGGTCTCCCACATGGGTGCAGGGTCCCAAGGCCTTGGGCCGTCCTTGACTGCTTTCCCAGGCCACAAGCAGGGAGCTGGCTAGGAAGTGGGACAGCTGGGATTAGAACTGGTGCCCATATGGGCTCCCAGCAGTTGCAAGGTGAGGACTTTCAGCCACTAGGCTACTGCGCTGGTACCATCTTAACCAATTTTAAGTGTGTAACTCAATGATGTTAGATACATTCATCTTCATCTTTTGCTCAACAGCTCTCAATTTATTCATCCATGTGTATTAAATGACAATTCCTTATTTCTCTTCATCCTAGCCCCAGGCAATACTTGTTCTATGTTCTGCTTTTATGAATCTGAGTATTTGAGAAAGAAAGTATTCAAGAATTAAGAGAAACTTTCTCGTTTGTCAAGATATTGAAGTACACTATCCTAATTATCGACATTTTCTTCTGTGTTTCATAAGAATTGGATGTAAGTGATGTGTTTGGGAGTCAGGTGTGCAGTCCAGTTAGCTGAAAAGATTTCATTGGAGAAAATACAGAGCAACAAGGAAGTTGCATCCACAGAGAAAGGTCACAGGGCTTGATGGAGACATAGTGTGTTGCAACGGCTTATACTTTGCTTAATGTAAAACAGATGGAAAAGCTGAAGAGAACATGAAAGAAACTGTCAGTGCTGGTAACACTAGTAGAAAGAGACAGAGAGCATTACTGCTGAATGAAAGCTAGACAAGTTCGTGTGTTGGGTTTGAGCGATGCTTAGGTGTTGTAGCCATAAACTCACAGCTGTGGATTCTTTCTGTGTTAGTGGAAATCCCACTCAGTGAGTGTGCTGGTCTTTCGTCTACAACCTTTTATTTTCAATGAAACAACTGTTTTTATAATCCCTTTATAAAGCTTAAAATTTATGATCACCACAGTTATTATATCACAGCAGAAGAAACTTCATCTCTTTGTAAGACACAGCAGAAAAAAAGAAGTGTGAAGCCCCTTAAACTGTGAACAACTGGCTGTGTTGCCTTGTACCTGGGCAGGTGTTATTGGTTGCTGGGAAAAAAGCAGCCAAAAGCTGGTGGGCATTCTAGGCCTGGTTAATGCCAAGTTTGTGTTAACTATACAGCATGCCTGCAAAGTTTCTTATTCCTTTTTTTTTGTTTCTTTAAAGACGCAAGGGGAAAACATGGAACAGGACAATTCCCGGGGGTCCCTAGGCAGGGACTGGGGTAAGCCAGGCCAGCCAAGGCTGCAGCACTTCTCTGCATTTTTGCGGGCCAGACTGGGCAGGGCCTCAACTCTTGTTGGCACATAAGAGAGCCACGACAGGGTGCAGGCTGCACCTGGTTGGGGTAGGCTGTAACACCTGCCAGTGAGAGCTGAGACTTTGGGTGGGCCATGCCAGGCTGGGTTGAAGTACCTGCCAACACACACAAGAACCAGGACTGGGAACTGGCTTGGTGGGAGAACCTTGCAGTCTCCCCTGCTTGGCTTCAGTTCCTCCTGATGAGTGTGAGTGCTGACACTGTGGGCAGATCGGGCTGTGTATTCCTACAACACCCATTAGCATGCATGCAGGCTAGGTTTGGTGGCAGGCCAAACTAAGTTAAGCTCCAGTACCCATTGGTGCTCATGAGAGCCAGAATTTGTGTGGGCCAGCCAGGCTAGGTTGCAGGATCAGCCCCAGCTGGCATGTGCTGGGACTGTGTGTGAGTCATGTCAAGCTGTATTGCAGTACCGTCTACTAGGTGCATGATCTGTAGCTGGGAACATGCCTGGCAGATGACTGTGGGCACGCCCCTGATTAACTGTATCTCCTGCTAGTGAGCATGAGAACCACGGCTGGGAGTGGGCCAAGCTGGACAAGGCAGTGGCACTTGTCGCCATATGAGTAGACAAGGTCAGGTCGTAGGTTGGGCTGAGCTAAGCTGCAGTATCCATGGATATGCATGAGAGTTGGATGGCATGTGGGCTAGGCTATGCTGCAGTAAAGGCTGGCATGTGCAAAAATTGGGGCTGAGGGTGTACCTAGTGGGTTTGTTGGGGGTCACTCCAGGTAGGCCATGGCACCCACTGGCATGTGTGAGGACAGAGTCTGTGGCAGGCTGCAGCACCTGTCAATTCATGTGATAAGGGGCTCGGGTGGAATCGATCAGATGTGTGCATCCACTGGTATGTGTATTGGCTGATGCAGGTGACAGGCTGAACCTGACCCTGCACTGGCTGGCACACACAAGAGTCAAGTAAGACCATCCCAGGCAAGGTTTCTTGGGGAACTCCCCAACTAAACTATTGGACTCAGACCCTGGATACAAAGAGAAACACAGGATATGTTGTCTGACCTTGCAGTATATGTATCAGAACTGGACCTCCTCAATAGGCCCAGAAGCACATGGAGGACATGACAACCAGCTCATCTAGGCCAGCAGGAGATATTGATCACCTCATCAGAAGGCAGCAGAACCGGGTGAACAACTCTCTTGGCCAAGCTTTGCAGCAAGTACCTGGATCTGTGGATACACTAAGGTGGACTTTGTCAGGCAACAGACTCTGGAAAGATGTCCTTAACCCTGTTGCCATGAAGCCAATAATGTCTCAAAACTATCAAGGCCACTCAAGTAACACCGTTGGAGCACGCTTCCCCACATCATCGTCGCTAGGATGTCCATCTCCAGGTGCTGATGTAGCTTGACAACAAAGAGCAGCTTTCCCTCCACCATCTTCCCTCTGAACACAGCAGGAAAAAAATTAAACATGTGTCCCACCCACCTTTCTCCATACCTGAACCCCCCTGCCCTAATCCGAGGCCCGCATGGACTCGCATCCCTCTTAACTATGTAAATAATATTAAAAAGAAAATGAAAATTAAAAAGGGAAGCCATTTGTTTAAAAGGCGTTGAAAACATTATTTTGGGTACACACCATAATAGAAAACATCCTCTCCTTTTCCATGTTCTCTCTCTCTTGATTTGTAGTGCTTTTTTTTTAAATTTCTATGTAATGCAATTCTAAGTAAAGAAAGATTAAAATTCAAATTGTTGGTGTGAATTTTGCAGCTCATATTTATACGGTGCATTGCTAGTTTTAAATGCAAATATCAGAGCATTTAACACATATGGAGAGTAACCAAAATTGAACAAATTGTATTTCACAGCTCATATGTATCTACATGTTTTGTTCTTAGTAGAGCAATGGAAATGCCCCACAAATGAACTGTCTTCATTTTGCTTCTTGATCAGTGTGCATTCTACCAGCCTTCTCTACCTGTGGCTTATGGGTGAGTAAAGAAAGGCTGAAGGGAAATGCAGTCGTGGGCTGCCTTGGCTCTCGCTCCCCTATTTCCTGCCATTGTTGGGGTTAGGGTAAGTGAGGGGGGCTTGGTAAGGTTCCCTGGTCGTTTGTGTTCCCGCATATGTCATTGCCTTCTTTCTGCTTTTAAAACAAGTTCAGGTTTGGAAGGAAAGCAGAACTTCTTGGGATATGTTAGTGCATTTGCATGGTCGTGGATACAGCCTGTGTTCCTGTGTTTCCCTAAGTTGCACTGAACTCTAATACTCTGTGGGTCTAGTGGAGCCCTGTGCCAAAGGCATCAACAATGACATATGCAAATGAGAAGACAAGAAATAGTGGCAGACATGCATGTTGTGCTTTGGTTGTCTTGTGAGAACATTCCATTATCCCGTGGACTTCAGTTATAACACACAGGTTTGGGGGCCAGTATAATGACACAGTAGGCTAACCTTCCACTCGTGACACAGGTGTCCAATGGGGGTACAAACTTGTGCCCAGCTGCTCCACTTTGATCCACCTCCGTGCTTATGGCCTGGTAAAGCATCAAATGATGGTTTAAGTCCTTGGGCCCTTGCACTCATGTGGGAAATTGGGAAGAATCTCTTGGCTCCGGGTGGGCTCAGCTCTGGTCTTTGTGGCCATTTGGGGAGTAAATCAGCTGTCTCTTGTGTGTGTGTGTCTCCTTCTCTCTTTAAATCTACTTTTCAAATAAAAATAGATAAATCTTAACAAAAATACCAGTGGACCCAGCACGGTAGCCTAGTGGCTAAAGTCCATGCCTTGTATGCACTGGGATCCCATATGGGCACCTGTTTGTATCCTGGCTACTCCACTTCCCATCCAGCTCCCTGCTTGTGGCATGGGAAAGCAGTGGAGGATGGCCCAAAGCCTTGGGACTCTGCACCTGTGTGGAAGACCTGGAAGAAGCTCCTGGCTTCGGGTCAGCTCTGGCTGTTGGGGTTACTTGGGGAGTGAACCAGCGGATGGAAGACCTTTCTTTCTGCCTCTCCTTCTCTCTGTAAATCTGACTTTCCAATAAAAAAAAAAAATCTTTTAAAAAATTACTGATCAGGGACTGTGCTGGCATCACATCTGTTTGAGTTCCACAGAACTCTCTGGTAGTGGCCTGGATGAAACAGTGGAAGATAGTCCAAGTCCTTGGGCCCCTGCACTCAAATGGGAAATCTGGAAAAGGCGTTGGCTCCTTCCTGGTTTCTGCCACTTGGAGAGTGAGCCAGCAAGTGGAATGCTTCTTTCTCTGTGTCCTTTCTTTACTCGAATTCTGTCTTTAAAATCAATAAAGCTTTAAGTATAAATTTGAGGATAAAATTATTATTCATTTTAAGTTAGTGGCAGAAAAGTCTCTGACCAAGTGCTGGGTCCTTTGTGAATGATTTGCACAGGTTGTAAAGCCATGAAGATGGTCCTGACAATGATAATTGTGCTAATGTTGAGTATCCTAATATTTACCGAATAGCTAATATGTACCATATTTTGAGCCAAACATTTTTGCAAATATTTTCTTATTTAGTGTTCGTACACAGTAGCTGTCTTATGTATAAAGTGAAATAATTTGTTCTAAATCACAGGTGATGGTGTACTAGATTTGAACCTGTATAATCTTATTACTCTATAATCTGCATCTTTGGTACTTAAAGAAGGAGCCAAGCAACTTTTGAAAAAAGCATTATGATACGAACGATGTTGTTGGGGATTGGTGGAAGGGCCTTGGAGAAACTTCTGTAAGCCTTCTTTGTCTCAATTTTTAGAAATTCATTCATTTGCTTACCACTTTTTTAGTGCGTGCCGTAGATCCAAGTAGAATAAATTATTGACATGCTGTCATCCGACATCCAGAGTCATTTTAGGATACTGGGTATGATGAATGTTGGCAGCAGTTAGGGATGGAGTGGAAATGTTTGTTCCACTTACCTGTTTCAGTGGCTTAAAGCAATGACATCACAAATCTGTAACTGAGATAAGTCTACTGGGGAATACCTCAAAGGTGCTCTACTAGTTGGCTGGTGTAAACCAAAGACTAGGAACTTTGCTCTCTCAACTGTTTCCTTATATCAGAGAGAACATATGGTATTTTCCTTTGCGGGTAGGCTTATTTTTAAAAGGTTTGTTTTATCTATTTGAAAGGTGAAGACACAGAAAACAAGAGGGGAAAGCAAGCCATCCACTGGTTCACTCCCTAAATTGCCACAACGGCCAGAGCTGAGCCAGGGCAAGGCAGGCACCTGGAACTCCATCTGGGCTTCCCACAAGGGTGGCAGGAGCCCAGGAATTGGGATTGTTTTCTGCTGTTTCCCCGACATCATCAGAAAACTGATGGGGCTTAAGCTGCTGTGCCATGATGTTGCCTATTTGGAACAGCCTAGTAATTACTGTTGTTTTCATTGTCTTGTGCACTAATTTTCTGCAAGTTCTGGATCAGTTTCTATTGTTTGATTTTCATTGCTATAATAGGCTACGCTTTCTGGTTCTTCTTGCGTCTGCTAACTTTCGTTTGAATACCAGGTATTTTTTGAATAAATGTCATTTTAATTTATTTTTATAAACTTATTTTCTTTATTTTAAATTTTATTTTATTTTAACTTATTTTCAAATTATTATCATCATTCTATGATACTGTTCCATAGGCCCTGGGATTTCCCCCTGCCTCCCTTCCCCATCAAATTCCCCTATATTATTACTACAGCATAGCTCTTCATAAACAGTCACATGTTCATCATCGTGGGCACGGACAATAGCAGAGAGTCCAGCATCCAATTGTCAAGATACAGCTAATAGTTTCATCAGTAGTCCATCTTTGATCTGGAAGTAGAGATGCACACTGCCTTGTATCCTCACGTCTGGATATGATAGTCTCCATGACACAGACACCACACATCCTCTTAAATGAAAAAGCACAATACAAAATCAATAGCAGGAAGAAAAATAGAAATTTACAAGGGGTTTTGATGGTTCAACAGTCCTGAATTGCTGGCGATCCTGTCACTCCAATCACAATGAAATCTCTCCAGAATCCACTGGCTGCTATAGTCCACCTAGTGTCTCCGTCTACCCAGCTCTTCACTGCCAACACGTGGCTGGGGTAGTTGATCAATTTGTTCTGTCCTCCATCCTCTGCCATGGTACCAGGTGTCTACTGGAGGCTCTGATGTGTTGTCATATCCTCCATGTACATTTGGATATGCTGTCCTTTGCTTTGTCTGAGTCACTGAGGAGGCCCAGCTCTGACACATACACTCCATGGTCAGACCATGGAACCTGCAATTCTCTCCATGGTTAGGGTTCTGAGTTCAGCGGTTCAGTGGCTTAGACAGATGGTGGCACCCATTGGCACCAGTGTTTTATAAATTTAATTTTTATTTTTTAAGATGTAACATTTTATCAGCTTACTACATTCAATTCATGGGTAGATTTATATACACATATGCTATATTTTCTTGATAACAAGAATATTAATATCACAAATTAGGGATTCATGACAATGATCACAATGTAGAGTAAGCAGGATGTGTTACCATGTATGTGTCATAATTCCATGAGGCAGCATTTATAACTGTATGCCAAATGTATACATCCATATACACTTTACATATTAATCCACAAATAAAAGTAAAAATGATTTTTGTATTTCTGGGTCTGACTTGTAACAACCTCTGTTTCCATCCATTTTGTTGCAAATGTCAGGAGTTCATTCTTTTTTACGACTGATTAATATTCCATCACATTATTACAGCACAAGTTCTGCTCTTAGTGGTGGTGGTGCTGGCGTTGGTGTTGGAGTTGTGTGTGTCTACATGGATTTTGAGCTTTGTTTCTGAGCTGTGGTTATTTGGAAACAGTTTAATCCTTTCTAATCTTGCCTTTCAGCATTGTTGTATGTAGGTAGAACACTGACTAGCTAGGGCTAGTTTTGCTCCATTAGACTTTTGTGTAGTCTTCCAGACATTGCATAAATCATTACTGTCCTAATTCGGGCTGTGGGGGAATTCTCAGTCCTGTGTGAGCCTTCTTTTCTTCTGGGATATTCTTCTTCTGTCTTGAGTAGTATTTTCTTCATACACTGATCAGATTTCAGTTGAAAACTCTGCAAAGCGCTTTCTGTGTAGTACCCTGACTTGAGAAATCCAACCTCTTTGACCTTATTGGTCTCCTAGCTCTATCAATCTTAGGAAATCCCTGAGTCCTGCCTGCCTCCCTCTCGTTGCCCCATAGCCTGGAAACTCAAACTACATAGTGAGCTGGGGTCACAGTAGAACTGGTCTTACTTATTCCCCCACTCAGGGATCAATGTGTTTTGTTGCTTGATAGCTCTGTCTTGTTTTATAGGTGTCTGGTTTTCGTTTTTTCCAGTTGTTCTGAGAGCAGGGTATAGCTAGAACCCGTTGTTACTGTTTTTCCATAAGTGGAAACATTATGCATTTTTAAAGTTATAGTAAAGAAAACGTTTAACAGGAGCATTATTGCTTCTGTAATAAAAAGTTTATGGTTCAAATAAAACTGTGATATCCTGAAAATAAAGAGTTGGTGTTCATTATCTTTATCTCTCTCTTTTTTCCATTCCTTCATTATTTGTGGGAAGAGAACAGAGGAATCCTAAAATCTAGTTATTTGTACTTATACTCAGTAATGCTTTGGTCAAAGATATTCATATCTCTGCTATAAATAAATCTTCCTTTCTTTTTAAAAAGTTGTTTTAAATCTCTTTAACCTTGGTTTTTAGTTGTAAGCTGATGTCCAAGCTCCTGTTTTTTTTAACCCTTTCCCTCTTGTCTGTCTGTCCTACTGAACAATTACGCTTCCACTTTGCAGGAATCTGGGTCTGATTGTGATAAGTCACAGTTAGGATCCTGAGTCACCTAGGCTGTAGAATTGCACTGCCACACCTTTTTGCCATCTGACTGTGTGATCCTTTAATCTAGTGGCCACGGGAGGTTTAACGGAGGTGATGCGAGAAGCTTCACATAAGCTTTCATTGTTTGACTTGGTTCTCGGCTTCTGCCCTCTTCTGGGAAGAGTGTGATGGAAGTTTTCTAGGTAGAAGCTAGAAGAGCAAGACTGGGAAACCATGTGGTTCCAAATACAGCCTCCAGCGGACAGCCAGACCAGCTGACCCACAGACCCACAAAGCAGGGAATAGAAGCTTGCTGTGGTGAGCTGCTGAGGTTCTCACAGTGCCAGCTGCAGTAACACTCTAGGTTATATGGTCACCGGTTATGACTCAGATAGTATCGACGGCAATCTCTTTTACTTGCTGAGGGCACATCAATGTGGGATCCATGAGGTATAAGTTATTCAATCCCATGTAAGATATTTCACCAACATTTTCATGTCTCTGAACTCCTTCCTGCTCCTCAACGTGACATTCAGTAGAACCTTGAAAACAAACCATGATTTAAAAATGGTAAAAGTACAGATATCCTCTCCGCCTCCGTAGGATGCTTCAAATATTGGTTTCTCTTATCCACAAGGAGGGGCTGCCAGGGACAGGGGTCCATCCACCCGGTGTCCTCAGTCCTCAACAAGGAGGGGCTGCCAGGGACAGGGGGTCCAGCCACCTGGTGACCCTAGTCCTCAACAAGGAGGGGCTGCCAGGGACAGGGGTCCATCCACCTGGTGTCCTCAGTCCTCAAACAAGGAGGGGCTGCCAGGGACAGGGGTCCAGCCACTTGGTGTCCTCAGTCCTCAAACAAGGAGGGGCTGCCAGGGACAGGGGGTCCATCCACCTCGTGACCCCAGTCCTCAAACAAGGAGGGGCTGCCAGGGACGGGGGGTCCAGCCACCTGGTGATCCCAGTCCTCAAACAAGGAAAAGCTGCCAGGGACAGGGGGTCCAGCTACCTGGTGACCCCAGTCCTCAAACAAGGAGGGGCTGCCAGGGACAGGGGGTCCAGCTACCTGGTGTCCCCAGTCCTCAAACAAGGAGGGGCTGCCAGGGACAGGGGGTCCAGCTACCTGGTGACCCCAGTCCTCAACAAGGAGGGGCTGCCAGGGATGGTGGGTCCATCCACCCGGTGTCCCCAGTCCTCAACAAGGAAAAGCTGCCAGGGACAGGGGGTCCAGCCACCCGGTGTCCCTGGTCCTCAAACAAGGAAAAGCTGCCAGGAACAGAGGGTCCCGCCACGTGGTGTCCCTGGTCCTCAAAGAAGAAGAAGCTGCCAAGGATAGAGTCCGCTGATCTCTGTTCTGCCCTCTCATTTTCCAAAGCAGGCTAAGAAAATGTTCTGTTATCTCCTGGGCTGGTCTACACTCAATGGCAGAAGGCAATAAGGAAGAAAAAGATTCTTATG
This sequence comes from Ochotona princeps, assembly GCF_030435755.1. Taxonomy (NCBI): domain Eukaryota; kingdom Metazoa; phylum Chordata; class Mammalia; order Lagomorpha; family Ochotonidae; genus Ochotona; species Ochotona princeps. The sequence goes on along the minus strand of NC_080859.1, from coordinate 22,780,124 downwards.
TCGGGGTTCACACTGCCTCAGTAACTCTCTGAATGTTACATCTCATTGCAAGGTGATATCGATCTAGGTGTGAAAGGGATTCTCTGTGTGTATGTGTAAGCAAGTATATTTCAAAGGATTCCTTTTCCCTTACACACACAATGTGTTATTGGTCTGCTCTGTTTCCCTGTTATCTCTGTAAGAGTTGAGCAATACCCTAGCTACCTTGCTGGGAGACATGAAGCGTAGTGCTTACGACGTAGGAGTATGAACCGTATGCTCTGGGTACAAATCCTGGATTTGCCACTTGGGAACCCTATGGCTTTGGTGTGTAGCTCCCTAAACTTCCCTTCCCTGAGTGTTCCCACCTGAAAGAGAGGATGATAAGCCAATCTAGCTTAGAGGGTTGCAAAGGTCAATGCATTCATTTATGCAAGGTGCTTAGCACAAGCTTGGCACACGATAACAGCTCTGCATTTGCTTCTGTGATGTTATTCTTTTTTCACAGGGCAGGTATTCAGGTTCCAAAAACCTGCTTGTGAGAAATTATCAATGCATATCTTGAGGTTTGGAGGAAAGGGAGAGAAAGAAAACAAGTGTTTCCACAGCTTGTGTCTTAGCAGAATAATAATATTCGGCAGATGGTAATGGAGAGAGAGAAAAATGATCAGATCAGGGAAAGCGCTTTTCCAAATGCCAGGCCAGATTCCTCTGAGTCCCATGAGTAAAACGTCACCAGATGGCTGGCCCTGGGTTCAGTGGGGCCTGGGAGGGCTTGAAGGGGACCTTGAAGGTGAGGGGCTCTCTTTTGCAGATGGGCCCAGCTGGTGGGACACACCCTGATGACCTGACTTTGGCTCAAGATGCTGCTTCCAACCCGATGCCTCTGGGGTGGGTATCTTTCTCCTTTACCAAGCTGGCTTGCATGGCAAGAGGTGTCCTACAGATGGGGCTGCATTGTATGTGACTTTCTCAGTAGGGGAGGAGGTCTTGGGATGGGATTTAGGCTGGCAGGAGGAAATCAGGGTGTGTGTGTGTATGTAAGAGTATACACACACGCGTGGTGCACCTAGGGGACTATGCATGTGCACACACATGTGGCACACATCTGAGGGCTCTGTGTTTGTGTGTATGTGTATATGCATACGTGGTGTGTACATGGATTGTGTTGTGTGCACACACACAAACACACTTTCTGGGTAATGGGGGAGGGTGGCTGTACAGTCACATGAGCAGAGTGGCATTTATCTGGCTGGGAAAGAACCTTCTCCCAACTGGTCCTTATCCCATCATTCCTGTATGTGAGGTTTATGAATCAGGCATCTATAGAAAGTTCAGGAAACACAGGCCTAAATCACAGCTTCTTATTTCCGATCTTCATCGTGACTTTTCATATGGAATGCAGGTGCAAGCCTTGTGGTGCAGCTATTAAACCACTGCTTGGATTGCCTGCAGCTCCTGTCAGAGTGCCAGTTCAAGTCCAGCCCCCTTCACTTCCCATCTGGCCTCCAGCTAATGCGCCCTGGCAGGCAGGAGCTGATAGTTGGAGTGCTTGGGCCTCTGCCACCCATGAGGGAAACCTAGATGGAACTCCAGGTTCCCAGCTTCATCCTTGCCTAACCCTGGCTGTTGAGGGCATTTAGGGAGTGCCAGTAGATGGAAGATATGTCCCTCTGCCTTTCAAGTAAAAAATATATGTATTTCAAAAAATTGAGCGTGGGTCCACTGAAAAAATGAATTCAGTTGTCATTGTTACTTTGCAAGATGGAGGAATCCTTGAACTCTCCCAAAGCCTAAACACTTTTGATGACCCCAAATGTTCTCTCCAGGTGGGCTGTCCGTGTTCGACTCCCAGCCATCTACTTTGCAAGCACCTGAGCTGGCCACGGAGCTTGCTAGGAAGGGGGCACACCCAGGTGAGAGCCTTGGATGGATGTGCTCATGGAGAGGACTCACCAGAGCCAGAGAAGGAGGACTTTGTTTGTACTCTCGAATTTTTGTCTTTTTTCCTTTTTCTGTTTGTGTAGCATAAGCATGAAAGGAATTGTCCCATCGTGTAAAGTGGAGAGAGTATGGGAGACAGGGAGGTCAGGGAAGGTAGGGAGGACTTTCAGTTTTCACCTTGGAAACTGAAGGAGAGGAAGAGAGGGAAATAGAAAGAGATTGAAAGGAGGGAGGGATGGGGAGGAAGGGGAAGGAGGGAGAGAGAAAGAAAGAGGGAGAGAGAGAAAGAGAAGAGGGCAGAAGGAGGAAGGACAGAGAGGTTTGGGAGAGAGACCAAGAGAGAGCAGGTGCATTTTCATCCTCAAAGTGCATCCTGGCGAGTATGCCACTGCTTGGCTCTGTGGGAGGAAGAGCTGGGAAAGGAAGCTTGCTCTGCCTCTCAAGCCAGCTAGACCCCCATTCCAGGTGACTTCTGGGCAGCCAACTTGAGACATTTGCATTTTTCCAGCCGCAGGGCTGCTTGCAAGATGCTCCCTACAGATACCGAAGAACTCACTGAATTTTCAGTATCCCTTGGGCCCTCCTGCATCTGACTATTCATTGTCTTTCTACTTCTTAATGATGTAAGAGGCTCTGCTGGGGTGCTGGGGACTGTGGGGGTTGTAGTAATGGCATTATCAGGTATCAGATTTTTTTCTCTTCCCTTCTACTGTCAAGCTTTGGAAATAGGTCAGTTCCTGGAAGGATGACCAGGTCAGTGGGAAGGAACGGCACAGAGCCCTGAGTTTTTTTTTTTTTTTTTTTTTTTTTTTTGCCTCCCAAGGCCAGAGGCAGAAGGAGATGTTTCTGAAAGGCTTTGTGGATTAGCCTCTTGGCTGCTGTAACAAATGACCACAGATTAATGTGACTTCCAACAGCACCTGGGTTTGATCATTCAGTTCTGTAGAGCAGAAGCTGGCATCCAGTGTGGTTAATCAAAGTGCCCCCTTTCCTCAGGATGCATCTGCTCCACCTGGTACATAAAAGTGGGGTGGGGGAACCTCCGTGAAATATGGATTTTAAGCTCCATGTGGAACTTGTGGGGATGGCTTCATGCCTGCTGACGTATCACCCGCTACCTCATGAAAGAGGCCAGCGCCTGCAGGAGCCCTCTTCCATACTGGGGACCTCTGCTAGGCTAAGAGGCGCCACAGGTGCTTTCTTTCCCCGGCATCCCTCCTCCTTTCGAGCCATCCCCTGACCCATGGAGAGCGTGTATTTCTTCATGTGGGGCAACCCATGCTCATCTGTATGTGTGTGTGTGTGCTGACTTTTTCAGCTTTGGGATGAACCTTGTTTTTTCTTTCACGCATCTGAACATGTTTGCACTTAGAATGCTCGTGTCTATATGAGATGAAAAGCCCAGAGCAAGCTGAATACACCTTTGCCCACATCGCTGGGAGCCCATAAGGCTGTGCTCCTTTCTGGAAGCTCTGGGAATGAGTTGCTTTGGGCTCACTCAGGTTGTTGTCGGAATGCAGTTCCTGGCGGCTGAAGGACTGAGATGATGGTCAGTTGCTGTTGTCCCTTGTCCAGCTCGTGCTTCCCAGCAGCAGGAAGTTGTATCCTGCACCTTTCTTGTGCTCTCCATCTTGCCAGCTTTTCCTCGTTGCTGTGTCTCCGGAGCCTCCTCTAAGCGTATTCTGCTCGGAATGGCTGTTGTGATGTGATTGGGCCCATCTGAGGAAGGCAGAACAAGCCCTCTTTTTAAGCACAATAAACGTGAATAGGTTTAATGGCATTATCCAAGCACCTAACACGATTCATGAAACACATCCACAGGTTCTGGGAATTGGATGTGGACATGTCTGGGGGTGACATTCCAGTGGCCATCCTGGAAACCTGAGAGTGTCATACGGTTGCAACCTGGCCAGGGGCCCGCCCAGCCTTGCCACCAGATGGGTGGGCTGCATAGACAAATGAGGGGATCAAAGCAGTGGAGTAGAGGTGCTTTCTGTTCTCCCAGGAGGCCACGTCCCTTTCTAAAGCTAGGAACCTTGGGCTGCACAAGACGAAGGAGAGCAGAGCACACCTGCTCTCAGGGCCCTGGAACTGGGAAGGACATGACCAAGGGGAGGGGCGCAGCAGGCCTGAAGAACTTTAAAGGCAGCCACTATACAGCCCTAAGGAGACTGCGTAGGGCTGGCACTGTGGTGCAGTGGGTAAAGCTGCGACCTGCAGCACAAGCATTCCATATAAGCATGGATCTGAGTTCCAGCTGCCAGACTTCTGATCCAGCTCCCTGCTAACACTTCCAAGAAAGCAACAGAAGATGGCCCAAGTACTTGGGGCTTTGCACCCGCATTGGAATTGTTACCAAAGAAAACCCTAAACTGTTGGAGATGTTATTGTAGAACCCCCCAAACTGGGTCCTTTCACTGGCCACACAGAAAGCCAATCACTGACATGCGGGTAGTGGAAGAAAGTAGGTCTTTATTGCAAAGTGCAGAAGAAGAAGAAGCTGGGCAGCTGTTGCTGAGTTCCTGGGCTTTCCAAGGAGTGAGGAGTGAAAGTTCTTACAGATAGAATATTGAGGGGGATGAGAAACGTGTACGTGCAAAGTTCCTGATTTGTCAGTGATACGTGATTTTTAGGTAATTTATGATGGTGGGTTCCAGCCCATGGTGGCGGTTATGTGTGGGGGGGTATGGGGTTGAGCATGAGGGGGCTGTAGGTGATGGGTGGGGGTCATTATTTGAATGTCATTAAAAGATTTCCTTCCAGACACTACTGACTTTTCAGGTACTTACCTATTGGAGCAGCAAATGACTCCTGGGGATCACTCCCTTAAATCAGTGAATTCCTTTTGAGAAAAGGAGGCCAAGACACCTGTGCTAAGGGAGACAGACAAGGACACCTGGGGCTAGGGTAAAGGGCCTAGGTCTAGAAGATGCTTTTACATTCTGGAGATCTGATTTCAGAATCCCACATGGAGATGAGGCGCATGGGGGTGTGGCATGGGCCAAGTTTTACTCCGTATGCATTTTCTGCTCACCCAGCTCCGCTCTTTACCACAATCAAGAGACATCTGCCCCAGGGGGCTTTACAGAAGAGCAAGCAAGCACTCTCACTGAGCTAAGAATATTCCCACCCCTTTCCCCAAGGTGCCATGCCTGGGAGGTGAGGAAACTGACTCACTGAAGCTCTGACTCAATGAAAAAGCAAATAAATGATGAAAAAAACTACCGAATTAATGGCAAGGGAAAAGACTGGTATTTTTAGCTCAGGAGGGCACAGTTAGTTGCTATGGAACCTGGATCTTTTTCTTTCTTTCTTTTTTAATAACAGATCTTTGCTTTAGACATATTTAGCCATGAGGACTCTCAAGGGTAAACCAGGGGCAGAGAGGCTGGGAGGCAGAACCAGGAAGTTACCCCATGATAATCTCATCAGTGGGATGCAGACTGCCTGGGGGACCTGGCTGCCAACCCAGGCATGGCTGCTTTGCTCACTAAATAGATACTCCATGTGATGCCCAGGGCATGGCTGAGCTGAAAGAAGCAAGATGCAGAGTTGAGAGTCTTGAATCACTTCTGCCTGCGTAGACAGGGCCCTGAAACTTGACTGGCAGTTGGCAGCCTGTGGCACAGCCACAATCTTCAAGGATATCTTCTGACTCCTGCTGGTGACTTACTTGCAGAGAAACAGGGGTTCCGTGCCATGTCCCCTGATAGGCTTGGTGACTATCGTTTGGGCATTTCTCTAGGTAGGATCTGTTAGAAAAACGCCCAGCCCATTTCCCAGCATTTCCTCCTAGCTGCCAGCTGAAGACACAGAGGCAGAGGGAGCCTGGGATGGTGTCCCAAATGGCCAGGGTCTGTGTCCTTTGGCGTGGTGAGTGCCAGTCAGGGGCTGTCACAGGGCAGTCTGTTCCCAGGGAGAAGCACTGCAGATTGCATAGTTAGTGCGCATTCTTTACCTCTTCCTTGCGGACAGAATCACTCTCGGGCTGCAGATGCTGCAGACCGAAGTTGGACCAACTTTGTGTGAACCTCATGTCTTACTGTGACCTTTGGGAATTTCCTAACCGATGTGGCTCTGTCTCCAGCTTCCTCATCCACCAGTCAAGCATGACAACCTTCTTGGAGGTAGTAAAGAGGTCATGCTGTGCTAGGTGTTGTTGACACCAGCTGGCACACATGAACCTCTCAAGGATTGTCATTGTCTTTGCAATCCACCACTGTCAGGTGCCGCCACTTCGTTCTGGTGGGCTGGAGCGGAGGGGAAATTTACCTCCTGGGCCACGCACAGCAGGATGTGGGCACTATTCACTTAGGCTGCTCATGGTCGGGTCTCTAAGTGACGCCTGCAATTGCCCTACAATTCCGGCCCTGGAGGCAGCCTGACTTGGATGCTGGCTAATTGGGATAATAAATTATCCTTATTGTTTAAGCACTCTACCACTCACAGCCCAAGCCACCCTAAATGATGTACCTCATGATGGCACCTGGGGACTGGCTAGCATTTCAGGACATTTAAGCCATGTGTGATGGTGTCATTACGGCGATGCTAGGTCTCTGATTATTTTTAATGTTTTGAGACGGAATGGCACTCACACAAGGGAAGTGTCCAAAGCAGAAAAGGCTTACAGGGAAAATCTCACATTGTCCATGCTAGTTCCTAGTTTTCAGTTTCCAAGAAGCAGCCAACCAACGCTTGCCCTTTATAGATTCTGACTATTTCTATAAAATTCATATAATCAATGTAAATAACAATACGAAAGAGATCGTTTTCTGGGTCAGGCATTTAGCCTAACAGTGAAGGCACTGGTTGAGATTCTCACAAGACTTCTAGGTTCAAGTCCTGGCTCTGTGCTTGATCTCAGCTTCCTGTTGCTATATACCCTGGTGGGGTTGTATATGTCTAAGTTGGATCCCCGCTGTCTACAGGGGAGACCCAGATTGAGGTACAGGCAACTGGGGAGTTCAAGTAAAGTAAATATTTATAATTTTTTTAAAGATTTATTTATTTTTATTGTAAAGTCAAATATACAGAGAGGAGGAGAGACAGAGAGGAAGATCTTCTGTCTGATGATTCACTCCCCAAGCAGCCACGATGGCTGGAGCAGCGCCCATCTGAAGCCAGGAGCCAGGAGCTATTTTGGGTCTCCCAAGCAGGTGCAGGGTCCCAAGGCTTTGGGCCGTCCTCGACTGTTTTCCCAGGCCACAAGCAGGGAGCTGGATGGGAAGCAGGGTAGCCAAGATTAGAACCGGTGCCTATATGGAATCCTGGTGTGGGCAAGGCCAGAACTTCACCTGCTAGGCTACCATGCCGGGCCCAGTATTTTAAAAATTTAGTAAAATTCATTGCTTCCCCTTATGTAATATAATCGCTGAATGCTATTTTTATCCTTCTGTACTTGGATCTTTCCCTTAATGTATCTTAGCGTTTCTGTATCAGTCAATAAGGAGTTTCCTTATTTATCTTTGCAGCTACAATATACACCACTGGATTTAGCTATGGTCCTTTCCTGATGAGTACCCAGATTCTAGACAATGCCTCATTGTTGCAGTAAGTAAACAGTGCATCCATGAGGCAGTAGATAAGCAGATAGATCCCTAGGGTTAATTCCCCAGTGAGGAGTCCTAAGAGCGCTTGCCTTGATAGCTGTTGCTAAATTGCCCTCCATATGGGCTACACACACACAGTCCCACCGGTAAAGTACACAGTGCCTGTTTCCACAGTCGCTCCAATTATGGATTTTTGCCAATGTTATGGGGGAAAATGGCATTTTCAGACAGTTTTTTATTTTATTCTGTTTTGAAAAATTATTTATTTTTATTGGAAAGGCAGATTTACAGAGAGAAAGAGAGACAGAGCTTTCATTTGTTGGTTCGCTCCCCAAATGATTGCAGTGTTTGGTGCTGAGCCGATCCAAAGTCAAGAGCCAGGCACTTCCTCTGGGTCTCCTGCACAGATGCAGGGTCCCAAGGCTTTGGGAACTTCTCTTTTGTTTCTCCAGGCCACACACAGGGAGCTGGATCACAAGTGGAGCTGCTGGGACAAGAACCAGTGCCTATCTGGGATGGTGGCACTTGAAGACTGAGCATTAACTATCATGACAGCCCGTCATAATGCTTCTATTTTTAAAAAAAGATTTTATTTAATTTTATTGGAAAGTCAGATATATGGAGAGCAGGAGACACACAGAGAAAGATCTTCTGTCGGCTGATTTACTTCCTAAGTGGCCACAACGGGCAGAGCTAAGCCAATCTGAAGCCAGAAGCCAGAAGCCAGGAGCCTTTTCAGGGTCTCCCACGTGCATGCAAGGTCCCAAGGTTTTGGGCTGTCCTTGACTGCTTTTCCAGGCCACAGGCAGAGAGCTGGATGGGAAGCAGGGTCTAGGACAGGAACCGGTGCCCATATGGGGTCCTGGCATGTTCAAGGTGAGGACTTTAGCAGGTAGGCTACTGCGCCAGGCCCCAGAATACATAGATTTTCATGCTTCTTATGAATGAATGAGAGCATTTTGTATTGTTAGAATTTTTCCAGATGCTTTGATTTGTCCGTATATATTAGCCTTTCATTTTTCTAATGGATTATTGATCTTTTTCTTATCAAGTTCTAGATATTCCTATAATATATTCCCATGTCTGTGATGGCCTATAATTGTGTCTCCCCTTTTTCCATTTCTTACTTTCTCCCTTCCTCCCTTGAGAGGCTCACTTTTCAGGCAGGAGTTAAATTTATGTATACTTAAACTTCTGATTATTTTTTATGGTTTCTAGATTTTTCGGTAGTTAAAGATCCACCATGTTATTGTATTATCTCCTTTACTACCTTGCTACATTTATTGGCTTGATTTTAGTGTTAATGGCTTGATCTATTTGAGCTGTATCATGTAGCAAGGTGTGATGTAAAGGCCAGCATAAATAGTTCTCCAGTAGCGGCCCTGTTGCCGGAGTGTCATCCAGTCATTTATCTTCCCTTTTGCCTTCGTATCCAATTTTTCCTGTGCTCCCTGTACAATGACCTCATCAGTGCACAAGCCTGTGTGATGTTGCTTTGACAACTGAGTCTTTGTGGAACATTTTTGCATCTAGTAATCCTTTTTCGATCTTTTCCAAGCTTCCCTTGTACATCTTGACTGCTTATTTTTCAATAGGAACTTCAGAATTTTTTTGTCTGGCTTAAAAAAGAGGACCATTTACAGGTTTGTTGGAGTTATGCTAAATTTTAAAAAATCCAATTAGGAAGATCAGCATACTCCTGTTATAAAAAAGGAAAACAACATTGAGTCATCTTGTCAAGAGATGCGGCATGCGTTCCCATTTGCTTGTGTGTTCTGTTGGGTCCATCTGGAATAAGTTAAATTTTGGTACCTCTATGCTATATACTTCTCAAAATTCATGGAAATGCTTATTATGAAAATAAAACCATGCCTAGATTTCAAAATTTTTTGCACTCAAATAATTTTGACTTTTAATTACATTTTCCATGAACTTTTTGAAATAGCCCCTGTGTCTTGTATGTCTATTGTTTAATTTATTCCCAAGAAATTTATCTTTCAGGTCATAGTAAATCATTTTTTTTTTCCTTTTCTGTAATTCTTGTCTCTAACTAGTGACTTTATGTTAATTTTCTACCTCACAATATTACTGACTATTATTATTTTCAGTAGTCATTTAAACATTTATTTACTTATATACTTGGCCAATAGTATCAACAGTTAAAAGGGTTAGTTTTGTCTCTATATCTTCATTGTGCATTTTATTAGTTAGAATGCCTGCCGAAATTAAGAACAACAATAATAATCATTGTGGGTAGTTTTAAAGCATTTTCTCAAAACTGATGGGACAAACACACAAATTAGTACACAGCATCCTTGACAGGCCTGACCGAGCTGACACACGTAAAACTGGGCGCACTTTCTTTTCAAGTGCATATTAAACATTTACCAAAATTGATTACATGCTAGGCAATCAATCAAGTCTCTCAATTAGCTTCAAAGAACTGGAATAATTTGGAATATGTTGCCTGATCACAGTCAAACTTAGGTGGAAACAAGTAAGAACAAGGTCCCTAGAAAACCTCTACAGGCGAAAGAAAGGGGCTGTTGATAAAGACATCAGTCAGACAAAATGTATGGACAAAAACTTGCAGTGAAGACACACTTATAGCAAAATGTTGACAATATTCTCCTTCAGGAACTGGAAATGAGGCATGAGGCAGTTATTGCCACTTCTATTAACATCTACTGAAGCTAATGCAGTAATGCAATAAAATTTTTTCATAAGGATAAATGAATTGAATCTATCATCCAAAGAGGATGGAGTTGCATGTATAGAAAACAAAAAATCTGCAAACTATTGGTATTAATAAATGAATTTGGCAAGATTACTGATGAAAAGGTCAATTTGTACAAAAAAAATATCTTACTCTTCCCAGGGACAGATAATCAGAAGATTAATTTAAAATATTATTTATGGTAATTTCAAGGCATATTAAATATTTGGTGCTTTACTAAGAGATATGTTGAAACTTCCACAATGAAAACACTGTGGAGGAAATGTAATCAAGATGTAAGTAAATGGAGGGAACAACTACATTTATGGACTGAATAACTCAATTTAATAAAGATGTCAAATCTCTATAAATCGAGCTATAAATTCAATACAGTTCCTTTCAAAATCCTAGCTTCTAATCTGGTAGAAATGGGCCAGATGCATCTAAAATTTGCATTGGAATTGCAAAGAACTAAAGATAACCAACATAATCTTGAAGAAAAAAGTTGAAATGCTAATTTTAATGGACATAAGCACTTATTGTAGTTTTGGGAACTAAAAAAGCAGTGTATTTGTGCAAAGGTAATACTCCCTAATGTCTCCTCCCTAACAAGCAAATGGAATAGAACAGGGATTGGAAATATATGGACACTTGATTTATGACAAAATGGGATGATTTTACAGCAATAGAAAAAGATTGTGTTTGAGCACATGGTGCTGTGCCAATCAAGCATCTATTTAGGAAGGAAACCTTGACCCCTATGCTTCATATCACAGATAAATTCCAGGTGGATGGTACATTGAATATGAAAGGGGAAATAATCTTCAGGAAGATTACATTTGAACGAATCCCTATGGTATTGCGTAGACCAGAACGAACAGAATATGGAAATTCTGACCATAACATAAAGAGTGATTAATTGAACCACAATAACATTAGAATCTTCTGTTTATCTGAGGACTCCCTTTAGCACAGGAAAGGCAAGTCAGCATGGGAGATATGTCCGTTTCTAGAAGATAGAAAGACCTTGAGTCAACCACAAAAAAGAAACAATCAAAGTGAAAATGAAAACAAAAACCAATGGTTGGGGATATTTAACTAAAAGTACAATGAAATGCCACTACACACCTGCCTGGAAGACTAGCCTTGGAAAGATTGATGACACCCGCTGTGGCGGGGGAGAGGGGGATCAGTGGGGGACTTCACTCCCTGCCTGTGGAAACACAACTTGATGCTTTGGAATAGTTCCCATCAGGTCCTAAAAAAGATTGACTGTACATGTGCTGTAAGACCTGCCAACCCTTTTTAGACAAACACGCACTGAACAGAAATGCAAGCAACCCAAGCATGCAACAGAATGCCCGTTGCTGCCTTGTGTATGGCAGCTGGAAATTTCTGGATAGTTGGTTATGTGCTTCTCACTGGTTTCTTTCATGTGGTTACTGGGAAGTCTTTATGTTGCCAGAATTTACTTAGATACTGTGTTATTCTGCTAGTAGACCAAGCAGCAAAGCTTCATGAAGTTCCTAATGCGTGTATGCAAGGTTGTGTTGGTCCCTGTGGTCTCTCTTCTCAGACCATTTGGCCACACTACCTGGTGGTCTCTCTTCTCTAAACCCTGTGGTTAATGTCACCCATGCTGGGAGTGGGTGGGTGAGGGAGGAACTCCTTATTAATTGACTTATTAATTGACTTATTAATTGACTTGAGGCTGCACGGCCAATGAGAGCAATGCAGCACTGAGAGTGCCACAGAAGGCCCCGCCAGGTGCAGGCCAGATGCTCTTTGACCTTCATCGGCAGCGTCTTCCGTGATGCTGCCCAGTTCATGACAGACTTCTGTACCATACTTACATTTCCAAAGATAGGGGCCCTCACTGTAGTGTTGTGGGTAAAGCCACTACCTGCAATGCTGGATTCCATATGGGTACCAGTTCAAATCCTTTTTGCTCTACTTCTGATCCAGCTTTCTGATAATGCACCTGGGAAAGCAGGGGAGGATGCCCCAGATGCTTGGGCCCCTGCACCCATTTGGGACACCAGGAAGAAGCACCTGGCTTCTGGTTTCAGACCAGCCCAGTTTGGGGAAACCAGCAAATGGAAGATATCTCTGTGTCTCCAACTGTACCTTTCAAACACATAAATAAATACACATTTTAAAACATTTCTAAAGATAATTGTGCTGCTAATGCCAGGATGCCCCTGCTGCAAAGTTTGAATGTCTCTCCCCGATTCAGGCGTTGGGCTCTGCCACATGGAAGTGGAAGTTGGTATGGGAGCAATCAAGGCCAATGTTGCGAAGAACTGGACTCTGGCTGCACACAAACCACTGCACTACTTAGTTAACTCCCTGCAAGGTGGAAAGGATGACACCACACCTGTCCGTGTCTGAGCGATCTCTGCAGCATGAAATCGAGAGCGTCATCCACAACAGTTACCTTGCCTGTTTCCAGGTGGGCATTTCTGTTGAGATCTGTTTTTTCGATTTGTCAGAATGATGAGATTGCATGAAAATCTTTCTGCTCTTTGAATATTGTTATGTTTTAATTTACATATTCAATCATAAGGATAAATAAACCCTAAAGTGGATTTAAAAAAAAAAAATTTAAAAATGGTTTTCATTGCTTGAATGTTCAAAAAAAAAAAAAGGTTGGGGGTGGGGAGCGGGAAACTGCACTAAGCCAGTGCTTTGTACAAATTACATGGAGGCATTTTTAGAAAGACTTAATGTTAGTTTGAAGGGCAAAGTGACAGGGAGAAGAGGACACACACACACACACACACACACACACATCTTTTCACTTGTTCATTCCTCAAATGGCTGCTATAGCCCGAGTTGGACCAGGCAGAAGTCAGGAGCCTGGAACTCCTTCCTGGTTTCCCATATGGATGGCAGGGGTCCAACGGGGTCTCCCGCCTTCCCAAGCACACCAGCTTGAAGCTGGATCAGAGAGAAGCCAGGACTTGAACTGTCATCTGCTACACCATAGTGCCGACCATATATGGAGACATTTCTTAACTAACTTGCAGCTTTAACCAGGAAATTCAGTCACATTTGAAAGAGACATTTGTGTATTTTTCAAGTGTCAGTAACAGAAAAATAGCTTTCCATTTCTAAATATGAAACTGAATTTAGCTCAAGCTTCAGAACTCATCATCTTTGACAGGCTTAGATGTGAGAACCTGGCATTTGCTGTTGAAAATATTTCTGTAAGTTGATTTAACATATGGCCTCTAGCTATTGGGAAGATTTTTTGTTGTTGTTCTAACAAAGGTGGCTTCTGGGTGGATGGACGAATGTATTAATCACAGTCTGGTCTAAATCTGGCCAGCACATACCTACCACAATACATTGGGTCTGCTTCTTTGTGAAGTAATAGGTTTACATCTGAGAGCTTCAACACCTTTTGAAAAATTCTAATAAACTCATACTATTTGTGTGACTTTCAGATGGGCACTGGATGATGGGACAGAGAGTTGCCAGGTTGGCATATAGTGGAATGGAGTTGAGAACAAAATGTATTTTCATTGTTAAAAAAATTTATTTATGTGTTTAAAGGCAGCATGAGAGAGAGAGAGAGAGAGAGAGAGAGAGAGAGAGAGAGAGAAGAGAGAGAGAGAGAGAGAGAGAGAGAGAGAGAGAGAGAGAGAGAAAGAGAGAGAGAGAATCTGTTGATTCATTCTCCAAATGGCTGAAACGGTTTAGGTTGAGCCAGGCCAATTGGCCAGGTGCGTTGGAACTCCATCAGGGCCTTCCATGCGCTTGCAGAGGCCCAAAAGTACTTGCTCTATGCTCTGCTGCTTTCCCAGGCATATTAGCAGAGAGCTGGATTAGAGGAGGAGCAAGCCAGATCTGAACTGGTGCCCACATGGAATGTTGGCATTGAAGGTGACTTAGTCTGATGTGCCATGGCACTGGCCCTGAGAGCCCTTTGTCCTGCAAAAGAAATCCATACAGAGATCTTTCCAGGAGAGTTCAGAAGATGAGCTTTAACTCAGTGTATAGCTACAAGCACTGCTCGAGACACCAGTCCGATTCCTTGGTGACAGCAGTGGGAAGCCTTTAATGGAGATGAGTGGGCCAAGGAGAGGAAGAAAGAAGATAAAGGAGGAAAGTTGGAGGGGATGGAAAAGAGGATGAGGAAGAAAGGCAAGCCTGGAGAGGTGAAAGGAGTGGAAGAGATGAAAGCCAGCGAGGAGCTGAGGTGGGAGGGAGGCACCTCACTTTGTTTGCTGCAGAAAGACCACGTGCAGCCACGTTTCCCTGGCGGCCCTCTTGTCTTCTGCCCCTATCATGCATCCCAGGCTCCCTAGTGCTCCCTATGGAGGGTAAGCTTCCCACGGCGGGGCCACACCCCCCCCCCACATTCACACTCACCCCCAGGGGCACCTCCTGGTCCAAATTCAAAGCTCTGTTTCATTTGTCAAGCAGCAAAACCGTGAGTTGAAACAATCTTTAAACCATGAATGACCCATGGTTTTGTGTTTTTGAATGTCTGAATTTTAAAGAGAGAAGCAGAGAACAGGCAAGTGGTAGAACCACGAGGACCATAAATAGGGTGAATCAGGACACTCTGAACTCTCAGAATGAGAGCTCCCATTAGGAGACAAGCCAGTCCCCTGGTGACACTGCTTTGAATGGTCAGCTCATGGGAAGATTGCCAGCAGGTGAATCACTTGGAGTCCCTTTTGCCACACAGAAAGTAGTGATTTCTCCTCATCCAAAAAGATTCCAAATTCAGGAGTAGCCGTCCTTTTACTTACAATAGAGTATAGCTAATCCTGTCTTATTTATTTAGGAAAGGCAGATTTATACAGATAAGGAAAGACAGACAAATCTTTTACCTACTGGTTCACTCCCCAAGTAACTGCAATGGTGGGAGCTGAGCTTGTCCAATCCGAAGCCAGGAGCCAGGAACTTCTTCCAGATTGCCCATACAGGTGCAGGGTCCCAAGGTTTTGGGCTATTCTCTACTGCTTTTCCAGGTGACAGACAGAAATTTGGGTGGAAAGTGGAGCAGCTGGGATGGGAACCGGTGCCTGTATGGGATCCTGATGCTTGCAAGGCAAGGATTTAGTCACTGAGCCATTGCAACAGGCTCAGCTACTGCTGTTACTAGCCAAGGAGAAGGAAAGGTTGCATAATCTTTTGATTCGCTGCAGAAACGAAGACCGTCCTGTTTACCTACATTTGTTTCCCTGCTTCATGATAGACAAGGGTACTTCAAAAAAGTTCATGGAAAATGGAATTTAAAGATGTTTGTTTTGGGGACAAAAAAATTGAGATTCAGGTACAATGTTTCATTCTAGGCATTTGTTAGTTATTTTAAACAGTTAAAGTTCTAGTTCTTGTGTTATTACGCACAGCTAATTCCCGCAGCCTGGTTTTTTTTTTTTTACCATGAGCCGAGAACACCAGAGGCAGTGAGATATCTTAGGGCAGGCCCCAGAGGACTGGTGCCTGCAGGTGAATGCCTAAGGATGATTGGTCAGTGGGCGGGGTTGGGGAAGAGGCTGGGAGATGCACAGTGAGATTCTCAGGTGAAAGGCCAGATTGTCTGATTGGTGAACAGGTGGACCAGCGTGAGTTTCATGAGCTTTGAGGAAGAGGAAATGGCGCCGTGTCCAGGGAGGCAGGATCTCAGTCTCCATGACGACCTTCAAATCACTCCTCACAGCATTTTCATAAACTTTTGAAATAGATATGCAATTTTTTCTCTCTTTAACTCATTGTTTTCACGTGTATGTCAACCTGGACATGGTAAATCATCCATCTTAGATTGTGACGAAGCTAAAGAAAAAGTAAGCATCAACACGAAGTCCATGCATCGTTGCTGGATGCCCCAACTCCTGAGACTTTGGTTTTACGAGGATGCTAGAGTGAAGACGAGAGCACTCGGTAGGTAAGAACATTTGTACGTGTGCTTTAACTCTAAGTGTAGAGAGAGATGCACATATCAATACAGGGACACATCAGGGAGGCAGAATGCGTGGAACATTCAGTATTTTGGTATAGTTGACAATTTGACATTGGACTTCCTTGGGAACTTGAAGGATTCCCCTTTGTGTGAAACCAGGAAAGGCAGGATTGACTTCCGTGTGTAAGGCCACATAGTTTTTGCCTCGGACTTTGAGAAACTAGGGCATTGGCCTGTGTCTAAGCTCAGGCTCAGATGCTCCCTTCTAGGACTTTGAATCTGCCTTGAGTGGTACAAGTGTTTATGTCCCTGGGGTGAGCCAGTGGGAAGCACTCACGGTGCAATGATAGTAGAGTGGGATGCAGGATCCGTCCTGGGACAGCTTGGTAGGAGCCAGGTTCCTCCAGGGGCCATGATCTTGCCTCGTGGCCCTCCTTCATTTCTGCCCATTTTCTGGGCCCCCTTCTGCAGTGTCTCATTAATAGGCAGCTCCTTGGCACCCCGCCCATGCCCTTCTAGTGCAAATCAACCATATAGAGATGGCAGACTTCATTTTTGTTTGTTGCATCCCAAAATGTCACAGTGATGCAATTAAACAGCAACCAGCTTTAAAAACGGACCATCCTGAACCTTGAGTGAGATGATTCAACTTGAACATGGGAAATAACTCCTGTTATCAGCTCCTTCTTTCTGGGAATTCTATTACTTGAACTGCTCCTACAAGCCTCTTCTCTTGTCTCTCACTGATTTTTTTTTTTTGTCCCTTTGTCTGAGTTCTCTATATTTTGGCATGTTCTAAAGAATCTAACCTTTCAATGATTTTGAGTTACTTTTTTTTAAAGATTTATTTATTTTATTACAAAGTCAGATATACAGAGAGGAGGAGAGAAAGAGAGGAAGATCTTCTGTCCGATGATTCACTCCCCAAGTGAGCCGCAATGGCTGGTGCTGCGCTGATCTGAAGCCGGGAACCAGGAACCTCTTCCAGGTCTCCCACACGGGTGCAGGGTTCCGAGGATTTGGGCCGTCCTCGACTGCTTTCCCAGGCCACAAGCAGGGAGCTGGATGGGAAGTGGAGCTGCCGGGATTAGAACCGGCGCCCATATGGGATCCTGGCGCCTTCAAGGCAAGGACTTTAGCCGCTAGGCCACGCCGCTGGGCCCTATTTTGATTTACTTTAAAAGAATTTTAGTCACAATCATCTTTGCAAAAACGTTTTCTTCTCCGTTTATGCTTTATGGATGTAGCATTGTTCATATCTGTCTGGAAGTACCAACTAGAGTTTTTTCTTAAAAAAAAAAAAACAACTTTGTTTTCTGTTCATTATTTGTTCTTTCAGGTCTTTCTGGTTTGCATTCTGGGCTTTTCTCTTCCGTCTGCTGGAGAATGACAGCAGGTTGCCAAGGAGCTCCTTGTTAGTGTCCAGGTCTTGGGGACTGGGTGGGCTTGGCTGTGTAGAGTTGGAGGCAGCCACTTGCCTCTGGCTGGGGGAGGTGTCCACATGTCGTAAGGAGAGATACCAGATGCCCTGGCTCTATCCGGAAGGCTTGCCCAGCTTTGCTTCCTCCCCTTGGCTGGGCTGCAGGTACCTGACTGCCAAGCACTGGAAGGTGCAGGAAAGGCCGGGGCGCATCTTGTCTACACACAGCCTTTCCCGGAAGGACCCTGCTTCCAGCCTCCATTTTCACCACTGCCCTCCACTGTCTTCAGCTTGTCTGCACCCCCTCCTGCTCCCTCAGCTCCTGCCTCACACCCTTCTCCTCTGTCGTGTGCTGCTGGAGGATCTTTCAACCTGCAGTCACCTATTGGGTCTTTCTGGAATTCTCTGTAGGGGGAAGAGATCCACACCAGGGTTGAGACTGTTATCTTGAACCAGGAGCCCTAAAGCTAGAGGGTTTTAAGACCACTCCCCATTCCCTCACTCCCCAACATACACTGTGCTTTCTCATGGGGTCTTTGAGACTCCTATGGCTAGAGAAGAATCTGGAAGGCTTGGCTACTTGAAAAGGGAGCACTGAACCTTCTTGGCCAGAAGACATTTCTACCGCTGGTCACAAGGCTGTTGAAGAGGTACTGCAGGCTGGGACAAAGCCCAAGTGAGGGCCTGGAGGAGGCTGCTGGGGAGGAAGGTTAACAGGCATCGCCATGCCCATTCAGCTGTTGCTAAGAGCCTGAGTTGTCAGTGGGATGGACTATGTGGGCAGCTAGAGGAGGGTATCCATTTAAAGACTCTGTAAGGTGATATAAGCCATTAGTCTAGAAGAAATCTGAGTACCAGCCCTGCTGACGAAGGTAAGCCGGAAACCAGGAAATGCCAGCGTCAGCAGCGCCACCAGCACACACAAAGCACAGCGACTCCCACCCCCCTTACCGGGCCAATGCAAGAGACGGCAGCAGGAATGAATGAAAGCCGCAGCCGGACCATTAGTTTCAACTTCCTTTCCTGCAGACTTTCACTGGAACTTGTAAATAACACATTTCACCTCTATGTCCTTCACTTCCCTGGCCTGCCAGCAACAAAGAGGTCAGGCCCAGGAGAGAAAAGAAGGTCTTGCTGCCCTCAGTGCTGGCATGCCAGAGGCCAGGCTGGCTCCCACAGTACCCCCTGTATATCTCGGTGGTCGACAAGGTGCAGGTGGTTGCCTCCATCCAGATCAGATGGGGCACATGGCAACAGCCTGGGCTCCAGGAGACTCTTAGCCCGCCCCACAGCTCTCCTTCCTGTGGGTCTCCAGGGTGTTGTGTTGTGACTGAGCAAGCTTTGCCATGCCATATTCTCGCCATCTCCTCTGGCTCCATTTTTGAGAGAATCATCTAGAAGAGCTGCTGCGGATCAGTTTCTTGACTCCTGTTCAGCTGGTCTAGAGCTCTGACAGCCCCAGCTAAAGAGTGCCATGTGTACCCCTCCCCCTAACGCCCCCTAGGGCCCAGAGAGCTTTGCAGGCCTCCCACTCCCTTGACCATCAACACCGCTAAGCTGTCTCCCTCTGACAGATGGCACTGTCCTATCCAGAGGCCCCTCATCATCCAGGGGGCGGGTCCCCAAAGCAGCAAAACAATCATTCATTTATGACCATGAAAGATTCATGAGGGACTCCACTGGGTAGCTAGCAGAGTTTAGGCGGCTCCTGAGCCTACTGTGATTTAATTAAAATCTCGTTTATTTATTTAATCAGCCCACAGCTACGGATCCTCAGGCAGGAATTTGCTGCCTGCCTCTGATCCTGTGTGTGGGAGGAAGGCAGTGATCTACTGGGTGCTTTTGCAGGGTTGGGGCTCATGCGGCAGGCAGGCTGTTTGGACGCTGGCCAAGTGCTACAGAGGTGCTGTGTCCAGCAGCCAGGCATTCTTGTAGGAGTGTGTGCTTGTGTGTGCACACATGTACACATACACACATGTATGCACTGGTGTGAATGTCCATTGCTCAGTGTCCTGGGATTCAGTTTGTCAGCAGGGCTGTCAGAGAAAGCAGAGCTGCTTGCAGCCTGGGTTCCTGGTCACAGCCGGAGAAAAGCATTAGAATAACAAGGTCACCCTGAGGCTTGGGGACTGTGTTGCCCAAGGCCTTCTCTCTCTCTCTTTAAAAACATTTATTTATTTTTATGGAAAATCAGATATACAGAGAGGAGGAGAGAGAGAGAGGAAGATCTTCCATCTGCTAATTCACTCCCCAAGTGACCACAACAGCTGGAGCTGAGCTGATCTCAAGTCAGGAGTCAGGAGCCTCTTCTGTGTTTCCCACGTGCATACAGGGTCCCAAGGCTTGGATCTGTCCTCGACTGTTTTTCCAGGCCACAAGCAGGGAGCTGGATGGGAAGTGGGGCCGCTGGGACAAGAACAGGTGCCCATATGAGAACCTGGCACGTGCAAGGCAAAGACTTTAGCCACTAGGCTATGGTGCTGGGCCTGCTTACATATCTCTTGTGGGTGCTTGTTAAGCATACTGATGCCTGCAGGCACACTTAAGCTTGCAGAAGCATGTGGAAGTTTAATAGCTGCTGTGTTCTCAAGTGTTTATGGCCACAGAGGAACCACGTTTGATGGTTGGGGTGGGTCAGGCAAAGGACCCTGATGGGAGTCCATTCACTGGGGCTATGCTGGTCCGTGTGGAAGTCCTGAGAGCCATGTATTTCATGAGCAGGGGGACTGATGTGCTTGCTCCTGCAGGTGACTAATAAGCTTAGCTGAAATGTGGGCAGTCTGAACTGGGGTGTGTCAGGTAGAAGATCCACCTGGATCTCACAGACCTAGGATGAAAGAAGAAAAGTATCATTATGCTTTGTCCAGATTACACCCTGGAGTAATATTTTTGAATCCTTGTTGAATGACTTTCACTCCTCAGATGCAGCTTCTGTGACACCTGAAGTCAGGCACACAGCTCACTTTTCAGCTTCGTAGGACAGCGCCATTCTCAAGCAAGGCTGGCATTTTCAGATACGTCGACCCAAGGAACCCAGACCCCTGCGTGGTGCGAGGAGGACTCTGACAGCTTGACTGGTGGGGAAATCCCTGTTGTTCATGTTTTAATGCTGAAAGCGAGGGACCAGACACCATCCCATGCCCAAGGTGACTTTTTGAAGTAGAATCTCATGTCAAAGGCATCCTCAGTCACCCATGGAGTAAACCCTAAGGAAGACGTTGGCCTCCTGAATTAAGAAGCTTCATCGTCTACATTAAGTTCTGGGACATGTTGGTAAGAGACACACGACACCTGTGAAGCTGGGGCCTGATGAGCTACAGCAAAAGGCTGGGCAGGGATGTGACCGGGCATAGCCAAAATGATACATGATTCTTCTATGCTTGGGCGTACTCATTTACGTAGGGAGTTTTTACTGTGTCTAATTATTACTTGCTGTCTAATGCATCTTGCTCTAACAATCTCTGTTGGAAATCCAATGACATTCAAAGACAAAGCTTTCTGCCCAGGTAAAATTTGCTTCTTAGAGGTGAGAGGGAATAACATGAGAGTATGCCACAATAGTTGTGTGAGAAAAGGGTATTGAAAGCTAAATTAATGGGAAAGGCATCTGGCCTGGTGATCAGGATGTTAGTTGGACTGTCCCCATCCCAGATTAAGTGTGTGGGTTCAAGTCCCTTCAGGCTCTGGGAGGCACCAGGTGATGGATGGTTCAGGCGACTGGGTTCCTCCCACCACTAATGGGAGAGTTGGCTTGAGTTCTCATCTCTTGCCACTTGGGGACTGACTGGCAGAGGGGCTCTCCCTCTCTCTGGTTGGCTGTAGGAGAAACATGTTAGGACAACAAGTCACATTGTGTTGAGGACCTCTCAAATTAACTGGATGATTTAAAGAGCTAAGTTTATTTTGGTGTAAAGTTTTGGGGACGGGCATGCGGTGCATGAGTTAAGAAGTTACTTCAGACACCTGCTTTCCATATGGAAGGGCCTAGGTTTGAGTCCCAGGGAGGGGGGAAGTCCTGGAGTAGAAGCAGGGCAGACTGATTCCATTCTGCAGCCTCTTGCAGCATGTATACAGGATGGAAACCCCTTGTAACAAATACTTTCAACGGTGACAAAAATGAAGTTTTGCTAAAAACAAACTAGACAGGGCTCCTGTAAAACTGTCCTCTGTCTTTATAGCAACTGATAATAATTATCTTTTTTCCTTGGCGGTATCATGCCAAAGACACATGTATCCCTACACTGGCAGACCTCAGCAGCTTGGTCTGTTTCTACCAGCCACTCTGATCATACTGCTTGGAGTTTCTTTCTCTCGGACTTTCTCGACTCTTACCATTGTGTCTTGTCTCATTGACACCAGGACACAAACCCGGATTCATCTCACCAGTATCTCTGCAACACCAGCTCTTCTTCTGATGCCAGCTTCCTGTGAATGTATATCGTGGGAGGCAACAAATGATGGATTGGGTGGTTGGACCTTTGTCACTGATATTGGGGATCTAGATTGAAATCTGAATTCCTGGCTTCAACCTGCTCCAACCCAAGCTGTTGCAGGCATTTGGAAAGAAAACCAGCAGCTCTAAGATTCATCTGCTGAAAATTAAAAAAAGGGGGTTTTAAGTCCATGAATAGCTTTTTGATAATATGTACATTCCATGAACTTTTTGAAGACCTTTTGTCCAGGAAATAAATATGATAAATTTAGGTTTATCAGATTATATGCTGGGCTGCTATAACTGGGACCTAGATAACAGTGGCCTAAGCACCAGAATTTCACTTCTTTCTCACGTACAGCAGCAGGTGGGAGTGTAGGGTAGGGTGCAGCATAGTGAGCAGGCAAGAACTGGATGAATAGCTCAGTGGTAGCAGAAACCAAGGCTCCTTTTATATCACTGGCCTACCATTAATAGATCTGTGGTCATCCACAAAGTCAATGATGAATCATCGTCTCCTCTGGTTTGTATCCAAGCAAACCGGAAAGGAAAAGAGACAGTGGAAAGAGTGATCTGGGTGTTATGCACTTAACTTACTTCCCACTGGACAGTACTTAGTCATATGATGACTCTAGAAGCAAAGCAGTCTGGGAAATGTAGTCTTTACCCTGCACAACAAGTATCTGGCTTACTTTATGTGAAGGAAGAAGAGAATAGAGGTTGAAGGATAACTGACAGTCTGGACATGATGCAAAGTTGCACCATCACTGTGCTCACAATGTCAATAGTCAAATTACCTTACTGAAAAGACCAGGCTCTGACAATTCTTGTATAGATCAAATAGAATTTCTTCATCTAAGGATAGGAAAGTCAGCACTGTCACACCTCACACAGCCAAGCACAGCATCATTTCCTAAGCCATACACAGGTGATCCCTTCTAGAAAACAAAGCCTATCCAAGAGAAAATCCAGGTATGGGTGATAATATCTGGGAGGGAAGAATCGTCTTACATTGCAGGAAGCCCATTGAAACCCCTAAAGACCTGGCACCCAACCTTTCAGAGGCACAACGGGATGGTGGAAGGGGAGAGACCAGGGACAGCAAGTGGCAGGAAACTGTAATTGCAGGAGGGGTCTCTAGGGAAGAGCATTTAAACAGCATCCCTCACCAAAATCCTATCAGGCATAGATAAGGAAAGATGCGAAGACCTTGAAGTAAGACTGTCCTGCTTGAGCCTAGACTGAGGAGGAGAACATATGTAACAGGAGCAAAAGGAACAAGTAGGATAAGAAGGCTGAGCCTTGGCGGGATCTTTATTGGACAGAGGCCTCTGCAGACTTGATTCCCTGCAGGCTTTCTCTAGCAGTTGCTTCCAGAGATTTCCAACCAAAATTGCCATGAACTGAGGCTGAGAAATGGAACTGCACACCCATGTTCCCTTAACTCATGGTCCTCTCCTTGCCACCTGCTTTCCTTATGTCTTTGTCCAAGACAAAACAGAAAAACGTCTCTCCCCTGCCCTCCTTCCAGGGTTGCTGTGAGGAGGTGCCTGGTGGCAGGCATGGAAGATGCTGTGTTCCGGCAAACAGCGCACCTGGTGGAGACGCATCACCATCACTGACCATGTTTTGTGCGTTGTCCTCAACTTCAAGACCGTGTGTGCAGACCTCAGGCCATGACCTTGAAAGGCTTTCTTTTCTCCACAGAGTTATTGAACGTGAGCTTGGTTTTGCTTTTGTTGCCCAAGCAGCTGTTCAGATATTTTTAGACGTACTCTCTTTGTCAGAAATCCCGTGGTTTGATGTGGAGTAGCCTCAGTTATGCCCAGTGTGCTGGATGAGGACTCTGCTGTCTGCTTCCCTTTAGAACTTAAGCAAGTTCATGGGCAAATGGAAAGCAAAGATAAATTTCTTAAGTTCAAAAGGTTCTTGAAATCTATGCCTAGTTTTTCATAATGTGTGACACCCATGAAGTTTTCAAAGAATCCTTGTGTGAATGGATATAACATTTTAACAGCATGTTTGGAATTATTGTTGTGACAACATACATATAACCCATTTAAATGTTTGTGATAGACTATTAAACTCTTTTTTGTTTGTCTGTTTTTTGGTCTCAGTGCCCTGTGCATTCCTTATTTGGCTTGTAGAATTTTGCTTAGCCCAGGACTTTTTGTTGTTACTGTTAGAGTTTTTTAATGTATTATTTTTGGTTCTGTTTGTTCATGATACAATTGCTTAGGTTCATGAATTTTCCCTCTCCCCTCCATGCGTTTGTCCTTTTGAGATTTAGCCTAGAACTTTGGAACCATTTTGCATGGCTCTGACCTTCACCCCTGAAGGGTGGGACCTTGGGAAGGGGTGTGGAGAGAGAGCTCCTTTAACTCCGGTTTCTTCTGTTTCAGTCATCAATGTAGTCATTCACGTTCACCTAGCCAGCCAACCCTACCCACCTGTCCTACCAACGAACGTCTTGTGGACACGGAGGTTCTCAGCCACAGAACCATCTGCAAGGACAAAGCTGAAAAGGCGAGACCATTCAAGTCTGAGAGAGGCCAGTGTGTGCGGGGCTAGTAGTTACGGCAAAGGAATGTGTTGTTACGATGAAGCCTAGTGGGCAATTTCTGTCCCTTCCCCGAGCTTCAAAGCCTACAGCAAGGGAAGCAGGGAGGATCTTCCTATGGATTACATTTGAACTCAGTCTTGAAGGATCCAGGAACCAAGGGTGGCTTTCCAAGTTGACAGAACAATAGGTACAAGATACATCAGGTGGAGAGTTTGGCAGACTATGGGCAGCGCAATGTGCCTCAATATGGTTGCAGCCAGGAGGTGGAGGGTGAAAGGAAATGATGCCAGCGGGAAGTCAGGGGCTGGGTTGTCAAAGTTCTTATTAACCAGACAGTGATTTTAAACCAAGGGGAACCTGCTGGGCAGGAGAGCATTGAACAGGTTTGCAGTTTTTGAAAACCACTTCCTGCTTGGGCATGGAGGCTGCATTGAGGGAGGCTGGAGTTGCCAACAGAAATGAGGTGTGTAGGTGGCAGCTGGAATGACTGTAAGGGGGTGGGAGAGAGAGCTGTGGGCTCCCGAAGGCCCTGCTGGACAGTTGAAAGACAAATTTGATGCTGCGTTGGAAGTTTTGGTATCTGAGTGACAGGAACAAGAGGTGTCATTAATTCTGGCATGTTCCACTGGAGGGAACCACAGCTTTGTGGGAAAGGGCACCAAGTTCAGGTTCACTTTCTCAGTCTTAGGGGAGAGATCTCAGCCGAGAGATGAGTGTGAGACCGGCTGCCCAGGCAATGTGTTGAAAGTGAAATAGAGCCATGGGAAGGAGCCAGAGAGGATGAGCTAGTGACACTGGAGGACAGCTGGAACCCTGGCAGCCGGGCAGACAGAATGTCAAGGAGTTATAGGTTACTGCAAGGAAAGGCAAAATGAATGTGGAAAGGTGCCCTGTGACCAGGGACCTTTAAAGACCGGAGGGTTATTGATTGTGTCACAGGGAGCATTTCTGATGGAGTGGGGGTGTGAATGAGATGAAGTGTAAGAACAAGTTGATAGTATAGGCAATTGTTTTAAAATGTGACTGTAGCCATGGGCATTGTGGCACAGGTTAAGTGGTTGCTTGCCAGCATCCCACAGCAGTACTAGTTCTAGTCCTGGCTACTCCAGTTACCATACAGCTCCCTACTGATGTGCCTGGGAAATGGCAGAAGATGACCCGACTGCTTAGACCGCTGTATCCATGTGGAAGACTCAGATAGAGTTCTTGGCTCCTGGATTTGGCCAGGCACAGTCATGGTCATTAGGGTCATTTGGAGAGTGAACGAGCAGATGGAAGAACTCTGTCTTTCTTTAACTCTTTCAAATAAATAAAATAAGGCTTCAGAAATATGACCATTAAAAAAAAAAGATATCTAGAAAGGACAATGAGAAGGGTAGATGAATTGTTTAGGGTCTCATAGTTTATGAAGCTAATCTGATTTTTTTTTTTTAAAGAAAGCACCAAAACTAACCTGGAGTGAGAATGACCTGTTCAGTAATTGAAGCTGAGAAAACTGGATGTTCAGCTGTAATTGGCTGAGACTTGCCTGCCCCTCTCGCCCTACACAAAAACCAACTCAAACTGCATAGAAAACCTGAATTAAGACTGGACACCCTGAAACACTTGAAGACATTGGCGAGGGCAAGAGACCTCAACAGCACAGGCAACAAAAGCAAAAATAGACAAATGTGGTTATATCAAACTCTTCCGCACAGCAGGATGAAAAGATAATCTGTAGAATGACAACATATTTATCAGCTATTCATCAAAGGATTAATATCTACAATATAGAAGGAATTAAAAAAAACTTAATGAAAAGGCAATCTTGCTTAAAAAATGAGTAAAGGATCTGAATAAGCATTTCTCAGCATTTCACAATTTTGATTCTCAAGGATAACAGGAATGATGGGAACAGGATACCAAGTCAATTCACCACCAGGTGAACTCTTGCCAAACAACCATGAAAGATTGAGGCCTGCATTTTCTCTTTGAAAAATACCTGCTCACTTTGGACAAATCCTAGACCTCAATCATATTTTTTAAGCCTTATTTTATTTATTTGAAAAAGTTGATAGTCTGCCTGGTTCCCATTTATTTGTGAATGCAGAATGAGACCAGAGTTGCTTTGCCTGGAAGAGTGAAACGCAACCAGAGCAAGACACACAGCGGAGAAGCTGAGACAGACACTCTGGGGTGTTTATTTACCGTGCACAACACTCCAGAGGCTGAGCCCAGAGCTGTGGTCTCCTGGAGTGAACTCCCTGGGGCTCCCCAGCTCAGGAAGTGCAAGATAAACACAGGTGCCTGTGGTCCCCGGGGTGGCTTCCTCTTTCTCCAGCTCTTTGAGAACGAGGCATTCTGGGTAGACAAGGATGTTTCCTTACCTCAATCGCGTGGCTCCTCATGACTGCAGATGGGGAAAGATGGCTTCCCTACCCAAGTGGGGAAAGGGCCCTGGAGGCCCCTTGTAGACCAGTCCCTGGAAACAGCTCCTGCACGGCCCTGCTTGCCAGGCTGCAGAGGAGCTGCTCTGCCTCCCATCTCTACAGAGGCACAGGGGACAGCCAGGGCTGGATGAAGGGGATGCTAAGCATGCTCGGAAGCGAGTAAGAATCATTAACGCCCCGTGCAGGGCACCCGTGCTGCAGGGCTGACCCACGGGTCTGCGTGCCTTCCCGGCAAAGCACCTCTGTTAGTCGCATGCGTTCCCATCCAGACACACCGGGCTGAGACCCAACATCCCATATAGACACCAGTGCAGGTCTTGGGTGCTCCACTTCTGATGCAGCTCCCTGCTAATGCACCTGGGAAAGCAGCACAGGTGCTTGAGCCTCTGCATCCACATGGAAGACCTGGAGGAAGCTGCTGGCTTCTGGCTCCTGGCTTCAGATCAGCCCAGCCCTGGTCTCTGCAGCCATTTGGGCAGTGAATTAGCAGATGAAAGATCTTCCTGTCTGTTCTTTGCTCTCTGTAACTCTTTTAGGTCAAATAACAATAATAAAAAGAATTTTTAAAAATGAAGAGAAAAAACAGCTTCCTCCCATCATCCAACCAACTCATGTCATCCAGCCAGACCTTGAGGACTAAACTCAGAAAAGCATGTTCATTAGCAGTTCATGTGCACCTTACACTCTATGGGTCAGGCCCTGGCCCCGCTGTGAGAACCTGGGCGAGGCAATTCAACCCTGAGCTGGCAGAGCTACACCCAGGTCCTGACTCTGGAGTACGAATAGCCCAGCCAGGCCTATCCCTGGCAATGCTAAGCATGGGGATAGCAATCAGCGTTACTGCTCCTTCTGTTGTGTTCAGTGTTTTATGAATGAACATGCTAAGTTGCATCTTAGATGCAACTGTGTCTCATATGGGTGCAGGAGCCCAGGCACGTCGGCCTTCCTCCACTGCTTTGCCAGGTGCGTTAGCAGAGAGCTAGGTTGGTAGTGGACCATCTGGGACTTGAACCAGCACCCATATGGAATTCTGGCCTCGCAGGAGACAGGTTCATGTACCGCACCACAATATCAGCCCCTTGAAACTCAGATAGGACAAATGTGGAATTCTGAAAGTGGAACCCTTTGAATGACACATGAAATGAGGGGCTGGGCATTTACCCCCAGTTTGCCTACTACCCTGCTCTCTTCCTGTCCCCAGCTGCCAGGAAGTCCAATCTACACATGAGCAAGTGCAGTCATACAAGGGAGCTAATCTGAACCCGGGCTCTAGAATTTGGTAACAGGTTGCTTACCAAAAAAAAAAAGTGACTATTTTTAGTTTTTGTAAAAATTCTGATATTTTGACATGAGATAAGTGAATAAAAGGAGTCATTTCTTTAATTATGCAGTTAGTCTTTTAATTAGCTTGTCAAACATTTGCCAAGCACATGATCTTACCAGCTGCTTAAGAAACTCCTGATCTGATTGCAGGCACAGTGAAAATCACTTGTGGTGTTCATAAGAGTCAGTAAGTGCCTGTTATAAAGATGAAATGCTATTGCAAGCTACAGACATCCCAAATGGCTATGGTTTGAAAAAGGTAGCCACGTGTTGCTCATATTGTGGCCTGGTGGCAGGTGGTCTGGGGCTAGTGTGGTGACTGCTTCAGAGTTCTCTGTCCTGGAGAGAAGACCTTGACTTCTTGCCCTGAGAGGGTTGCTGGAGCTCCAGCCCTCATGTCTGCCAGGCAGCAGCATGGCGGGAGGGACAAAGAGTCCCGGCCAGGTAACTTTTAGTTTTCCCAAACATTGTCCAAAGAAACTCTTTTTTATTATAAGATTTATTTTTATTTATTTGAAAGGCAGAGAAAGAGAGAGAGAGAGAGAGAGAGAGAGAGAGAGAGAGAGAGAGAGAGAGAAAGTCTTTTATCCTCTGATTTACTCCCCAAATAGCCACATCAGCTAGAGCTGGGCTAGGTTTAAGCCAGGAGTTTCTCCCAGGCTTCCCACCTTGGTGGCAGGGGCATGAGGACCCAAGTACTTGGGCCATTTTCTGTTATTCCTGGGCAGCTGGACAGAAGTAGAGCAGCCAGGACTTGAGCCAGAGTCTACACAGGATCCTGGCAACGCAGGCAGTGGTTTCCTACAATGTGCCACAGAACCTGCACCCCTGCCGAGAGAAACTTCTGAGTTCTGTGTCATCCCTAACGTAACAGAAGCTGTGACATGAAGTTGGTCCCAGGCATCCCAGTGTCTGCAGAAAGTCAGGAACAAAGAGGAGAGGTGATCCTGGGAGGCACTACCCCAGTGTATTTTCCTATTCCTGGGTGCTTCTAAACAGAGGGAACCTAGAGGGATGGAGTGGCTACCAGGTGTGGAGGTGGGGCACGACTTGGGAGAGGGGGTGCTGCTGATGGCTGGATGGGCAGAGTGCGGGTCAGATGCTGTGCTGGTGAGTCAATGATGGGGAAGTCGATGGCAAGTGCCAGCCAAGCTTGTGTCTCCAAGGATTCCTTTGTTTCATCCCCTAGCAAGGTTGTCTAGGAAAACTGATATTCATCAGTAAGAATAGTGGTGCTTAGTGCCATAGAATATTCTATGACCCTAGTTTCTATGTGGCAGGGTACAGGTGACTATGGTAAAAAGTATTAAAAAAAAAAAAACACCCTAATCAGAAAAATGTATAGGACCATCTAATGCGAAGAGGTTAGGCTTACCCCAGACTCCAGATACATAGCATCAAGTCATGACAAGCCTAGTGGGGAACAAGGGAAGCCAGTGTGAGACGAGGGTGTACAAAACACCATTACTTTACCTTGGGACTAATAGGGGCAGCTGTGGGCAGGCAGGTGCTTTACTGACTAGCGATTAGTGGATTATATTATCAACAAGGACCACAGCTCTCTATAAATTTAAGGCCAGGTTGTGAAGCTCCAGGGTCTTATCTCTACATACAAAGTGAGGAGCCTGGCTAGTTTCCCAGCTGCCGGAGCACATCCGGGCACCTGAGATAGCAATGCATTTAATAGATAGAATGAGGACAGCTTTCTTTGGGGGGAAATTTCAATTTCACTGCAAGCAATTTACATAGAGAGTCTCAGCTTGAATTCGCGGTTGCTTTGGAGATGGCGTCTCTGCTGGAAAGGCAATTACTTTCGCCGGAGAAGGCTGTCTCCCATTAGTCTCCAGTTTTAAATGCTGACAGGTGGAGATGGAGGTGGGGGCAGGGGTGATTCATAAAGGGCTTTTGTCTTTCCAGGCCAGTGGAAGGCAAGGGGTTTAAGTGTTGGGATTTCCTAGTCTCTAAACATATTTTTCCCCCTGGAGCATTTTAAACTTCTGAGCAAAACGAGTCTTTTTGTAAGGAACGACTTCAGCCCTTGAAGATGAAATCTGTATGGCGATCTTTGCTGTACTATTTTTGTTTCTCTTATGGAAAATACCCAGGTTTCTGGCTGCTGATCCTGGGAGCCACTGTAGCATGAGGCCGTGCTGATGGTGGTCACAGTTAATGTGACGCAGGAGTTGCATTTGCAAATTCGATCACGGTCCATTCCAAGACATGAGTGACTTATTCCCTGGGCAGTCTTGCCAAAGTCCAGCAGCCTGAACCTCAATCTGCCAGGCTTGGCTCAATGGACTTGAGCCTGGGGCCCCCTGATTCCTTCTCCTTCAATCATTACCTCATTGTCAAGGCTAAAAGGCTATAATTATTTGAAGTAGTTGAAATTTGAGTGACCTAGATAATTATCTCAGCCAAAATGGGCTTAAAGTTTATTGGCACAAATGCCAGTTTCATTGAAGGTTAGGTGCGGGAGGCCAGTTTGTGAGACAGCCAGTTGACGGAGGTGAATTGACATGAGAGAACACCACAGACAGAAGAGTTAGTAGGGACTTCGGAGGAGTGATTGCCATGTCCGGAAGAACGCACAGGGTTATGGGAGGCCAGGAAATTCTTCCCATGGGTCTTTGCTTTGTCCAAATGAAGGGTGAGCTGCTTGGCATCAGAAGGCTTTTCCCTCCTCATTTCTCAGTGTGAGCTCCCCCAACACTGTGGCTAAAAACAATCGTGGGTGAATCAGACTGACTTGAAACTGTACGCTTCCCTACATGGAAGCCCAAGGAACACTATGATGACAGTGAAACTTGCACAGGTGTAGGGTTTCCAGTCTTACTTTATGGCCTCTGTTTAGTCTTACATGGGGACTAAAGATAACAGCACTTACCTACTCTAAACGCAAAGGAATTTGTTGAGACAACCATCACGTGAATTTAAACTCACACAATAAAGCCCTCAACACAGTACTTTAGGGTTTACTTAAGTAAGCTCTATTTAAATAAAGACAAAAACTATTGACATCTAGAACAAGCGCAGACGCTTTGGGGATGAAGCCTGTTGGTTCACGGGCAGTCAGCGTCACTGCCTGTCTGCCTGGATAGCAGACTGTTGGGAGGCAGCGCTTTGCTAACAGTGGGTCCTGAACACCACGGCTTCAGCAGCACACATTTGTCCTCTCTGTTTCTGTGGCCTGGGTATCCAGGTGAGGCTTCACTGGGGACTGTCTGAAAGGTTTCCCATGAGGCTGCCATTGATGTGCCAGCCATTGCTGAGCTTTCTCTGAAAGCTGGTGCAAGAATCCACTTCCAAACTCACAGGTCTCCTGTGGTTTTTCCTTTTTAAAATCTCCCTCAGCACCAAGCACAACACCTCATACAAATAACAGACACTTATTAAGAAGAAATGGAGATTTTTGGGCCCGGCGGGGTGGCCCAGTGCTGAAAATCCTCGCCTTAAACGCACCATGATCCCAAATTGGCGCCAGTTCTAATATTGGCAGCTCCATTTCCCATTCAGCTCCCTGCTTGTGGCCTGAGAAAGCAGTCGAGGACAGCCCAAAGCCTTGGGATCCTGCACCCGCATGGGAGACTCAGAAGAGCTCCTGGCTCCTGGGTTCGGATTGGCGCAGCACCGGCTATTGCAGTCTCTTGGGGAGTGAATCATCAGATGGAAGATCTTCCTCTCTGTCTCTCCTCCTCTCTGTATATCTGACTTTGCAATAAAGTAAATAAATCTTAAAAAAAAAGAAGAAGAAATGGATATTTTTGACTCCCAAGTATGTAACATGTGGCTAGCAGTGATGAAACCACTCCTGGGTTTGAGTTTCTCTCGAGGGAAAGACTGGAGGCGGGGATTAACCTGGGTGAACTGTCCACACGGCGACAGTGGGTCTGGATAGGTCACATTTCAGGCTGAAGGGCTGTGAATCACAATGACTACAGCCCCAGTTTTTTGAGGACTTAACATGTGCCAGGTGGTGTGCTCAGCAGACAGAAAAGCAGAGGCCTCGGAGGTCCAGCCTCTTGTCCAACAGGCAGTGAATGGCCGAGCTCAGCTAGTGCCAAATTGCCTATCCCTAACCATTCTACTTTTCTGCCTCTGACAGAGGGCTCTTGGGGTAGAGCATACTTTAGCTCCATGGGAAATGAGGCACATTGTTGCCATAATGACGATTCCTTTTGTCCAAGAAAAGGGCTAAGAAGGAGTAAAATCTCTCACAGCAAGGTACTGTTTAAATTGCTTTCCTTTTTTGATGTAGGCCATTTTTAACAGCAACTGAGTGGTTAAATCAAAGCTCAGCCCCTAGCCTAGGTGAGTAGTCAGGACTGGGGCGGGGAGACAGGCACCCTTGACATCAGCAGCAGTGGACGTCTGGGGTGGGCAGTGAGGCCACCCTTCAGGGGTGGGTGACTGGAAGGGCCAGATGCCACGGAGCAGGACAGGAAACTAGTTGCATGCCTGCAGGATCGGGTCAAGTTCCTTGTCAGCTGTCCCCTTGGCCAGGGCAGGAGTTCTCCCCTCACTCCACCTGCTCAGCTCAGGTTGTTATGATGCCCTTGTGATTCGAAGACTTCAAGGTCCTAAGCTATTAACATAAAACATAACCATATCTCTCTGGCCATGTTTCTGTCCAATGTCTTCTGTGATTTATTGCTAGAGTAAATCAGAAACACGGTTAGCAGTCATGACAGGTCACCCACCAAGCATTTTAGCCACTAGAAATAATGGAACTCAATACTTTTAAGTACCACACAGAAACATATACAGACATGCTCTTAAATACAGGCAGATGGTTTACTCTGAACATTTTCTGACTCAGCACACACTGGGTGAGAATCATACGGATGTGGCACCAATGCCTGTGCTCTGCGTGGTGGTCTCACTCGGCTACTCGGATATCTAGAATACTTGGGGCTTCTTCCTAAGTAATGCCAGAATGATCTCTCATAGTCAAGATGCACTTCAAACTTGTATGTCCCCCAGTTCGGTACTACTGGGTGAAAGAGGAGCTGGGGTGGGTTGCAATGATTAAGACTCAGGTTGGACCTGTGGAGCCAGAATCCCCTATGGGTGCTGATTCGAGTCTCAATAGCTCCACTTCTGATTCAGGTCCTTGCAGATGGTCCAAGCCCTTGGGCCCCTGCATCAGCGTGAGAGACCCAGAAGAGACTCCTGACTTCGGATTGCCCAGTTGCTGCCATTTGAGGAGTAAACTAGAGAATTGAAGATCCCTCCTCTCTCTGTCTCTCTCTCTCTCTCTCTTTGTAACTCTGCCTTTCAAATAAAAATAAGTAAATATTGCAAAAAATGGGACCCTCGCTGGGACATCATCATCCCATATTGGAATGCCTGATTCCATTCCCGCCTTGGTTTCTACTTCCATCTTCTTGCTAATATGCAACCTGGGAAGCAGCAGGTGGTGGCTTAGTAGTTGCGTCCCTATCATCCATGCAGAAGACCCAACAGAATTCTGCACTAACTAATGTGAGCTGAGGTGTCATCTGAAAGCTTCCAGAGATGTACTCGCCTTCGACTTCGGGAGTTTGTTGAAAGAATTCAATTATTCTTGGCCCGGTGAGCTGAGGGTCTCATTGTCTTATGGACTTTAACTGGGAGCCCCAGA
The DNA here is from genome assembly GCF_030435755.1 of Ochotona princeps. Lineage (NCBI taxonomy): Eukaryota > Metazoa > Chordata > Mammalia > Lagomorpha > Ochotonidae > Ochotona > Ochotona princeps. The sequence goes on along the minus strand of NC_080859.1, from coordinate 22,746,232 downwards.
CGGTCACCGATGCATCAACACATGACAGCCAAGGAGACAAAGAGTCTCTTAGCAAAACGAAACTTATTAGAGAATATAATTATAAAAGTGACAGCCTGTTATCTCTGCCATATGATTTTGATTGGAAGGAAATAATAGGTTCTGCCAGCTCCAGCGGAGGGGATGCTTGGGAGGGAGGAGGAATTGCCGACTATTTTAGCATCTGCCCACCACAAACACTGTTTGTCACAGTCTTTATCTACTATTCTGGGCACAGTGTCTGGCAGGCAATAGAAAAAGCACAAGACACTCTTAAAAGTAGGAAAAAAAAACAACCCCTTGTCCGTGAATGAAGCAATTAACACAAAAAGCTTCAGAGTTGACACAGATGTCAGAAAAAAAAAACCATACAGGAACTTTAAAAATTTTCATTGATGTATTGAAGGATTAAGGGCAGCATGCAAAAACACACGGGGAATGTCGGTTAGGCAGTGGTGATGACAAGGAAACGCCAAGTGGAAATACTGGAAATCACTAGAGACGCAGCGTCCGAGGTGAGCAATTGCTTTGATGGGCTGAGTAGTAGAATCCACACGGTTGGGAAGACTTGAAGTAAGCCAGCCTGAAATACAGAAAAAAGGAGGTGAAAACCAATGCAACATCTAAGATTTGTAGGATGACATCAAATGAAAGCTTTAAGAATCCCAAACAGGGTACACAGCACACACACACACACACACACACACACACACACAACACACACACACGATTGTTGTACCCAAAGTGCCAAAAAACCAAAGCCAAAGGGCATAATGAATGTAGCTAGAGAAGCCACATGCTTTACCCAAAGAAGAGCCATGACAAGAAATCAGGCAGCCAGGCCTGCAGGAACCCTCTGAGCCAGAAGACAAAGGAGGAACAGCTTCAATAACTCGAAGCACAAAGAGCTGTTAGGGTAGAACTCCAGAGTCAGAGAAAAAACTTGTAACAGGTAGAGATAAATCGGAAACATTCCCAGAAAAGAGGAACTGACTTTTTTTTTTTGCCAGTTGAATTTTGTTACAGAGAAGATCCATGAGCAGCAAGAATATTATACTACGCAGAAACTTAGAGTCACTCAGATGAAGAACTCAGAAAAGATAACGATGAAGATAGACCTAAAAATTATTTTTTCTTATGGTAAAAGATTGTTTACTATCTAAAGCAAAATGCGTAACAATGTATTCTGAGACGATACATGTAAAAGTAAAATCATGGTACAAAATACGACACAGAAGATTGAGAAGTGTGAGTTTCAACAGATGTGTGACACTGGCCTTTGCTCTGTGACGCCAGCTTCCTGTATGGGACGCCAGTTCATGTCCTGGCTACTCCAGTTCCGATCCAGCTCTCTGTTTATGGCCTGGTGAATCAATGGAGGAGGGCCCAGAACCGGTACCTGGCTCCTTGCTTCAGATTGGGCTAGCTCTGGCTATTGCCACCATTTGGGAAGTGAACCAGCAGGTGGAAGACCTTCTTTCTCTCCCTATCTCTCCTTCCTTCTCTGTAAGTCTGCCTTTTAAATAAAAATAAGTAAATCTTAAAAAAAGAAAAAGGATATGTGGAATAAAGACAAGAAAAGAGAATGCATTCTCTGCAAGCTTTGAAGTCCCCTCCTACACCATGATAAAGGTTTTACACCAGAACAAGGTAATATAATATTTGACATTTAACCATGAAAAGTAAAAAACAAACAAACAAACCAAAAGACAAAAAACATGTATTCAAAACATATTTATAAGTTTATAAGAAGAGGTACATGACCTAGATATTTTTAACTGCTAGGTTAAAAGCGAAATTTGTGTGCGTGTGTGTGGCAATTTATATAGTCATTTTTTTGTAAATTCTACCAAATACTAAAGGAAGAAATTAGTCCTAAATAATATCTTTCAGGAAACAGAAGCAATTCATTTCAGCTTAATTTATTAGGCTAGCTGTATTTTGATACCCACGTCACCTATATGCATTGCAGTAAAAGAAAACTAATGGGCCAGCATGGACATTTAGTGCAGTAGGTGAGCTGCCACTGGGGGTGCACAGACACCTGCTTTAGCTTTGCCTTGTGTGAGTCCTGGCTCAACTTTTGCTGCTACTTTCCTGCCAATGCACGCCCTGGGAGGCAGCGGAAGATGACTCATGGACTTGGGTTCCCATCACTCTGTGGGAGCCTTGGTTTGAATGTAGGCTCCTGGCATCTATATGGACCAGGCTTGGATGTTGGAGAGTGAACTAGTAGACGGAGGATCGAATTCTCCCTCTCTTTCAAGTAAAATGGAAAAAATAAATTTTAACAAATAAAATTGAAGACCAATAAATATAGACAGAAAAGTCTTAGCTGAATGTTTACAAATGGAACTCAGTACTACAGAAAAAACATAGTATACTTTATCAAGTGGAATTTATCCCAGGAAGGTGAGTTAAATAGTCTCAATAAACTAGTAATAAAAGACAACTTCCTCAAATTGATAAAAAGCATTTCCCCAAAGATTATAGTTGCTTTTATACTTAATGGTAAAAGACTGAATAATTTTCTCCTAAGACTGAAAATAAAATAAGCATGTCTATTTTCATTATTTCCACTCCATATCACACCGGGGGTCCTAGCTGGTGCAACAAAGCAAGAAGAAATACAAAGGGAACAGGTTGGAAAGGAAAGAAAAAAGTCTTGGTTCATAAATAACATGATTCTGTATGGAGAGAATACCCCCAGAACCATAAAGATGATTTGAAATCTTATAAGTAAATTTACCAAAGTAAAAACAAAACAAAACAAAACAAAACAAAACCAGAATCTCAACACACAAAAAAATTTCTCTTTGCTAGCAACAAATATTTGGAGATAAAAATCTAAAAAATGATAAGACTATTTGTGGTGTTGTATAAGATGCTGGGGATAAACCTTGCAATTATTATTTCAATTAGTATGCTGAAGACCATAAAAAAACTGATGCGTGGTAACAAAGAAGACATGAATGGATGAAGAACTATGTCCTGCCCACAGATTAAAAAGATTGTTAAGCTACTGATTCTCCTCAAATCAGTCTACAAATTCAGTGTTGCACTAATCAAAATCTTGGCTGACATTCCAATGGAAATTTTTCAAAATGATCCTAAAATTCATCTAAGAAAACAAAGCAACCAGAACAACCAAAGTAATTTTTGAAGAGAACAGTTGGGGGAGATCTAACATGGCTGGACAGGCTCAACAAACTATAAAGAAAGGAAGAAAGAAAGAGAGAGAAAGGAAGAAAGAGAAAGAAAAGATCATCTCATGTAACTTTTTGAAGCAGAAATGAATAAAGCTGGAAGTTAACAACATAAGAAATTCCAGAAAAGATCCTAACACATAAAGACTTAGCAACATGTTCCTAAGTGATTATGATTAAGGAATCAAAAGGGAAATTTTACAAATTCCTTGAAATGAATAGAAATGAATGAATTTATGGGATATAATAACAACAGTGTTAAGAGGAAAGACTAAAGCAGTTAATGCCTATATCAAGAAATTGGAAAGATTAAAGATCAATGATTTAGCAATGAATTCAAAGAACCTAGAAAATTAAGGACAAACCAAATCAAAAATTTTAGGAAGTGTGAAATAATAAAAATTAGATAAGAAATAAACAAAATTGAAATAAATGAAAACAGAAAAGATCAGTAGAATATCTGATCTTTGGAGCAATATTAACAAAATTGATAAACAATTGACACAACTAACAGAGAAAAGCCAAATTAATAAAATAAGAGGTAAAAAAAGGAGATATAGTTGATGACACAGAAATAGTCATCAGGAGTTGTTACAAAAAAGCCAAGTGCCAATAAATTAGAAAACCTAGGAGAAATGGATGAAATTTTGGACACATTTGCCAAAATTGAATCAGGAGAACAGAAAATCCGAAGAGACCAATAACCAAGATGTAGACTAGACTGGCAATAAAAATTCTACCAACAAAGAAAAACCGAAGACTGGATGACTTCACTGCTAAATTCTACCAAACTTGTAAAGAACTAATCGCAATTCTTCTTAAACTGTTCTAAGAAATTGAAAGAGAAATAATCCCCCCAAATCCCTCCATTGAAACTAGCACCACCTTAACTCAAAACCAGAAAAGATCTGAGAAACAGAACTTCAGACCAACGTCCTTGATGAACATAGTTGCAAAAATCTTCAGTAAATACTAATTGGATTCAATTACACATCAGAAATCTCATCCTGCTAGACCAAGTGGGATTTATGCCTGGTTTGCAGTGATGGTTTGACATAAGCAAATCAATCAACATAAGACATTACATTAACATATTGAAAAATAAGAATCAAATTATCGTTATCAATAAACTCAGAAAATCATGTGATAGATATAACACTCTATCACAATACAAACCATATTGAGACTGAGTACAGAAGGAATATACCTCAACACAATCAAGGGAACATATGACAAACCTATTCCCTACGGAATGGGAAAAACTAGAAGCATTTCCGCTAACATCTGGAAAAGGCAAAGATGACTATTTTTACCGTTATTATTATTACAGTGTTGAAAATTTTAGCCAGAGTCACTAGGCAAGAAAGAGTAATCAAAGGTATACAAATGGGAAGTCAAATTATTCCTATTTGCAGAGGACATGATCCTAAGACTCAACTAGTAGCCTGCTGGAACTCATAAAAAAAAGTTCGGTAATGTTGCCGGACATAGAAATCAACACACAAAAATCAATAGCATTTATAGATGCAAAAATTGCTATGGCTGAGAAAGGACTTATATGATCAGTACCATTTACAATAGTTACCATAAAAGCCTCTAAATACCTTCAGATAAACTGAATCAATGATGTGAAATATTTCTGCAGCGAAAATCACAAAACATTAAGGAAAATGATAGAATGTATAGAAAAACAGAAAAATCTTCAATGTTTGCAGATTGGAATGTCCTTATGGATTCCATATGATTCCAATCAAAACACCATAGACATTATTTTTTTGGAAAAGAATTCTAGAAAAAAATCTTAAATCCTATAGAAACATTAGCAATGGCAAGTAGATGAAACAATATTAAACAATAAAAAGAAAGCTGCAAACATACTAATTTCATATTTCTACTCATACTATAATGTTGTTATAATAAAACAGCCTAATACTGGCACAAAAATAGATAAGTGAACCCATGAAACAGAATAGAACCCCTCACCAGAAATTAACGTATGCACCTGCAACCATTTAATCTTAAGCATATTAACTAAAATTATTCTCTGGAGAAAGAACAATTGCTTGAACAAATGGCCTCAGAGAGACTGAATTTCTGTATCAGAAGTAGCCTTTTACCCTATACGAGGATCTCAACCCAAGGCCTGAAACCATCAGGTCACTAGAGAAAAACATACCACAATTACTGCAAGACACTGACATAGGCAAGACTTCTTGGATAAGATTCCAGAAATTCAGGCAATAAAATAAAAAATAGACAAGTGGAATTATATCAAGCTGAGAAACTTCTACATAGCAAAGGAAACACTCGCCACAGTGAAGAGTCAAAGGATAGAACAGAAGAAAATATTTACGAACTATACATCCGATAAAGGACCAGTATCCAAAATATATAAGGAACTCGAGAAACTCAACAGCAACAAAGGAATCTAGTGAAGACTTGAGCAAAAGACATGAACAGGCGTTTTTCAAAGGATGAAACACAAATGGCCGACAGACAAGTAAAAAGAGGTCTAGGATCTCAACCAACGCGGTTCCACTTTAACCCAATTAGAATGACTGTCATCCAAAAATTTAAAAAATAGCAAATACTGGCGAAGATGTGGGGGAAAGTTACCCTAATGTACAATTATTATGACTGTAAGATAGTGAAACCGCACTGGAAGACAGTATGGAGATCTGCTCAGAGATCTAAAAATAGACCTACTGTTTGACCCAGCTGTCCCACTCCTGGGAATTTATCCAAATGAAATCATAGAAGAATTGCCTGTACTGCCATGTTTGCAAATTTATAATAGCTAAGAGACAATCCAAATATGCATCAAATGATGATTGGGCAAATAAAATATGATTATATGTATATATGTAATGGAATAATATTTAACCATAAAAAGTTAAAAACGCTAAAAACACTCTGTAACAAAATAGATTCAAGCGGGGGACAATGCCCTTAGTACATAAGCCAGACTGAAAAAGACGTTTATCATGTCATTGCTGACTTGTAGAAACTAATACATAGTGTACCATTAATATATGTAAGTGAAACTGACATCTTTGAGCTTGATTACTTTTTGTTGATCTCGTCTGCACTCATTTGGAGCAATGATATTTCTAGTTTTTGCTTGATGAACTCTTTATTTAGTGAAGAATTAAGACTGTGATGATAAAGTAACTTAAAAGCACACTATTGGAGCCGATGCTGTGGATCAGCCGACTAATCCTATATGGGATGGCACCAACATCCCATATGGGAACTGATTTGCGTATTCTGAATTGCTCCACTTCCAATTCAGTTCTCTGTTTATGGCCTGGAAAAGCACTGGAGGTTGGTTCAAGTTCCTGGGACCATGCACCCGTGTGGGAGATCCAGAAAAGACTCCTGGCTCTTGGTTTCAGGTTAGCTCAGCTCTCGCTGTTAGGACCATTTCAGGAGTGAACCAGGAGATGGAAGACTCCTCTCTTCTCTTTCTTTTTCTCTTTGTAAATCTTTCAAATAAAAATAAATAAATCTTCTTTTAAAAGTATGTTGCAAAGATTTGAAAAGGAAAAAGATGGAGGAAAGTAGCATTATATTGGTAGATTGTGTCTGTAAACTACATATAATCTGTTCTTTTGATATTAATAAAAACTGAAAGAGGAAAAAACTAGAACATAGTCGGAGGACTCAAACTGTTTTACTTCTAGATTTATATAAAGATAATTAATTAAGGCTGTGACAATGGTGAAAGGACACACAAATAGATCAGCAATAATCAAGCAAAGAGAACATACACCTATGTGGATGTGGGTATATTGCTACCTTCACAAACAATATGCTTTTTAAATATATGTTGATAAAGTTAATTTTTGATAACTGTGCAAGTGAAATGTATTAGAAAATATATTGGAAAAGTTCTCTTCGATAAATGGTACTGAAATCCTTGACCATCCATTGTTGTTGTGTTGTAAAATCTGTATTTCTTTGTCCTTGCTTCTTGGCTCAATGTCCAAAAATCATTGTAGTTTGTAGAGTGATGGGGTGAATGATAGCAGCATTTGGTCTTCATCTCTGGCTCCCGACATCAGTGCTTCTCAGGCCCTTGGGATGTCTGGAGCGCGTGTACAGTGGGGAACATCTGCAGTCTGAATCTGTGGATGGGACCTGAATTCTGCGTGATGAGTGTGAGTTACACTGAGTCATTGGACCCAGTTAGAGTCTGGAGATTTGGAAAACTGGTTTTTGGTATTGGAAAACCTCACATTTTGGTGTAGAAGTAATCTGTGGACAGAAAGAGATCAGAAGAATCATAAAACTGACAAAAATAACCTTCACCCATGATGACTCCCTTTATATAAAAAAATTTGTATACAGTGAAACTGAAAACCTGACATTATAATCCTGATGAAAACATAGAAGAAACTCTTCTAAAGTTGGTTTAGACCAAGATTTGTTTTTTGACAGAAACTGAGAGACAAAATTAATAAAGTAGGTTTCCACACAAGGCAAATTTCTGAAACCAGGAGCCAGGAGCTACTTCCCGGTCTTTCACATGGGTGCAGGGTCCCAAGGCTTTGGACTATCCTCTACTGCTTTCCCAGGCCACAAGCAGGGAGCTGGATGGGAAGTGGAGCTGCCGGGATTAGAACCCGCGCCCATATGGTATCCTGGTGGTTGCAAGGTGATAATTTAGCCATTGAGTCAGCGCATCGAACCATGAAAGCCACTTTTTAAAAGATTTATTTATTTGTTTATTTGAAAGAGAGAGAGAGAAAAAGAGAGAGAGAGAGAGAGAGAGAGAGTGTGTGTGTGTGTGTGTGTTTGAGAGAGAGAGATCTTCCATTCTTTGATTCATTCCCCAAATGAGTGCACCAGTCAGCACTCAGCAATAGCCAGGTCGAAGCCAGATGCCCAGAGCTCCATCTGCGTCTCCCACAAAGGTCCAAGAACATGTGGCGGCATCTGCTGTCTTCCCAGGGACATTAGTGGGAAGCCAGATCAGAAGGAAAAGCAGTTGGAATCCAAACTAGCACTCTTATACAGGATGCTGGCTTCGTATGTGTTTGTCTAACCTGCTACACCACGGTGTTGGCCCCTGAAAATAAGAAATTGAAAAGGCAAGGCAGAGATTGGATGGAAACCAAAGTCTAAATATCCAGAATAGGTAAGTACTCAACCCAATGACAGGAAAACAACAACTCCAATCTTTAAAAACAGGCAGATGACATAAATATACAGGTTACGAAAGAAGAAACATGGATGGTATTGTTAGTCATAAGAGAAGTGACAGTAAAAGCGAGAATTCCAAGAAAGTGCTACTATACACTATAGGAATGGATGACTTTTTTTTTATTATTCTGAAAATACCAAGTATTGGCAAGGATGAGGAACAACTGGGACTCGCAAAGCTTTGCTGGTAGGAATGCCATTTGCTGCCTCAACAAGTTTGGGAAACAGTTTGGCATTTTCTTGTGAAGTTAAGTACACACTTATTGTACAACTCAGTCATTCTATTCCTAGGTGTTCATCCAAAATACATGTAGGCACAAGTCCACAAAAATCTTGGACGTGTATACTTTCAGCAGCTTTATTTGTAATTGCTCCAAAGCAGAAACAACTCAAATATCTGCAAACTGGTGAATAAGTTTAAAAATGGACTGCCACTCAGTTATAAAAAGCAATGAGGCTGAAAAAAAAAAAAACCCAATGAACCACTGATTCAGGTAAAATAATGGGGGAAAAATTAGTACTTGCCAGTAGCTGAGGGTGGGGAGAGAAGCTTGTCTGCAACGGGATGAGGGGTACTCTTGGGGCTAAACTGTTCTATGCCCTGTGTATGGCTGTGATTGCAAACATCTTGGCCATTTCCTGGGGATGAATGCTAGTGGATGTGAAGCTCACAGCAATACAGCTGACTTTTAAAATGTCATAAAGGTCTGGAAGCTTAGTTGCAGTGTTGGTGCTTCCAGTCAGCACTGTGCTACAGGTTGTGGACAGAGGAGATACAAGGCTGTCCTGGGGACATCACTGCGGCATAGTGAGTAAAGCTGCCACCTGTGGCGCTGGCGGCTCATACGAGCAGTGGTCTGAGTCCTGGCTGCTCCACTTCTGATCCAGCTTCCTGCTAAAGTGCTTGGGAAAGCTGTGGGAAACGGCCCAATTGGAAGGCCTCAAATGGAAGGCCTAGATGAAGCTCCTGGCTTCAGACTGGTCCAACTCTGGCCATTGCAGCCATTTCAGGGAGTGAACCACTGGATGGAAGATCTTTGTTTCTCTATAACTTTGCTCTTCCAAAGTAAAATAAGTCTTTAAAAAAAGAACACCCACATTGTAAGATGGTATAATTTTCCATAGAGAAAGTAAATTGCAAATGGTCAAAGAAAAAAATTATTAGAATCAAAAATAGTTTGGCAAGTTTGCTATTTATAAAATCCATATACAAAAACCCATTACATTTTTTACCATAATTTTCACCTTTTTAAGTTACTAATTATAATGTCATCAAAAATATGTATGAATAAGTCTAATAAAAATTAGGAATGATCTTTGAGAAAAAAAATTATTCCAAAAAAAAAGGTAAATGATTTTTCCAAATGAACCACTGAGAATTGATCTCTGCTAAGATTTACCCTTGCCAGATTATCTGTGAAAACATTCCCAGGAAAATGACCAGACCTATTGCCAAAGCTACTGGGAAGGACAGACTGAAAGCTTGAATCGGGTACAACTGAGAGACCATGAGGACGACATAAGGCAGTGTCAAGGAAAACAACTTTGGGCATGAGTTTATACTGAATAGGGGTCTTCAAATTCACCTCCCATCCAAGCGTTCACAGAGGCCCACTGGTGAACAGTATAGCTGGGAATAAGAACACATTTCATCTTGCTCATCTCTCTCTAATTCTGGATTTATACGAAAAGTTAAAAATATCACAAAATGATTGCGTATAATAATAGAACAATCACCCTTGTATTTATCGCCTGACTTCATCTACACATCCTAGTGATGCTTTCACTCCACGCTCCTTCTCTTCTTAAGGAAACAACTGAATGGAAGAAGATGATTTTGTTGTAGTAGGTAACATGGTATGTCTATCATTGTTTTCTTTCCAAGAGGCCAAGATTCATTTTACAGTCCCAGCCTATCAGGCTGTTTGTTGTCATGTGTAGTTATGGCAGCAGCACTTGGAGGATTCAGAGGAGAAGTGAAGAACAATGGTTGTTCCCGAAGGGTTCCCAGGGGCAAGTGAGGGGCTGCAGCAAGAGAGGGTACAGCTGTGGGTCAGGACCCTTGTCCATGAAGACACACTGAATGGAAGGTGTCAAGGACAGAGTTGGTCCCACAGCTCACAGATCTCTGGAGCAGATCTGGGTGGGCAGGATCCACTCACCCAGTGCAAGTGGGATTTCCACAGCCCGAGTGACCAGTGAGGTCATTGACTTCTGCACAGGTGGCCCATCAAGGCCACACCACAAAGATGAGAGGAGTATCTGCGAAGATGAAGGACTTGCAGTGTCATTGTTGAGGTTTCAGGTGACATTGGGTAAGGGTACAAACTGATCTGCAAGGCTTGCAGGTCCCACACTCAGGTCAAGGTTGGCAGGCTTGCAGAACAAGTGAGGTTTTCCAAGGGAATTTCCTCCCCATACAGGTAGGATAGCCCAGAGCAAATCACCCACAATTTTGGTAGTCTGTCCTCTCCTTGTTTAAATGTTAGGCTTCAGTTTCAATATTTTTGCTCCGTGGTTTAGCTGCCTTTCTTTTTCACTCAGTTTTAAAAATTCTCACTTAGGTCTAAAAACCTCATCAGGATGTTTCAACCTGCTTTTCTGGCTCAGGGAATGGTGCTTGGTAAGAACTAAAAATAAACCCAAAAGCTTAGGCTGCATTTCAGCTGGAGAACCCAAGGAGTCCGAAGGATGTTTAAACTTGACCAAAGGCTTTCCTGCGTTTCTATTTCAAGCTCAATCACTTGAGAATTTTCAAAATCTGAAGATCATTCCTTCCTTTTCCTGGTATTGAAAATGAGAGAAGCCTGTCTCAGCCTGGGAGCAGACTGCAGCTTATATTGTGGTTCTTCCGCAGCACGATGTTGATAATTGCGTAGGAGATGGCTAGTTGCAGAGAGGTCAGAGTTGAAGGCCTGCGTTCAGGTCCCAACTCTTACTGACTGTGTATCAGGCCCTGGACAAATGCCTTAAGCTCTCTGAAATCCAGATTTCTTGTCTAAAAAAATCGGCTTTTGGATGAGGATTAAATGAGATCATGTTTAACACAGAAATGGTGTTCTTCAAGTAGTATCTCTTATTGTTGACCATACAGTGAGGTTTTGACATTAGCCTACAGTCTCAGCTCGCTGCAGGATGATGGTCCATTACCCTTGATAAATGAAGCCTAGGTGAAAGGGACCAGCCACTCAGGGCTGTCCTTTCCCTGTGCTGTTTTGACAGGAAGTGGTTTCCAGGTTTGTTACTTTCTTGCTTGGAGTCTGGAAAGAGGTCCTTTGGACAGCCTTGTGTGAGTCACATCACTAACTCTTCCTCCAGTAACACAGGTGGAGAAAGTTGCATTCTAGGCCTTATTTCTCACAAGCAGGGCTTGACAGACATCTAAATTCTTTTCAGATTCTATTCTTGGAGCTTATGATCAAAAGACTCTACAAAAGACTGTAGAGTCACAGTCTATAGCTTCAGTCACATATTGAAACCTTAATCCCAATATGGTGGCATTGGTTGCAGGAGTGTTTGGAGGTTACTGGGTCCTGAGGGCACAATCCTTAAGAATGGGAAAAGTGGGATTAGAAGAGGCCAGAGAGCTGGCGGTCTCTGTCTCTCCTTCTAGTGTAGGAGAATTCAGTAAAAGTCACCTAGGTGCACGTCAAAGAGGCTCTTCCCTGGACGCTAGACTTGCTAGCACTTGATTTTGGACTCCACTCGGGCTATGGTAATTGATATAATAACAGTAATGGCCAAGACAGTAAATAGATTGTGAAAACAGAAGACTTGACCACACACAGAAATTTCATACTGACGCCCCTAGAGCTCTCTACAGGGATTCATCTGAGAGAATGATAAGTGGGGGCGCTAAGGAGTGATGGGAGTTTGGGGTACATGACTCATCACTCCACGCTAGATGCTATGGAGCTCATAGATGGATGTATAGGTAGCTAGTTACTGTCCTCAATTGTCAGTGTGTTAGCACTGTTAGTTTTAACGGAGATTTAATTAAGAATGCAGTCTCCCATACCCAGCACAATAGCTCAATTATCTGATCCATATCTTGCAAAGTTCTGGGATCCCATATGGGCACAGGTTCATGTCCCAGGTGTTCCACTTCCCATACAGCTCCCTGCTTACAGCCTGGGAAAGCAGTCAAGAATGGCCCAAAGCCTTGGGACTCTGCACTTGATTGGGAGACCAGGAAGAGGCTCCTGGCTCTTGGTTTCGGATTGGCTCAGCTCCAGCCATTGCTGCCATTTGGGCAGTGAAATAGCAGATGGAAGATCTTTCTGTCTCTCTTTCTTTCTGTAAATCTGCCTTTCCAATAAAAATAAAGAAATCTTTTTTAAAACATTACAATCTCCCAAGATACCCTAGTGTACATCATACCACAGATACAAAGATTAAAATGTTACTCAAAAGAAAGGAATTTGGACAAAGAAGCCTTCAGAATCCCAGAGCCTTTTTTTCTCTAAAAGCATTTTCTCATGAAGAGAATGCCAGGCCACATCCCCAGACAGAGACATTTCTAATTTTTAGACTCTTATAAGGCAAACTCATTCTGAAATTATGACAATGCAGCAGCCGATATGAACAGGTCATGAATAATGAATGAAAACCAGCCTTCAATCGGAACACCACTAGCAGCGGAGCCAGTGCGCCTTGCCCTGGAGCCCGCGGCTGTTTTCAGCAGTTCTGTATTTGCTAAGTTGGACTGAGGTTTTCTGGAGGCATCTCCAAGGAATGCAGGGGTAATGGTGACTGAGCAAGCGGCTCTGTGGACCAGAAAGCAAGGGATGCAGGCTGCGTGACTCATCCGCAGTAGGATCTCTTGTCTTTCATTGCTTCTCTCAATTATTGTTTGTGGTTAAGCTAGTTTCATAAGGTCAGCGGCTGTGAAGTGAAAGATGCATTGGCCTCTAGGACCCTAAGATTCATGTTTCCATTGCTGCAGGCCCTGATGTCTATCAGCAAGGGTGTGCATGCCCTGAATTCTCTTCCTACCCAATGGGAATGATTTAAGGAGACAAACAATGCAAGCATGGATAGCAAAATGTCAAGCAGAAATTCTAGTTCTATACGTGCACCTAGAACGTCTCCCTCAATCTTTCAGATGGCACTTTGTCTTTTCCGGCATTTGCCTCCCTTCTTACTCAGGGCAGAGATTCCACTGAAATCAGTAGCGTTTAAATCCACGGTGACGTGGCAGGACAGGTAAATGGGTAGGTTTTGATTTTCCCCACCCATTTTGGCTGTCAAAGCCTCCTCCTCGCTCTATTCTCTGGACTCCAGCAGAGTGGTTACTGCGCTACGGTATGTATAGAAAATAGCTGATGGAGTTTTTTGTAAACGAATGCCTTGACTAGCATCCAGAGGTTGAGAAGGTGCGGAGGGAGCCCGTGAATCTGCATTTTACCCAGGCATCAGGCAAGGTTGAGGCTGTCAGTGCCTGGGTTTCCTGATGGCTCTTCTTTTCCTCTGTCATTGGAATCTCATTCCTGCCTCTTGGGCTTGAGATTTCTTTGATAAGCCAGGCTATTCCACACTGTGCAGCTCTACACTTGGCAGAGCTAGGATGTGGTCTGGGCTTGATTTAAGGCTCAGGATAAAACCAGAAACACAAAGGTAAGAGCTCATAGCCAGAGGCTTGAGAGAAAAGATGCCATAGGAGAGATGGAGGGGGCCTCTCAAGAAAATATTAAGGCATAGTGTTATTCTGATGGAAAGAACATGGGCACAGAGTCCAAGGACAAAGCACAAAAGCATGACACAAACCTGAGGGAATCCAGCCAGCAAGGTAAAGCCCAGAACAAGCTGAGTCTTGAATAAGTGGCTAAGGACAAAAACAAGGGTTTTTAAGACAGCATTGCAGAATGAAGGGCCTGGAGCAGATGATGTAATGTTGACAGAAAACAGAGCCAACAGCACTGCTTACTTCCTGTTTTCTGTCTTCATCAGGGAGAAGAATCTCCCTGTGGAAGAACAAGCTTGTATAGACAAGTGATAGGGAAAAAAGATTCAACCACTCTATGTGACTTTTTTTAAGTAAAAGATTTATTTATTTTTACTGGAAAGGCAGATATACAGAGAGGAGGAGAGACAGAGAGGAACATCCTCTGTCTGATGATTCACTCCCCAAGTGACCACAATAGCCGGTGCTGAGCCGATCCAAAGCCAGGAGCCAGGAGCCTCTTCTGGGTCTCCCAAGCAGGTGCAGGGTCCCAAGGTGTTGGGCCATCCTCCATTGCTTTCCCAGGCCACAGGCAGGGAGCTGGATGGAAAGCAGGGGGTCCATATGGGACCCCCGTCTGTGCAAGGCGAGAACTTTAGCCACTAGGCTATCTTGCCGGGCCCATGATTGTGGCTTACAAAAGACCACAGGAATTATATCACAGAACACTCAACATTGACATTGGAATTACAAATCTGTAACTGGTTGTCTTTAAAGATAACAGAGAAAGGGACTATGTTGTGGCACAAGAGGTGAAACTATTATCTGTTACACCAGAATCCCTCATGGGTGTCCGATCTAATCTGGGCTGCTCTTCCAATCCAGCTCCCTGCTAATGTATCCAGGAAAGTAACAGAAAATCACTGGAGTGCTTGACTGCACCTGCTCAACTGCGTGGGAGACGGGGGCTCCTGCGTCAGGCTCCTGGTTTTGGCCTGGCCCAGCCTAGGTTGTTGTGGTTATCTGGGGACCAGTAGATAGAGGCTCTCTTTCTTTCTTACACGCCCCCTCCAACCCTCTGTGTGTGTGTGTGTGTGTGTGTGTGTGTGTGTATCTGCCTTGCTACCTTTGACTCTTCAAAATAAATAAATAAATCACAAGAAAAAAATAAGCTATATAGAGAAAGCTCCTAGTTTTCCATAAAGTTTATTTCTAGAACCCAGATATTAGTCCCTGCAATTTCCTAGAAGAGAACCCTTCTGACGATTCAGCAGAATTTAGAAAATTTGCATGAACAGCAGGAGCTGGCACAGGCTCTAGGGGAGCACATGATGTGGTAGCCCCACTCACCCTTGTCGTGGCACATTCCTTGCAGCTGTACTGAGTGGAACTGCAGCCTGTACTGTGTCAGGACCATGGGATCCATGTGGGAGCACCTGCCTAGTACACCGCTTTGGGATGGAGGACTCTGCCCTCTGAAAGCAGCCTGCTCAGGAAACCAGCGCTTTAGATTCTCCTCTGGACTCAACCTGGCAGCTTCTTCGACCTCGCATCCCTCCTCCACACCCACACTGACCCACGTCATTTCTGCGTGTTTTCCACTGAGCAGGTTGTCATGGCAATCAGACTCCACCTGGTATCCTAACGGAGGCTTTTGTCCTGTCTGCACAGGCATCCAGTTCTCCATCTCTCTTGACTGCACCTGCTCAAACAGCCCCCTCTCTAGCTCTCCAGTCTGTATTCTCTTGTGTCAGGCACATTTCCCTGCTCAGTGCTCACCACATCAACTCTCCTGATCCTCACTCCATGCTCTCTGCAACGGACCTCAGGCTATCTGCATCCAAGATGTCAACTTGGTCCACTAGCACAGTGAATAGGTGAATCCAGAGATGTTTGGACCACCTTGCCCAGGATTGCTGTTTTACGGACAGACCTCTACCTCCAGGGCATGATTCAGAAGCCACCACCATCTTAGGCGGTATTTTTATTAACGTTTGGATGAAGACACAAAAGGCTGGATTCTCAAATACACTGAGCATGGAGAGGTTGAATGAGAATGAATAGGTTGAAGATTTAAAAAAATGGGTAAGAAGTAGGTAACACTGAGTGGAGACAAATAGAAAGTCAGGATGTGGCTGCGACATCTGTCACCCCATTGATTGCCAGGGTTGATTTGGCTGATCTGGCTGGCTAGGCGGGTGTCCCCTTTCATTATCACAGAAAGTCCTGGAGACACAATCTGGGTGAGGGGGGAGCAGACTTGGTGTTCTGTGGACGGCTCCAGGTTTGTCCCCCGTCATTCTTGGCTTCGCAGCTGGAGGGCTGTGCCATCAGAGCCTGCAGCGGGTGGGGAAAAGGGTTTGTATCAAGGAGCCAGCCTTTCCACAAACCCCAGTATCTATGGGAGTCATTGGTAGCATTGGATATTTGATGGCAGGTAGCCTGTGCTGGGTCCAAGTGGCTGGCTTACATTTGGCTGGCTCAAAGGGAGGCCTGCTGGGAAGCATGGTACCCAGGAATGCAGGCAATCTCCTATTAGTGGTGGTGTCCTCTGTTTTGACATTGCCCAGTGAGAGAGGGGAATGGTGATGGTGAAAGAGACAGAACAGCGTTGGGCAGGAGGATGAGAGGAGCCCAGCAAAGGGAGAGAAAGAGCCTGTCTCTTCTGGTTAGCTCTGAGCCAGGCCATCTCCTGGCATCTGAGTGCCCACAGTGTCTAAACTGCAGTTGAGGGTTTCAGGCCAAGGCTCAGCTTGACAAGAGGGCAAATGTAATTGCACCCTCTCTGTGCTCCTGGCTGGTAGTGTCCGCAGGATGAGGACAGGGATTCCATGGGCAGTTCCAGCTTTGAGCTGGCTCATCTCCAGTTGTGTGTGGGAGATCACCACTGGATCTCTGCCCCTTACATAACCCCCAGTCTGCCTGCCAGCTATGAATATTGTATATGACCTGTGGCATGATTGGAGGGTCTAGAGAGATAGACATGCCTTCTAGCTGATTATAGTGCCATTGTTGGGTGGGAGGACTGTAGGGAGGTGTCCCGCCCCTGCCGCCTTCTCTTTTCTTAGTCTATATAAGCTTGTGCTTACATTACAATAAACAAACATGCTCTGTCCTCATGCTGTAGCCTAGTGACTAAAGTCCTCGCCTTGCACACTCCGGGATCCCATATGGGGGCCAGTTCCCATTCAGCTCCCTGCTTGTGGCCTGGGAAAGCAGTCAAGGACGGCCCAAAGCCTGGGACCCTGCACCCACATGGGAGACCTCGAAGAGGCTCCAGGCTCCTGGCTTTGGATCAGCTCAACTCTGACCATTGTGGCCACTTGGCGAGTGAATCATCAGATGGAAGATCTTCCTCTCTGTCTCTCCTCCTCTCTGTATATCTGACTTTGCAATAAAAATAAATAAATTTTAAAAATTTACGCCCTATCAATCCATCTGCCTGTTTATTACATAAATAAATAAATAAAAGGACATGTTAGGTCACATTGTCTCCAGTGGTTCTTGTGGCCATTTGGAGAGTAAACCAGCAGATGGAAGTCCAGCTTTTCCTTCTTGCTCTCTATAATGCTTTCAAATAAAAATAATTACATCTTTCAAAAAAATGACTTTTCTTTCTGTTTGTGTCCTCTGCTGAGCCTCATCATAAATGCTGTTCGCAGAAACAAAACAGATCCTGTAACAAGGTGAAGGCAAGGTTTACACAACGCAGAAGATGAGGGGCCCAGGCCAGGGACACTCAGCCTCATGGCTTTGTGTGAATCTTGGAAGTGTTCCAAATTGAGCAAATTCTAGGCAGAATGTGTGGGTTTCAGGACAGTGAGCTTTTGTGTCTGTTTTGAGGACAGACATCCTCTCGGCCCTAAAGGGTGGGCTTTAGCTAAACAGGCATGCACTTCTCACAGGCTGGAGATGATATTTTTAAGAACAAGATTGGTTGTAAACGTCATGTTTGAAAATAAGGCCAATGTTGAATGCCAAGGAGGTCGTTTCTGGGACTAGATACGGGAAGTAAAGACAACGAACCAGCAGTGGTGTTAGCTTGCTGCGCATGGCTGACATGGAGCCGACTGTGTACAGCACCCACCTCAAAGTGGCCTGGGGGAAGATTCAGTTTCAACACTCCTCCCATGGATCTTGGGACTCAGAAGTTCCATGCCTGGCAGGCTATGTAGAGGGCCATTTGTTCTCAAGCTGAGCAAGAAACGGAATGTAGAGAAAGGTTGCTGCTCCCTGAATATTTGAGAAGATGGTCCAAGTACCCTCTCTCCCCCAGGCATGATTCAACCAACCTCTGTTGGGACCAAATCTCAGGGCTTGGCACAATTCCTAGTGCTTGTGTAAGGCTTCCCAAGGAGCGTCTGCTCCAGTGTTCCCGCTCCCTTCACTTCTCATCCCCTCCGTTCCCCTCCTTGTCCCCTCCCCCTTCCCTTCCCTTTCTTTCCTTTCCCTTCCTTCCTCTTCCCTCCTTCCTTTTTCTTCTTACTATCTGCCATGGGTATGAGATGCATAAGGGGGGAAGGGACAATGCTTCTGGCTTCCACCTGACATGAGTTCTTTGCTGGGTCTGCCTGTGACAGAGACAGAGAAACAAGGCGAGAACAACCTGAAGCTCAGTATCGGAGATGCCTGCTGTCTACTTGGAGGTGAGCCCAGGTGCTCTAAGCCTTGTCTTGGACTTGTGGCTTAAGAGCTTTGCTTCTCTGAAACAGAGAATGAAGGATGTGAGAAAAGTCCAGCTGAGATGAGTTGACCAAGAAAGGTTCCACGGAGAAAGGGAAAAGTTTGCTGTGCAGATGGAAAGGATGTTTTCCTGTGTTCAACAGCCTCTAGTGGGGGGGGGGGCAATGCAATTGCTTAGTAGCTAGATCCTAGCCTTGCCCGTGCTGGGGATCCCATGTGGGTACCAGCTTGTGTCCCAGCTACTCCACTTCCCATCTAGTTTCCTGCTTGTGGCCTGGCAAAGCAGTAGAGGATGGTTCAAGTCTTTGGGACACTGCAGCCACATGGGAAACCTGGAAGAGGCTCCTGGCTTCACATCAGCTTAACTCCAGCTGTTGCAGCCAACTGGGGAGTGAACCAGCAGATGGAAGATCTTTGTCTCTGTATCTTGTTCTCTCTGAATATTTGCCTTTCCCATAAACAAATGAGTAAAAAAAATTTTTAGAACAAACCTCTAGTGGGGCAGGTGCTACAAGTTAAGCCACTGCTTGAAATACTCGGATCCCAACATTGGAAGGTCTACTTCCGTGCTAGCTACACCATTTCTGATTTAGTTTCCTGCCAAGGAACCTGGGAAGCCACAGTGATGACTTGAGATACTGGGGTCCTGCCTCACATGGAAGGGAGAACTGGATGGAATTCCTGGCTCCTGGCTTCAGCCTAGCTCAGGCTTCTGCAGTCATTTGGGGAATGAATCAGCAGTTGGAAGATCTCTCTCTTCTCCCACTCTCTCCATCACTCTGCCTTTCAAATAAGTAGTACAACTTAAAAACAGAAATCTCAAGTGATTCAATCATTCTCTGCCTGGTACAGAGAGACAGCCTCAGGAAGGCAGATTTCCACTGCACGCATGCATCTCTCTGACAGACACCTTTTCAGAGCTGTTTCTGCATCTGAAATTTCTCAAAAATGACAGTTCAAAACAATTCTTCGCTGGAGAAGTCTGTGTTGGGTCACGTATTCTGGAGTACTACAAGAATACCATGAGATGGCCTTGTATTCTAGTCTCCTAGAGTAATAGTGTGCGGAGCTTATCTTGAACCCACTGAATGCATGAACTTTCCACTTGAGTGTGTTCAATCTTCCGTGTCTCATTTATGGGCAGTGGGGATTTGAGGACTGGGTCTGACGATGAATGGAGGAAGCTTTCTGTACTTCTAGGAAAGTAAACCGATCTTATACAATAACTGTGTGTGGGGAGGTGGAAATGCGTGTTAGAGGATGTGTTTTGGGATCACAAGTCAAAGAAATTCCTTCCTCAGAACTCTATTTTCTGAGTGGAAAGTTACCCAGTGGGACTGCCCAGAGCCTCAGGACCTAACCAGGAATCCCCCTGAGGTCAAGGTCAGTAGAGGTGGAGACCAAGTGAGAATAATTTGCTTTGTGTGCCAAGGAAGACCAGCCCTTCTCGTGTTTTATCAGAAGAATGGGATACTCTGAAGCTACTTGCTTTCTCATCCAAGTGAACTGGAGGGAAATGACTACATCTCTTACAACAGGTGTCTGCGACGGACGTCTAAGGCTAAGGGAAAGCCAGGGAACCACCGACTGGTTTCTGGGAAGGGGAAAATACAGCTCTCTCCTGCTTCGAGTGGAAGACGAACAGTCCTGACAGCCTTATTCCTGACTTACTAAACCTGTGTGTTATCCCCCACCTCTGGACCATCAGAGGAGAGCTCTGAGTCTATGCTAGGATGCACTCCAGAGAAACAAATCAAAAGACACACCCCTTCTTCAGGTACTGGCCAGAAAATGCCAGAGAATCTAATAGAATACAACTTGTTGAAAGGCAAAATCAAAACAAAGCCAGGTTTGCGTATCTGAAATGACTTGTATTCGTGATTCTGGAGCCAGGCTGCAGGCTTCACCAAAGATGGCTCAGCGTGGCCCATCCCCCCCTGCAGTCAGAGACATACAGAAAACCGAAGTGAGGCACAGAGACAGCTGGGTTGGCTACCGCCGGCTTGAGCAGTGGACGGCTGTGATTGGCTCAAGCTTAGCTGCTGTGATTGGCTGAGATTTCATTCTGTGTTCAAAGGTGGATCTCTGTCTTGGGTTTTCAGTTTGTTTCTTTCTGAAGTTTGTTCGCATTCAGCTCAGACACAAAACACTGGTATGGAGATTTCCCAGATCCAAATTCTTGGGTTTAACACATGAAGGATACCCCGAGTCTGCAAGAGAATGCAGTCTTGGGTTACTCAGGACCTTTCTGGTTCTGCTTGATAAGAAGACTCTATTTCCTTCACTTCTGCAAAGCAGGGTTTGAAGAATTTATTATCAAGTTGGGACTTCAAGCAGAAGCTGTTTAAATGGTCTCTGCTGCCTAGTTCTTTCTATGCAAATACAAATAATAATTGGAAGGTTTCCTAATGATTTTATGAGGGGAGTAATTGTTAGCATGATGCTAGCTGTCACATATAAAGTATAACAGCCAAAAATCTGGTCTGTAAAGGGCATCTGGCAAGGCTGTTTACTGAATATGGTGCAATTCAGTGTTTTGTGCTTTTTATTTCAAAGTGGAGAGGCAGAGATCTCTCCTCTACTCAGGCTGTTCCCCCAGGACCTGTAACAGTAAGGGCTGGGCAAAAGTCAGGTGCCTGGAGCTCTTTCCAAATCTTTCATGGAGTGAATGGTAGGGACTCCACTGCTGGAGCCATCATTCTGGCCTCCCCAGATACAGATATATATACATATATACATATATATATATATATATAAGTAGGAGGTTGGAGCAGGCAGTGGAGCAGGGATTGAAACCCAGGCACTGGTATGGGATGCGGGTGTCCCGACGCATCCTCTCTGGTGTCTGTAAAACTCGCAGAGCAGTCTGTGAGCTGAAGGGTATGGTGTGTGTGTGTGTGTGTGTGTCGGGGACAGGGGGCAGACAGTGGCTCCTCTGCTACAACACTGGCAAAGGAGGGTGGCACCAAAGGAAACAGCACGGAGCGAGACTGGACGGTGAATCATGCTGACCCTAGTGGGCTTGGCAGGAAAAGGCAGACATCCCTGGATTCTCAGTGTTTGATGACTTGCCTGGGGCGAGGGGGCGTGCAACCCTCTTTGCTGGGTCACAGTGATCTGTCTGTGGACTTCTTATCCTCAGCTATGAAGATAGCCTTTCGCCTTGAATGAGTCACAGTGAAGGAAGACAAGACACAGAAAGGACAAAGCAATTTCTTCACCTCGTTTTGGGATTCTCAGGAAGCCCAAGGTGGCAATAACACGTTGTTTGTTGCATTCTGCACAGAATCAGCGGCAAAAAAGGCACCTCTGAGGACAAGCAGAGAGAAGCCAGACGAGAACTCTGGCAGCCTCACCAGCCAGCTGCCAGGCTGGGCACCGAGTCACACTGAGCCAGCTCTGGAAAATGTCTGGACAATGACTGCTGAAGCCCCCTTCTCAGCCAGGCCCCACCTTCCCTGGTGCCCACAGGGGCGGCGCTTTCCCAGGGAGCAAGACAGGGCTGGAAGCTCCTTATCTGAGCTCCAGCGGGAGGGCTGGGGCAAAGCCAAACAGTTTGCACCACGTGGTAGGAGGGCAGCCAGCTAAGGGGTGGAGTGGGGCAAGAGAAGCTGCGGTTGTCAGCCGTTGAGAAGAAAGAGAGACGAGAAGGAAACCTCCGGATCCCCAAAGGATGGGAGGTCTGGGCAGGTTGCCTAGCAACAGTGCCATGCGCCCCCCTTTCGGCAGCCTGTCAGGCTGCTCAGGGCTTTCCCTCTGGTTTCTTCCTTCACAGCTGCCCTCTGGATGCCGTGTTAGCAAAATCCACCTGTTCAGTAACATTCCTGAGTGTGTGTGTGGGGGAGGCGGGGCAGTGGTCAGGAGCTGCCCAGAATGCACTTGACTCTGGACTGTGGAACATCTTGGAGAGTCCTGCTCTGGGGCTATGCTTCTTGAGAGGGTGATCCTAGAGTCTGATCCGGGTCCAGTTTCAGGGTAAATAGTCATTAGGAGTGTCACTGTGGCCAAGTTTGATTTTTAGCTCAGTGCTTTATCTTCCCTATCTGTAAAACAGAGAAAAATCGTAACACCTCCCTTATTTGAGCTACTTGAGGGTTTAGTGTGAGTGGTTGCAAGGGTAAATTCATAGGTATGTGGATAGATGGATAGACAGCTAGATACAGAACAGTGCCTGGCATGAAGACTGTCTTATAGGTGCCAGTTGTTGACAGGCCTGGAGGATAGTTTGGCACACACACCTGCTCCTGGGTGTTGAAGAGCAGCTGTGGAAGGGGGCATCAGAATTCCAATTCCATGAAGGTGTGTGGCAGTGCCAGATTCTGGTTCCAGAACCACCATGCTAACCAGCGCTTGTTTGGAGCGTACTGACCTAGTGCCAACTTACCTCCTCTTCTAGATGAGAGGGTGAACTAGAAGAGCCTGAGTTTTCCTCGTACTTTTCTGAGTCTTCAAGGTTCCTGGGTATGAGGGAGCTACATGCCACATCTGTTGCACAGTGATGGGGAAAATGAGGAAATGTGGCAGGGAAGAGGTTTGCCCTGAGCCCCCTACAGGGAGGGTCGGATGAGCCACAGGCGCTCACACAGGGTCGCATCCACTCCAGAATTGGAAAGCAGCAGGCAGTCCCACTTGTGTGTGTGTGTGTGTCTCTGGATTTGTAACTTTTTGGCGTTGCCCTTGGGATGATGTCATGTCTACTTTCCTGACATGGCACACTCTACTCAGATTTGATATTTCACCCCTTCATGCCACATGTATAACCCTCCCTCCTTTATGTCACAGTTGTCCCATGGATTCCTTTTGCGTACACGGAAAGCCTTCTTTCCAGTGATGTGTCGGGGCCAGCTTTCAGCGTTCCCAGGTGTTCTCCAAGCTTCAGAGGGGACGGGCAGTCAATTGTTCTCATGCTGACGCCGACCACTTCTGTTGCTCTGCCTTCTTTCCTAAGGTCCCCAGTTCTCTGCCATCATTTCCCTCCCGTCTGAAGGCTGTCCCCTAACATTTGTTTTAGAGGAAACCCATTGGCAATGAAATCTGGTTTTCTTTCATCTGAAAATACTTGTCAGGAATACTGAATCATGCTGTCTTGTGATATGGAATTCCTGGTGGATAGTTCTTTCTTGCCTAGCTTGTTTCCATGGTTGCTAATGTGAAGTTCACAGTCAAGGCCAAGTTGCCCTTACCCCACATCATTTTCTGCAACTACTTTCAATATCACTTCATTGCCTTTGGCCTTTATTTGCCTTGGTTTTATTTGAATTTATCCTGTTTGAAATTTCCTGGTTATCTTGTACCTATAAATTAATATATTTCATTATATTTGGGAAGTTTTCTGTAACGATTTCTGTAAGTATTTTCTCTCACCAACTTCTTTCCCCTCTTCCATAGGGAGTCATATTAGAATTCTCATACTGAGTCACAGGCCTTGAGGCTCTATATTATATTTTTTTCAACCTACTTTCTCTCTGTAATTCAGATTGGATAGTTTCTAAGTTCTCCAAGTTAATAGGTTGTTTTTTCTCTTATTGTCTTAGTTTTTCCGAAGAGGAATTCCAACATTCTGAGTCTGTCTGGTGAATTTTCTATTTCAGATATTGGATTTCTTGTTCCAAAGTTGCACTTGGTTTTCTTGCTGCGACATCTGTTCCACTTCGGAGTGCTTACTGGGAACTTACGGAGATGGTCTTGATAGGTGCTTTGAGGTCATCATCTGATCATTGCAATGCCCAGTCCATCCTGGGGTAGGCACCTGTTCATTGCTTCATCCCTTGTGAATCATTGGTATTTTCTGGTTCTTGATCTGTTGCACAGTCCTGCGTGGTACCCAGGACAGTGTGTATGTGATGCTGTGTGAGTATGCTAGAGCCCTCTGGAGAATGTAGAGGTCCTGCCTCACTAAGCAGGTACCACTGTGACTTCTGCATTCTGAGTTTTCTCCTACCTCCTGTGGGTGGCGGTACCAATGTCTGCAGAGCTTATAAGAACTTTGCTATACTGAAGGGGATGCTACTTGAAGACCTTCTTTAGGCAACAGGGCAGCATTTCCTTTTTTTATTTCCTTTTTAAACTTGTTCTGCTTTTATTTTTTCATTTTTTATTTTTTTATGCTACAGCCCATAGGCTCTGGGATTTCCCTTATCCCCTCCACAAATCCCCTCCCACACCCACTGATTTTCCCCCTATTATTACAACAGTAGAGTTCTTCATAAACAGTCATATGTCCATCATTCTGCTATTCAAGGGTATCTTCACATTACTGGTATAGACAATGGCAGACAGTCCAGGATCCTATTGTCAAGATATACTTAACAGTTTCATTGGAAGTCCATCTTTGCTCTGGAAGTAGAGATGCATACTGCATTGGATCCTCACATCTGGATATGATAGTCTCCATTACACAGTTACTATATATCCTTTTAAATTAAAAGCCACAATACAAAATAGACAACAGGAAGAAAAACAGAAATTTATAACAATGTGAAGTTAAATAACATGCTACTGAATGACTAATGTGTCACTGAAGAAATGAAAATGAAAATCAAGAACCTTCCTGAAAAAAATGATGCTAATGTGAGTGAGCGAAGAATATAATAAGAGAAAAAACTGTCTTGAAGAAATAAAAGCAAAAAACAAAAACATCAAAATTCGTGAGATATAGTTTCAGCTGATCTTTGTTGGTGAAATGCGTCCCCCTGTAGCAATACGTAGATGGGTTTTGTTTTTTCAATCTAGACTACTAATCTATGATATTTGATTGATTAAGCTTTTTGCATTTAGTGTTAATGTGAATAGGTGGTAATTCGGTCCTGTCATTTTAGCATTGTTTGATTTAGTCTTCTGTTGCTATTTTACTGGGATGTTCTTCGCATTTGCTTTTGGTTTCAGGGTGCTATTTCCTCTGTCCAGAGAACATCTTTAAGTATTGTTTGTAGGGCAGGTCCGGAAGAGGCATATTCTTTGAGTATTCTTTACTGTGGAAGAATTTTATTTTCTTTTCAGACAAAGGAAAGTTTTGCTGGGCACGTTATTCTGGGCCAACAATTTTTCCTTTTAGACTCTGGAATATGTCATTCCATTCTCTTCTGGCCTGTAGAGTTTCCCCTGAGAGGTCAGCTGTGAGTCTGATTGCCAGTTCTCTATAGGTCAATTGATTTTTTTCACATGTACATTTAAGGATCTTTTCCTTATGTTTGATTGAAGAGAGCTTGATTATCATGTTTTGTGACCAAGATCGCTTTTGGTCAACATTGTTGGGAGTTCTGTGCCACTCCTGGATGTTGTTTCCCGTTTCTTTCTCCATATTGGGGAAGTTTTCATTTATTATTTCATTAAATGCATCTTTAAACCCAGCTTCTGCTGCTATGCCTTCTGGAACTCTCATAACTTCTTAATTTTGGAATACTTTTCTTAGTTTGGCTCTTCCAGCTTTTTGATTGTTTCTCCATTGTGACAAGAGATGTCTTCCAATTCTAAGATTCTTTTGCCTCATTCAAGCAGTTGCCAGGATTAGAGAACCACCAGGTGTCCTAAATAGCTGGGTTGTTGGGGGTGCTGATCTTGCCAGAACCTGCTGGCCATTAGGTCTGAGGGCCACCCACACCTATTTTGACCCATAGGATGCCAAAGTCAGTATTATTTTCCCTGTGGGACCAGAGCAGTGCACTGATCTGGAAATGAGTTCATTCCCAGCTCAGCACATGCCCAGCTCACTTTGTCCCTCCCGTCTCACAGCCTTTGCCACAAATGGCAATCTCCCACTTGATAGACACCCAAGCCCCATACACTCACGGTCAGCTGGCTTCCACGGAGGCTGGACATCCTCCCTGGTAGGGCCTGTGGGCAGAAAGACCACAGAAGGCAGAGCTTGAGCCACTCACCCACTTTCCGCACCAGGCTGAGGGGCCTGTCTGTCACCATGGCTTTTCCAGAACGCTGAGGCTGTAGCATTCTGGGCTGGTTATGACCAGGCAGCTGCTGATTGGACAGCTGGTATGGCCACAGAGCCCTGTGAGGGCACAGAAGGGCAGTCAATTGGAATGCTCTGACTTTCCTCTGGTGGAGGTTTGGATCTGCTTCCCCTTAGGTCTGTGAGCTGTTGGAACCTATTTTGGGTGGGGTGTGCAGGATACCGTCAGTCCTGTTTTTCCTGTTAGATCAGTGTTATGTACTGAGCTAGAAATGAGTTCACTCCTGGGTAGCGCATACACAGCTTGCTATTGTCCCTTAAGTCCCACAGCATTTGCCTCACTATACAAAATGGCACCAGATGTGGCATTGGTGTGGGGTCTGGACTGTGAAATCCTACATGTTCGTGCACTACCTGCTTGGGGTCTGCTGCTCTGTCTGTGCTCCTGGTCGGATTGAACAATTCAACAGGATGGACAGTTCTTTGCCTAGGTTCACTTCCTGAGTTCCCAGCAAACTATCCTTCCCACCTGGCCGCCAGTGGATTTTAGCTTGCCACACACTGACTGCCACTGGGGTATCTGGTCACTCTAACACCCATCCACTGACTCTGCTGCTGCTCCATGTCCGTCAATCTTTAGGTGCCCCTCTGCTGTTGGCTTGCCTTCTCCTGTTTTCTGGAATCTGCCCTTTCTGCTTCACCCTGGCTAACGATTCTCCATCTGTTTAAACGTGTCCTCACCCTATCCCATCACCTTGATTCTCCCCCACGGCAGCATTTTCTGAGATTCGGTTTGATGAGCTTTTGTGTCTTCTTGGAATGTGTCCCACATATGTACCCTTGGGTGTCAGCTCAGGATTTGTGTCAGCTCAAGAAACAAGAATCACGTGTTCTACTCACTCTTCTAGAAAATTCTCCTCTGTGGCTGCTGGCGTCTCTCTTTTGGGAGTCCTTGCCTAGAAAGAGTCTAGCTGTCAGCTGTGTCCACTGAATTAGGGAAAATGGGAGAGAAATGTTAAGGAATTTCTTGTACTTGGCACGACCCGGGTACTTTCCTTGTTTCCATACAGCAGGATAGGTTTCATTCTCCAGTTTTTCTGAACTGTGTACTTCCTTAACATTTGCTTGACTTCGATCAACCTTGAGTGAGCTCAGAAAATCAGTGGAGCAAACAGAAGCCCGGCCACCATGGGTATCGGGCACCCCTGAATGTTTCATCTTTGCTTCCTAATCCAGCTTTCAGCTTGTAGAGTCCTCATGTAGAATCATTTACATTTTATTCAGGCTTTTCAACTCTTATCAGCAAGAGAGACAGATTCCACCATTCCTGGAACTGAAAGTGCACTATCAGAACATTAAAAAATAAAGCCCTTGCTGTGAAATAATATAGGACTTACGGAAAGTGTTGCAACAATAACAAAGAGAGCTCTCCTTATCTAGCTGCCCTATATGCTAACATCTAACATGGCACATTAATCAAAACTAGCAATTAGGGCCCAGTGCGGTAGCCTAGTGGCTAAAGTCCTTGCCTTGAATGCGCTGGGATCCCCTATGGGCACCGATTCTAACTCTGGCAGCTCCACTTCCCATCCAACTCCCTGCTTGTGGCCTGGGAAAGCAGTGGAGGATGGCCCAAAGCATTGGGACCCTGCACCCACATAGGAGACCCGGGAGAAGCTCCTGGCTCCTGGCTTTGGATAGGCTCAGCTTTGGCCATTGCGTTCACTTGGGGAGTGAATCATCAGACAGAAGCTCTTCCTCTCTGTCTCTCCTCTTCTGTGTCTATCTGGTTTTCCAATAAAGATAAATGAATCTTTAAAAAAAAAACCCTAGCAATTAACACTGATGTAATATTATTAACCGAGCTTCCATGTTTATTTGAATGTCCCCAGCATTTCCATTAATGTCCTTTTACTGTTCTAGGATATTACCACACATTTAATCTCCCTGTCTCTTTAATCTCTCCCAAACCATGACTTGGACAACCTTGACCCTTTGAAGAGCAGGTGTCAGGTAGCTAACAGAATGCCCCCACTTGGAGTTTATCAGATGTGTTCTCAATCAGCAGCCAGCATCATGGGTTGGGGTGGGGAGACTGGTACTGCAGAGGGGACAATCCCTTCCATCGCCTCCATGGAGCGGGCATGTGTTATCGACATGACTCCCCACTGAGGGTGTGAACCGTGACCACTTTACGCAACTCCTCTCCACTATAAGTTGGAAGTAGGTCTTTGGGGGCCAGTATTGTGGCACGGTAGGTTAATAAGCTACCTGGGATGCCAGCACCACACTGGAGCACCAGTTTGAGTCCTAGCGACTCCGCTTCCAATCCAGCTTCCTGCTAGTGTGTCTGGAAAAGCAGTGGAGAATGGTCCAGCTATTGAGTACCAACACCTGCATGGAGTTCCAGGTTCCGGGCACCAACCCAGCCTAACCCTGCTTGGTCATGGTGGCCATTTGGAAAATAAATCCACAAAAGGAAGACACTCCCCCCCCCATCTTTCCTTCACTGATTCTCAAAAAAATTCATTCTGGGCCTGATACTGTAGCCTAGTGGCTAATGTCCATTCCTTGCATGCACTGGGATCCTATATGGATGTCTGTTCTTGTCCTGGCTGCTCCATTTCCCATCTACCTCCCTGGTTTTGGTGTGGGAAAGCAATGGAGGATGGCCCAAAGTCTTGGGACCCTGTGTCTGCATGGGAGACCCAGAAGACGCTCCTGGTTCTTGACTTCAGATCGGCTTAGCTCTGGCCGTTGGGATCACTTGGGAAGTGAATCAGCAGAAAGATGATCTTTCACTCTGTCTTTCCTTCTCTCTGTAAATCTGATTTTCCAACATAAATAAATAAATATTTTAAAGATTTCTGTACATAAAGCGAAGAGCGATCTAGAGGCTAGAGCAGCCAAGATTTTGTGAGCAGTGTTACAATAGCACCATAAGTTGTAAATTCCAAGAGAAATGCTGTGGCACTAAGCTTAGGATGTCGCCTACCAGTGTGTCCATGGATGGATCCTCCAACAGCAATTACTGTTGCGTTGTTTTCATGGTGGTTTTCCATTTTTTTTGTCCTTGCCACATTCATTTGTTGGAATCCTTCTTTAATTACACTTACCCCTTCTCTTTCTTTCTTAATTTTTTTTTATTTAACCATTTTTGTCAGCGTTGACACACAGATATTTACTCTGGAGGTCATCATCTAATAGGATCATTATTTATTCTGTGTTTCAAACTGTTCCAGTTTTGCCTGCCAAGAGCTTGTTCAGGTTGACATCCATAGCCATTTGGAGTTTCCTATCTTTTTTTTCCCGTCCTAGACTCTGCCACGTCTTCCAAAGAGCCCCGCGTCCTTTAGGTAGAGAAAGGTTTCAAACCAAAGGCGTGGTCTCTGGACACGCTTCTGGCCACAGAGCTGCTGCTGTGCTCTGATCTCAGCACAGAGCTGGGAAATGAATATCTGAATACCAACCCCTAGCGAGCCATCCCCCTGGGCTCAGCCCTTCCCCATAAAGGACCCCCAGCAAGGACTACCATCCACCTAGCTTTGTGCTTTGCACACAGCTCACATTGCCTACCAGTTCCTAAGCTCTTTGAGAACAGAGATCATACCCGAGGCATGCTTGCATCCACCGGGAGGCCTGACACGTTGTGGAAGCTCAGTGCGCGCTCACGGATCCCATACCTGAATTGTAGGAATTTCAGGTCCCAGGATCATCTTGCTTTTTCTTTCCTTTTCCTAATGATCAGAATCACAGGTGTGACCTGAGGGCTCACAGCTAAAGTTACCAGAATAAAAATGCTTGGGTGCCCTGAAGGGTGACTCAAATCTTGTAGACTAACCCAGTCCTTACAATTGCTAGACGTGTGTTGCCTTACAGGGGCATAGCTGCTATTTGGAGGGCTCTGACTGGCTGACTGGCAAAGACAAACTGTGCCTTTGTGTAAGCGGCCCATATTTAGCCCAGCCACAGATGCCCTAGGCTAGGGCTTCACCCACCCTACCCCCAAGCTAGCCTGGTCCCTGGCTTAGCAGTTACTCTCCACCATGGAATAGACCTATGTAGACACACTCTGCTTCTACCAGGACACTCATAGTGAGTTCCCAGAAACCAAGGACCAGGAGGATCAGCATTTGACAGCTCAGGAAATCTCTGTGCGCCTGTCAACTATCAGGTTGGTGTCTTCTTTGCAAACCTGTTTTCAGCTTCCGGTTGCCTCTAGGGACTTCCGGGTGGGGATCTGGGCTGTCTCTGTTGCTGGCTGTGATATCGCTGCTTCTTCCTGCAGCATCCTGGCCTGCCCTCACCTAAGGCTGTTGTGACATTAGGAAACGGGCCTTCAGTGAGCACAGGCCCAGCCAGCATGCCACAGGTTGAGTCTCAATGTGGGGCTTGGCTTGCTGATGGCTGTTGGGATTCAGACTGCCGCTGGCTGGCAGGGCGGTTGGCCTTGCTGACAGGATGCTTGGAGAGGCCAAGCACTATGTGATTGCCAGGCTGCTGGGCACTAGAGTCCACAGGTGCAGTCAGCTGTTGGTGGAGCTCCCTAGATCTGGCTCAGCTAGCAAGGCAGAGCAATTCCTTGTACGTGCCAGAGGTGCCCATGGGTTACTCTGAACCGTGTGACCTGGTATTCGCTGCCAGCTGTCACCCCCTCTTCACTTGCATTATAACAAAGATCTCAGCACTTGGAATGTTACAGGGGGAGGGCAACTTCTCCAGGGAGGCAGAGAGGGAATTCAGAGTGAGAATGGGCCTGGGGAGACAGGGGTCAGACGTGACTGGGTGGGAGGCCATGCAGGAACCTCTTCCCAGGACCTCAGCCCCTGTTGTGCTCACGATGAGTCAGCATCTTTATGGCTCCAGTTTGCTCTTTCTCTGCTCCTCCTCCCAGAGGTTCTTGGTCTATATAGAGAGAGCAGGACCCCATTCTTGCTTTGCTTGTCACCCATGGAGACAGGAGGAATTCCTGCAACTACACATTACCTGGCCCTCGAAAGCCCACAGCTGAAAGGTCCCAGCGCTGGTATCCCCACCCCTTCCTCGCTGTCCCCACCCCAGGGGCTGTTTCCCAGGCGATCTCCCAGGAGCTGGGTGAAGCTCCTGCCCTGCTCATTGCTCTGCCTGGACCTCCCGTCCCCCAGGCCCTGCCCATCTGTTCGATCTGAGCTGACAGGTTGCCAGCGCAGGGGTCCATGGAGCGGGGAGGCCAGTCCTGTGATCCCTTTCCTGGAACTGGGCAAGTCCACAGCCTTCATTTCCTGTGCGTCCTTTCTCCCAGGGCCCAAGTGCACAGCTCAGACACCACCCCCACCAAGACCCAGCAAATCCCTCCGTGTCAGAAGAGGAGTTTTTCAAAAGGCAAATTAATTTGACAAGGTTCCAAGATTTAGGGTACACTGGTGGTGGTGGGGAAATAGCTGGATTGCCATTGTAAAAGCCAGGGTGACTCAGGGAAACTTCAAAGTACATCCCTTTGAGTGCATCTTCCAGCAGGGAAAAATGCACTCTGCCAAAAGTCAGAGCTTGGGGAAGAGCAGTATTTTAGGTAGGCAGACACGTATGTAAGTTTCTTGAACACCAGCCACCGAACCCAGCATATCTGTCTTTCTTCTGGGGAATAGTGATCTTGGTGGCCAGCGCATTGGGGTGCTCAGCCTTCTGAGATCAGCATGCCCCATGTACCCCATAGCACCACACTGCCAAGTCTCTGGAGTTCTGTGTCCGTTTGCTTTTCTCATTTATCAGATGGCCCAAAAACTCCCAGGGATAACAGGGCTCCATCTTTAGCTTCTAGTCCATTGTGAGCTAGCGCAGGGAAACCCACATCTTCTCGCTACAGTTTTAACAGTAGGCTCTGCAGAAACACATTGGATAGGAAAAACACAATATAAATTTGTTCTTGCACAGCTGGGTATGGCAGTCCCCCAAACAATGGCCTGTGAAGAAGGGTCAGGTGGTCGGGGCTTACACACTTCCTCACAGAGAAGAGGGAAGCAGGTGACACAGGCAGCTGCAGGGGGCAGTAAGTGATTCTGAGTGGGGGTGGTGGATAGGTTCCTAGGGTAGACAGTGGCTTGGGACCAGTTCCCTGGGGGCTCCAGGTGCGGTGCTGGGTTTCATATCTTCCCTTGCGACATGAGCTTAATCTTAAGTTAATGAAGGCAGTTGTGTTGCTTTTTGGCTAACCCAGTCTATAGGTACACAAGCAAACTTTAGACAGAGGGGAAGCTTCCCTTTGCAATGTGGAAGAGAAAGAGGAGAGGAACAGGACTGAGAGACCCCTAGCACTGCTCTTGTTTAATTTAGCATGTGAAAGTACCAGCCATTGGGCTACGGTTTTCTGAGCCTTTAGCACCAGAAAAACTGGATTTATAGACTTGTATCATTATGACTAAACAGATTAGATAAGAATCTATTGGAAACACGTGTAAATGGCTGATTGACTCATAGTAATCCAAAAGCGGAAACAATTCAGATATCTATCCACTGGTTCCAAGATAAATAAAATGTGGGATAACCACACAATGGATCCTAGTGGTTTTAGCCACACAATGGAATCGTAGCTATTGGTAAAAAGGAGTGGGGCCCTGACCACACTACCAACAGGATGAACCTCATAGTCACTGCACCAAGTGAGAGGCCAGACACAGGGCAGGTGCACCTGGTGGTCCCACATGAAATGGGGAGAAAAGTCAAATACGAAGGCGAGAAAGGGGAAATGGCTAGCTGGGTTGGGGCTAAAACGACGCTGAACTGTAAAGGGGCCTGCGGGATTTGTTGCGATGGTGAAAAAGCCCTGGGACAGAAAGAGATTGACAACCACAGACCTCAGCAAACCCAATAAAAACCTCTGAATTAGAACTACAAGCAGACAATTTTCATGCATATGAGATACATCTCAATAAAACTAGTTTAAAAAAAATAATTAGATGTTAAATAAGGCCTCCAATTAACCTCCCTCTAGTAAAGTACTTGAACTTTATTAAGTGACTTATTTATTCATTTAAAAGTCAGAATGACAGAGACAAGGAGAGACAGAGAAGAGATCTTTGATCCATCGGTTAGTCCTCCAAGTGGTCACAAAGGCCAAGGGCTGGGCCATGCTAAAGCCAGGAGCCCGGATGCCAGGAGCTCCCACATGGGTGCAGGGGCCCAAGCACTTGGGCTACCTTCTGTTGCTTTCCCAAGCACATGAACAGGGAGTTGGAAAGTAAGTGGAACAGCCGGGACACATACTAAATGCTGGTGGTGCGCCACAGTGCCCACGCTGGCCCATGAGCTTTAGTTGTGCTTACTTCCATCCCCCTCCCATCCTCCTCCTTCTTTTAGGGTTGCTTTTGGAGGGAAGAATCTGTTCTACTCATCTCTTTATGATCTCATTGAGTCCTAATGGCAGAAGGATGGGATTGAACCATGGGGCCACCCATTCTGTTGTCAGAGGTAAATCCAGTTCTTGGGACATTCCAGTCGCTGGCACTGTTGTGTTAGAGGCCACGTGTCCGGTGGTACCCTTCCTCGTGACGCTTGTCCCACGTGCACTAGGTCAGGAGGGTACAGATCTTGCCTAGACAGCCTCCATGCCCCTCAGAAGGTCTGGCAGGCCTCTCTGAACGCCCTTGGTGTCTCCGCTCATTTGCTCATGGAGGTGTCAGTCACAGGGAGTCATCCTGAGAGGCAGGGCATCTGGGGATGCTCCCTGCAGTGGCACCAGGGGCAACAGCGCAGTAGCCAGGTGTAAGTCAGAGAGCTGAGCCAGGGTGACACACAGCTGTGTTTTCTGCAGACCAAGTCTTGTTTCTTGCGCTCTTTATTCCTATGCCCTCCCCATTACCCCCCGGCTAATGTTTTGTTCCCTTCATTTGGTAAAGATGAAAAATAGCAAAATACGGCAGATGTTCTCAGATCAAGCAGAAATTAGATGTTGCTTCTTTATAAATGAGGAGGAGGAGAAAAGACAAGACAGATTGCATGGAAAACATATGTGCATTGGTGTCAGATGGTTAATGTGTCTCATTATAGTAACCTTCCTACCATCTCAATGTATTTCAAAACATCAAGTTGCATGCCGCAAATACACACAGGGGTTTACAAAAATCTGAAAGAGGAGGCATTTTGGAAAACCTTTGTCCTTTTATTTTCATTCACATCATCCAGTTTGACTTCATGCATTTCATAGAAAAGGAGAAGAGATCGAGAGAGGGGAGAGAAAGCTTGCCTGGGGTATCTCTGCTGGGAAGGGTTCCAGCTCAGGGCATCTTCTGGGAAGATCAGGGCTCCAGCACCAGGGCTGTGGCCACATGGGAAGTGCAGGCAGCAAGCCAGAGCAGAATCACTGCATTTCGGCAGCTGAACACCCAGAGCACCCAGGGCACCCACGGGCTGGACGGTAAATACCACGCCTGGGCTCTGTCTGCACTCTGCACCTTGGCAGACTGGTATCTCAGCTTGTGTGTTGGAAGGGAGACAGCATGCTTGCTGGGAGCTTCAGCAGGACTGCGCTGGGCCTCGGTGTGTGTGTTGCTGGGGATGTCGCTGGGGAGTTCCTGGTGTCTCGGGACAGGGACAGAGACAGAGACCCCAGGTTGCAGGGGACTTTTCTGGCCTCTTCCATGACCCTGGGGAAGAACAAAGCTCTGGGTAGATGGAGTGCTGGGAAGGAAAAATGCAAGATGCCAGGGGCTGAGCCCCAGCCCAGGGAGGGTTTCACGCACTTCTTACTCCCCTTTGTTGCTTGCTCTTTCCTGCCAGGTGTTTCTGAGGCTGCTTTTGTCCTGTGCCTGAGGATAGGATCAATCAACTCTGCAAGAAGCTGCAGCCTCCCCACAGTCAGGAGCCAGGAGCTGTGTGTGCATGTGTGTGTGTGTGTGTGTGTGTGTGTGTGTGTGTGTGTGTGTACATTCTCTCGCTCGCTTGTATATTCAGTTCGTAGATAACTCTACACAAGGTGCAGAAAAATTAATATAGTCTGTTCTATAAATACATCTGTATGTGAAGGTTTTTCTTGAGGTCTCTCTTGGTTGGCTGGGACCATTCATAGAGGAGATCGCAGGCAGCCAGGATGCTGTCTGCTGTCAGTGTCTCATCTGAATGCCGACGGATGAGCCTTCCTACCCATCCCCTGCCCCCACCCAACATGGGGAAGACGACCTTGGAGAGCAAATCTATGCAGCAGCCCCTGACGTCTATTCAATACTGCGGGGATGCCATCACTACCTGGGAAGTCAAACGTACAGCTGTCTCTGTAATCTGCCCAGGAGCATGGCAGCTATTCCTGTTTGCAGAGAAATGGTGTTCGGGGAGATGGACAGTGTACGGACCCACTCTGTGGATTCGCTGCTGACCCACGCCTGCTTCTGCAGCACTATGGCTAGTTCCACAACACTCAGGTGTTTCTCTCCCCTCCATGTAGTTTTTAAAATTTAGTATTATTATTATCTGAAAGGCAGAGAGAGAGAGAGAGAGAGAGAGAGAGAGAGAGAGAGAGCGCGCGCAAGAGC
Organism: Ochotona princeps; assembly: GCF_030435755.1. Taxonomy (NCBI): domain Eukaryota; kingdom Metazoa; phylum Chordata; class Mammalia; order Lagomorpha; family Ochotonidae; genus Ochotona; species Ochotona princeps. Next base: position 22,710,052 of record NC_080859.1, on the reverse strand, counting down.
GCTCCTATTCACTGCTTCACTCTCCTGATGCCTGCATGGCCAGGACTGAATCTGGGAGCCGGGAAATTAGTTCACAGGGCTGGTAGGAATCAGATGCATGAGCCAACACCTGTCACCTCCTGGAGTCTGCATTTAAAGCTTAGCTAGGAGGCTGGGACTCACACTGATGCCCCTATGGGATGCTGGGCTGAAGGCAGAGACTGAGTACACAGTGCTACAATAATAGATCCCATTAGAGCTTTTTTCCATTCCTGCTGTATGGTTTGAGCTGCCTTTTGGGCTGGCCTGAGGAGTGATTCCCTGCCATGGAACTTAGCTCATCCTTAATTTTGAGTGGTCCAAGGGCTCTGGATGCGTCAACCTGCAGCTTCCCTGAAGAAGAGGCTGCCTCTGAGAGCACCACTGTTTCTGAAAATTCTGCTGCCTGTCCCTTGTGCACGTGTGGGGCCTGTCGTGTTCAACAGGAAGACCGCATGTGTGAACGCTCAGCTCCTCTTTGCTCTTCTTTCTCAGTCTGTCAGTAAAAGCTCCTTTGATCAGCACCAGGAATAAACGTGCAAGGTCTCAAGTCTTGCAGAGCTGTGTTAAGAATAGGAGGTGCTGCCTCATTTGACACCTGCGCCTGCACACTCTGACATGCGCCTCAGTGTGCTTTGTCCCTGTTCTCGGATCCCACGTGGCCAGCTCTCCTACTTTCTGCTCCCATCTGAGCCCCAATCTATTGTGCCTGGACAGAACTGCAAAGACCAGGGGTGTGTGTGTGTGTGTGTTAGGGGCGCTTTCTGAAGCTTGGGGAGGCTGATGAGACCTGAGTCAGTGGCAGCCTGGGCACAGGATGGATTTTTTTGTGCCTCCCACCCCGCCCTCCAGGTCTGAGAAATGGCTCTGAACCACTTCCCCACCTCTGGGTTGGTTTCTGCGGCAACAGAAGCACTGGAGACTGAGTCGGGGGAACCCCAGAATATGAAGGACAGAGATTGGAGCCACTAAAACAAGAGTAATGGAAGGTGGAGGCTGGGTTCCAACTTTCTGCATTGTTTCTCTGCCCCCTTCGAGTCAGCCAACCATTTGCCAGCAAAGTACCTACATAGGCTGAAGGGGGCTTGGGCTCCTCACACAACCCCCAAGCAGGATGGAACATTTATTTTCATGGATCTGTTAACAGTAAAACTCATTGCACAGGCACTAGAGAGAAATGCAGGCTGAAGATTTGTCGCTGACATCTGTTGATGAGAGAAAGATGTGTGTATCTATGCATTATGTACAACAGAGAGAGAGACTGGAAGGAAGGAAGCTCTAGGTCCTAACACAGGCCTTTTCAGCCACACTTGGCCTTAAGGATATTGGTCTTTCTTCAGCTCAGAGCTCCTGCTAAGAGCATGATCATGGCTCGCATCAGTGGACCATCACAGGAAAGACCGGCAGACATAGTACGGACCTCAGGCTACAGTTGTTTGGGGAGGGCCCAGGAGTGTTCACTCATGGAGGTGTACCTGACACAGCAAAGCCATGGACTCCAACATCCTTCTTCCCACGTGGCTTTCTGAGCTCGTCTCCTTGCCAACAACTGTCTCACAGTTCTACAGGATATGTATGTGTCCACACTCTGGAAGCAAATGCAAGACCTGGGTGCCTGGACTCGGTGCCACCCACTGCTCCCTGCTCAGACCAGCTCACCTTTGACCCACCCCAGCCTCCAGAATGATGTGGGGGGGTGGAGGGGAAGCACTGGGGCTTCTGTGATGGGGAGACACAGGCCCGGCTGTGAGTGCTTCTGTTTGTCCCTTCCCCTGCAAAGCAGGAAGGCTCTGCCCTTGTGACTGCATTTCTCTGGGGTCCCATCTCCTAGGGGGATTAATTATGCCAACGTGAGTCTTGGGGAGTGTGCATTAATGATCAAATTCTTTCCAATTATCTGGAGCCAGGGAGGTACTTCTCCACCAGAAAGCATTTCCTCTAATTACTGTTCATGATCCTAAAGCTTCAGATGCATCCACGGCTCCCATGGCAACCTTAACTCCTCTCTCTCTCTCTCTCTCTCTCTCTCTCTCTCTCTCTCTCTCTCTCTCTTTCACACACACACACACACACACACACACACACACACACACACACAGTGTGTGTGATGAGATTTTCGTTGCAATAATAACTGCAGCTCAGAAACTTGCCAGATTATGGGCACATATTTATTTTTAGGAGTGGAGATTAGTAGGTGGCACTGGGGTAGGGAGTCCTCTCCTGGATGCTGCAGACTGACCCGACTCTCAGTTTGAAGACACCTGCGAGACCCCAGATGTCAGTCCACCTGCGAGGCTCGGTCACAGCAGCCAATCCCCTGCCAGCAAGAGGCCAGAAGGACATCAGTGTGACTTCATTCTTACGGAATGGCAATAATAGGCCAGAAGGATGGAGAGTCCCTTATAAATGAAGCAGAGGCATGCCCCTCCACAAAGTGCTATGGCAGCATCTAAATCACAGATCAGTCAAGAGGCTGAAATGCATGGAGATGATGGTATGTGTTCCAGAATGAAATCCTAAAGCCCTAGGACTTGGCAAGTCGTTTTTCCACGTGAGCTGCTGAAAAGAGGAGTTGAATACAAAACAGTTTTGTGTTATTTAGAGAGACGTACACATACACACTCGGAATCTTGAGGAAGACTTATGGAAAATGCATACTTAGATTTTCTTTTTGAGGGGCATGAAAACAAATGCAAATTTAAGTTCTACTTTCTGTGGACTCTTTGAAGGCCTGGCATACATGGCCTCCTGAGTGACAGTGGTGTTCGTGGGAAGAGATCAGCCTTGGACACACGGACCTTCTGGACACTCAGCCACACGTGCAGCTGAAGCATCTGCAAGGGGTTGCTTTGAGACGGTGCAGCAGTCCTGCTGCTGCCGGGGGATCCTGGGATGCTCTCCTCCTCCCCTTTGCAGGGACAGTCTGTCGGTTGGCTTTGTAGTCCCTGGCAGGGACCAGAGGTAGAACTTGACTTGGCTTGCTTCTGCAGCCCTGGATCCCAGAGTCACTTTTGTCCATGACCCTACTCCTTGGAAAAGAGCAGTTCTGACTGCTACCTTTTGCCAGTCTGAGAGAAGAATACTAGGAGTTTTTGGTGAAGTCTTGGGGTCCAGAGAAATGGCCAGGCCCCTTGTTGGGAGCCCAGTCACCTTGCTGGGCAAAGCCATACACACTACCCGGGAATGTTGTCTCGGGAAGGCAAGGAGGCTAGATCTTGAATCAAGGGGGGCAAAAGCTAACAAAGAGAAGTAAAGAGCCAGTGATGGTTCCCCTTCCTCCCGCCCCTCACACTCCACCTCATCAGGAACTGGCCCTCTTAGGCCATCATGACAAGATTGGGTCAGGAGAGACATGAAGAAAACCAAAAGATGGGTCTGGCACTGTGGCATAACAGGTTAGGTGCCTCATATGGCTGCTGGTTCAAGTCCCAGCTGCTCTACTTCTACCCCTGCCAACATGCCTGGGAAGGCAGTGGAGAATGATCCAAGTGCCTGGACCTCTGCACCCACAAGGGAAATCTGAAGGGGTTGCAGACTGGTTCCTGGCTCAGCTTGGTCTAGTCCTAGCAGACCAAGTGGTCATCTGGGAAGTGAGCCACTAGGCAGAATATCTCTGTCTCTCTCCCTCTTTCTAACTCTGCCTTTTGAATAAGTAAAATCTAACTTTAAAAACATCCTAAACTAGTAGCTCACAGACCAGGCTTTTGAATAAATAAAATAAATCTTAACAAAACAAAACAAAAATCTAAACTAAACACCAGTAACCCAGTTGCTCACAGACTGGGCTTAGTGAGTGCGGATGGAACAAGGAATCCAAATGGAGAAAGAGCTCACAGGTGACCGAGAGCTGGATGAGTAGCAGAGTGGAGGGCAGCTTGTCAGGAGCTGCAGGGTCGGGGAGTGGGAGTGCGCTCAGGACACTTGCTGCAGGGAACACTTGCTGCAGGACACTTGGTGCAGGGTAGTGGCTGGCGCTGCTGGGCCCCAACTGGAATCCTGGCTCAGCCCTGGATTCTGAAATTCTTACAAGAACAAAGCCTCTGCTTCAGCAACCATTCACAGCAAGTGTTCTATTAAATTATGGCTACTGCTTACCTCAGACTACTTCTCCCAAGAGATCAGCTGGCAAGGAAAGAAACCACTCTTGGCAATACAAGATCCAGACGTTCAGGAAGAAAGTGGGAAGAAATAGAATTGGCATCCAGGTGATCCATGCAGGGACGTCTTGGTGTTCTCATGCTCACTTTTGGTGGTGAAAGGACAAACATAAGAACCTGATCTAAGAAAACCATGATGAGCAAGGACTCGGTTGTTTTGGGAAGGAGGACACTCTTCCCCAATGTATTTCCTACATTCCAATTTTTATCATAGGATTTGCTTCGGAAGATTCAACCTTTGGAGTTTCCCAAAGTGGCCCGTCAATTGTGCTCTTGTTCACAATAGACAAAAATTCTAATTGCTCTGTGTTCTCATCAAACCTCATACCGTCAGTCGCGTTTCGTTCCAGCCCTTCTGAAGGCTACCCATGGATACTTCATTACCATTTTAATTTGCATTTCCCGATGACTAATGAGACTGAACACCTTTCAAGTGTGCATTGGACATTTGGATATCTTCTTTTGCTCTTTCTCAAGGGCTTGCTTGCCTTTTTCTGCTGATTTGTAGGAATGAACATATTTGAATATCAGCCCTCTGTCACATAACTACATTGCCAAATATTTCCCCTGCCTGTAGCTTGCCTTCTCACTGTTAATCACGGTGTGCTGTTTGCTTCTTTTCACCCCACTTTATATCTTGACATAGTTGCAGATTTCTGGGACATTGTAAAGCTAGTAGAGTGGGGTTACCCACTGTCTCCCTAATGGTTCATGTTAGGTGACTAGTCCAACATCAATTCCAGAGGTTGACGTTGGTACCATGTGTGAATGGTTGCATGCCACCATATTACCAGTGTGTGTTTGGGTGACCACCTGTGCAGTCCAGGCACAGAGCTGTTTGTACCACTGTAAGAATCTTCCATGCACTCTGCCTATATCATTCTACTCATTCCCTTCCCCCACGCTGCAATACTTGAGCTCTTGGCAATCACTCTGTGTTCCATTTCATGATCCAGTCACTGGATGGAATTACACACTGACCATAATGGCCTTGAGGCTTATCCAAGCCCTTTTTACATGTAGAAATTATGTTTCTTGCACTACTTTGTGCTATTCGATTGTCTGTGTTTGATGTGGGAATTAACCAGTTTAAGTTTTGCTGTTATAAATGGATTTTTGTCTTTCATGTAAGCACACTGGGGTGATAATTCCTTAAATGTGTTCTTTAGAGATTTATTCATTTATTTCAGAGACAAAGTTTCACAATACATGGAGTGTGTATTACACAAAAGTAGAGAAGGAGAGAGAGAGGAGAGAGAGACAGAGAGCTCTCCCATCCACTGTCACTCCCCAAATGGCAGCAACCATGGGGACCAGGCCAAAGTCAGGAGCAGGAACTCCATCTAGTAACCCCATATTGTGGCAAAGTGGGTTAAGCCCCTGCCACAACACCAGCATCTCACATGGGTTCCGGTTTATTTCTGGGATACTCCTCTTCTGATCCAGACTCCTCCCAATGTTCCTTGGAAAACTAGCAGAAGACAGCCCAAGTGCTTGAACCCCTGCACCCATGTAGGAGATTTGGATGAAGCTCCTGGCTCCTGTCCTCAGCCTAGCCCAACCCTGGCCATTTAACCATTTGGAGAGTGAACCAGCAGATGGAAGTTTCTCTCTCTCTCTCTCTCTCTCACTCACTCTGCATTTCAAAAAAATCAACCTTTAAAAACAGCAACAACAATAAGAGAAGTAGAATAGCCAGGACCCAGCCAAGTGCCAGATGGAATGCCAATGCCCCAAGCAGCGGTTTAGCCCACTGCACCTCAGAATCAGCCATTCTTTGGGTTTTAAGTGCCCAGACCTTTGTGGAATACACACTGTCTATGTAGAGGCCCCACCCAAAGCTCACATCAGGTAGGCCAGGGAGAGGAACCCCACACACTAGTATCTCACAGGTCATACGTATGCCCCCTGTGTTTAGCCTGCAGGCACAGGGCCCCCTGAATTGAAGGGGAATTGAGACTGGATAATGGAACTGCTTGATGCTTCTCTTTCTCTGGCTCAAGGATGGTGAGAAAAACAAATGACTCATGCTGCTTTTAAATGGGGCATATTAATAACCTCATTTGATCACTTTCTGAAGGTCTGAGGATGCCCTGTCTGAATGCACAAGTGTGGTCGATGCTTGCCAACGCGCCTCTGAAGCCTCGCCCCTCCTCCTTGTCCTCCAGGCCCCCGCCGCTTCCTCTCCCAGGGCGCCATGCCCTCATATCTTCTCAAAGGTGTCAGCTGTAAGCATTGAATCTTGGGTTTGCTTCTGTGACTGCACATGCTAATCAGCAGAGCCTGCCAAACATCTCTGCTTCTCCCTTGGCAAGGGCCAGACAGGTTTACCATTGTTTCGTGCCCAGTGATTGTCTTTATGTGTCGCCTGTAGATGACAAAGCTGCAGCGGTCATCCAAACCAGGCAAGAGGTGGCTGCCGCTGCTCTTCTTCTCTTGGCCATAGCAATTGATGTAAGGGAGCCAGGAATCCAGGACTTCCTGGGGTGTGTGGTGAGTGTACAAGGCGCATCATAGGTTTAGATTAGCGAGGGTAAGTATGGGGCTGGCTGCACTGGGAAGTTGTATAGTGTATATTGAACAGTGACACAGACGATATCTCAGGAACTTCCCAAAACAAGAAGTGCTTTGGGGCCAAGTGATTTCATGGACAATGGATCTGGAACTCAGTCCTCAGGCATCCCTGAGGCCCGCTGTCGTAGGGGTTCACAGCTCTTCTGTTCGCAGGTGTCTCAGCTCAGAGGGAGTGGTCACGACTGGCTCGTTGATGATGTTTCTCCTCCATTTCTACCTACAGAGCCCTGAATGTTTCTGTACTGCCTAGTTCAAGTGTGTGGAGGATTTGGTTGACTAAGATGTTCTTTTCTCCCAGCACAGCCAATGGAGGTCCCACCTGGGTTAGGTGTCTCTGGTGCTTTCAGTTGTAGCTGGCAGAGGTTGAGAGTCTGTGTGTGGAACTGGGATATCTCTGCCTATGCCTGCCCTTCCCCCCAGCACTATGGTTCATTCTTTCCGTAGATGTGCAGTCGTTGTGGTGGATGTTTCAAAGACATGTGCTTGAGAGCATATGGATCAACACTTGTTTGCCCTTCTTTTGCTTTCAAACTTGGCTCCTAGAAGAGAGACAGTGGCTATTAACCAGGACTGCAGTGAACTCCCAACTTATAGAGAGTCATCACCTGTTGATCTGCTGCTGCAAAATGGCAACTCAACTCTTGCAAATTTTCATCTACCTTCTCCATGTGAATTATCAGCCTATTTCTATAGTAAATCTCCCCAACAACCAATTTCAAAAACCTCTTTGGTTAAACACAAATGTTTCTTCCTTATTCAAGGCCCTGCGTTGTATATGTACTGAGCTCAGCAGAACTCCACTGGAGCCCACTACAGCATAACTCTAGGATGTGAGGCCAAGTCAGGTTTGCTTTCTGTGTCTCTTTTTGGGACATGAGGTGGAGGAGCAATGAAAATTAGGAATGTGTTCTTCTCATGGAAGATGCAACAGTGAGAGACAAAAGTCACATGACGCACTCACAATGAAAACCTCTGCTTAGGTCATGTGGCCAGGCCTTTTCCCATGACTCAGGGAAAGAGTCAGGGGAGAGTGAATGTTTTCTGAACCATATTACAGCCTCTTCGGACTGCCTGCTTCTCTCTGCTGTCCTGTTTCACGTGAGAACTGCCAAAGGAGCCACAGTTTTCTGCATAGTGGCTGACACTATAACTTCTCTGAATGAAACACATCTCAGTTTCTTCAAGACATGACTCAGGATCAAGTCACTTAATATTTTCTTTGATTGAAGGCATATCTATGTAGAACATGAAATGGAACATGGGCTCCACTGTTAACAAACTGTGTGACTTTGGGCCTCTCTGGGTCTGTTTCTCATCTGTGGTGTGAGGATAATAACAGCCTGAAAGTGTTGTCTGAGGATTGCAGGTGCACCATGGGATGTCTTCCAGGAGGGTTTGACCCACACATATTGTTGTAAGCAGCTCTAAAACAGTGCCTGCCTTGTAAGAAAAACAAGACGATGAAGCAGCAAGAGCTAGGATTTGGAGTCCGAGGATTTGTGTGGAGTCAGTCCCGTTCGTACCACCATGACCTTGTCCGAGCCCCAGTTTCCCTGTCTTTGAAATGAGGCTGACCTCCTCCAGCCTCACTTGTGTGAAGATCAGCTGAGAGGCGTGGAAAACACTTTTGCGAAGTGAAAACTACCAGAGAAATAGGAGTCACTTCGGTCAAATGATTCTGCTTTCTGCCTTGCTTCTCTGGTGACAGCTAATGGACAGCAAATGGACTCTCCTGGGCATTGCTAATTCCCTCTTGGGAGGTGCAGAGATGACCACGCCACTTCTTCAGAGACCTTGGTTGAGGAAATCGTCACCTCCCAGATGCTAATGGGCACAAGTGTCTTTCTGTTTCCTGAGTGAATTCTGGGGCTTCTCACAGCCCCCATTGCATTGGCAGTGAGAAGCCCTGAGTCTCACAAATATTGACTCAATGTCACTGAGTGGCCTTCGTTTGTTGCCCTTTCCATCCTCCCACGCCCTTGTGGATCCATGCACATTCAATATTCCTCTGTAGTTGCTCGTCACAGCCACTGCTGACTCGGACCCTGCAACACCCAGCAGTCATCTCTTTAGCAGTTTTGATTTCATCACCTCCTTCTTGGAACACTTGCTCCAACTAACCTCCGAGACCCCAGCCCCTCCCAGTTGTCCGCCTCCTGCCCTGGCTGCCCCTTCTCCCAGTCCCATTGCTGTTCCCAGCTTCTGAATGTTGCAGACCCACTGTAAGATCTCCTCCTGTCGCTATGTGCACTCATTCTCAGAGTGACCTCAGGTAGCCCAGATGGCCCTCATGCCATGGCTATGCTGACAACCCGACAATTTAATTCTCCAGCCCCAGACCTCACCCTGAAGCCAGAATCAGAAATCCAGCAGACCCCACCAAGCAGATAGCTGAGTGACACCTGGAAGGTACTGTGTGCAAATTTGTCCTCAGTTGAATCTGCTGCTCTTCAACCTCCACCTCTCAGAGAATGGCAGCTCCACTCTTGCTGTTGTGCAGGACAAAAATACAGGAACCGCCCTCACTTCTCTCCTTTTGCATCCACGTGCCACTCCTCCGATGAACATCCTTCAGGGGCCTCAGATCTCACTGCAAATGAAACTGCAAACCCTCAGCCAGCCTTGCAGGCCCCCGTTTTCTCTCTGGCACCTTCTAGCGTCCTCCCTCCTGTTGCCCTTTCTTGGACTCACTAAGATGCTCTCCCACCACCCTGGCCCAGGACCTTTGCATTTTTCACCAAACATCATCCCTTTTTCAAAATGCCACAAATGGCAGCCGACCCAGACCAAGGACTGGGGGAGGGGCCCACAATGTGTGTGTGTGTGTGTGTGTGTGTGTCCAGAGGTAGGATGCTGAAAGTTACCGCTTATTTCTTTGTGCTTTATGAAAAGTTTCTGATTATTTGCAATGAATGCCATGTATTTATTTTGCAATCAGAGAATAAATCTGATTTATTAAGGTTCATGATCACAAAAGAATAGTGTTGCATGTTTCAATGCTGTTGCTTAAACATCCTAAGAGCTTCTTTGTCTCCTGGATAATCTCCTTTTGCAGCCTGCAAGGGGGATCTGCAAGGGGGATCTGCGGACCGCAAGGGGGATCTGCACTCCAAGCTCGCAGGGCCCCACTTGGCTCCATGCCCCCTGTCCTGGCGGTCTGTTCCCTTCCCCCCGCCTCCGACCCCTGGTTAAAGAGTACCATACCAAGGTGGTGCTAGCCAATCTCCGTGGAAAGATTCTAACTTCCCAAATTAAATTGCAATGAAAAGCGTTTTAATATGCAGTCTAGAATGATGGGTAAATAGTTATTGCCCCCTTGTGAGTGGCATCACCTGCCATTCAAAAAATTCATTTTACATAAGAGGTGCTTATACCATGGGGTATGGTGCGGTGCTTCAGACGAAGCAGTTAATGAGTGATTTGGTTTGTGTGAATTATGAGTCTCGATTCTTTTCGGCCCTGTTTTCATTAGAGCTGCTAGTCGGCCTCCTTTCTTTTCTCAGTTGCTACGAAGATGTAGATGATGGTTTTATAGAACTCTGTGAAGTGCAGAACACGGGACTGGCCTCCTTGAACTTGGTGTATGTGTGCAGAAAGGTTTAAAGTGATGTTTTCTTTCAGTATACAGGGTTTTTTTTTCTAATCTAGACATAGTTCTTTTTCATAATATACATTTTTTATGAACCTTATGAAAACCTCTTCACAGACCAAAAAATTCTGGAAGTGCAGTAGATGGTGAAGCTGGGGACAGCACAGCTGGAGGGGAATCCCTTGAGGTCTGGTTAGCGGGTGTGAAGAACTTGCAAAAGAGATGAGCACTACTTTTTTGGAAAGAAAAATCGACTTTGGGGATGTGAGTGGCTCAATGGGCTAATCAACCACCTCCAAGTGCCAGGATCCCATTTGGGTGTCAATTCATGTCCCAATTGCTCCATTTCCCACCTACCTTCCTGCTTGTGACCTGGGAAAGCAGTAGAGGAAGACCCAAAGCTTTGGGACCTTGCACTTGCATGGAAGCTCCTGGCTCCTAGCTTTGGATCGGCTCAGCTATGCCTGTTGTGGCTGTTTGGGGAGTTAGGCAGAAGATGAAAGATCTTTCTCTTTGACTCTTTTCTCTGGAAATTTGCCTTTCCATTAAAAAATGAATAAGTTTTCTAAAAAGAAAAGAGACTTGGCATGCCAGGCACCATAGGTCCACAAACAGCACTATTCCCACTTCAGTTTTCAAACTCACATGTTCCCTCTATGCACCATAATTGGACAAAAAATGATAGCATGAAGTGAGAGACAAAAGAGAAAGAGCCATGGATACTGTGTTTTATTATGCATTCCAAGCCTTTTCCAGACACCTTTGAGGCCCTTCTGAAATATTAAAGCAAAATCTACTTTCAAATACCCCCGGTCTTTGTCACGGTCTGTGGTCAGGTCATCCTGTCGGCAAGATCTGTAAATGCAGCTGACTTCACATCCTTTGTGTGGCACAAGGCCCTGGACTATGAATGCACCTGTGACAGCTGTGTACTGTGCCCACCCCAGCTGCCCCAAGCTCCAGGAGCCTGTGACATAAAGAAGGTAAGTTTTGATGGAGCTAACATACTGCAGCCATCATGTGCTTAGAAATGAATGCGTGCATGAGTATGGGACTAGCTCTGTGACATCAAGAATTCTGCCAGACTCCAGTGAGAGTGACGGATTTTGTATGGACCAAAGCAGAACTGGAGAGCTGCTCCCACCTTGCATAAGAAGTCTGACTCTTCAGCTGCCTTGGGAAACTAAACCTCTACCTTCTCTCTTCAGAAGCAGTTTCTACTCAGGACATCTGCCAACTCCACCACAGCGGCGCATCCACGATCCGTAGGCCATGCCAGTGTTGTTCATGTTGAGCTTGGTATTGTCTTAGACACATAAAAATGCTCAATAAGTGTTTGGTGAATACACGGATGGATGAATTAACCAAGGATGGTACCACAGCTCTCATGCAAGCCCCAACAAACACTCTCTCCAGTTTGCCCTCCAGGAGGCCAGCAGCTCTACGTTGTCTTCCTGCACAAGATAGACAAGGAGACCAGAGCTTCTGAACTTCTCATCCAACTGTCCTACTCCAGACGCTTTGTGCCTGCAAAACCCATTCATTCTGTTGCTTTTGCCCAAATCTGGAACTCTTTGGATTGTCCCTCCTGAAGAAATGAAAACAAAAGCCAGGCTAGGCATTGTCTAAGCAAGATGTTAACCAATGGCTCAGGGGCTGGCATTGTTCAGGGGATTAAGCAGCAGCCTATATTGGAGTGCCAGTTCAAGTCCCAGCTGTTCCCCCTCCCATTCCAGCTTCCTGCTAATGTGTCTGAAAAAGCAACAGAGAATAATCCATGGGTTTGGGACCCAGCCACCCATGTGGGAGTTCTGGATGGTGTTCCAGGCTCCTGGCTTCTGCCTAGCCCACCCTGGCCGTTGTAGCCAGTTAGGAAGTGAACCAGCAGATGAAAAGTCTCTTTCTCCCTCTCTGTCTTCCTCTTTCAATGTAACTCTACTTTTCAAATAAGTACATAAATCTTTTAAAAAGAAATGGGTCAGCATGTATTACATGTATGATCCATGTACCCAGCACTGCCATCTAAGTACCCCATATGAAAAGATGGTAGGTTACCCCATGTGAAGGATGGTAGTCATGCAATCAATGCTCATATGAAACGTGAGCCATCAAAGCAGGGTAGCTAGCGAACTATAGCGTGCAGCCATGTGGCCCCTTACCATGTAGTCCACGCACCATGTGGTCACATGACACGTGTGCGACACTTGTGCCTCACCTCTGCCACCTGAGTTCTCATGGCCATTCCTTTCCATTCCCTCTTGTTGCATGCGTATGGAGCAGCCCCCTTGGCTAGTCTGAAGTAGATCCTTGGCCTTGACTATTACCCGGTGCTCTGACATTTTTATTTTATCTCGCCTCCTGGGTTGACTTTGCCCAAGTGACCGTCCATGGAACATGGTTCCACGGTGATGTTGTCATCATGCCAGCACAGCTGTAGACACAAACTACTCGTTTCAACCACAGTCCACAATGCCAGCCCCTGAGCCTTGCAGGACCCTCAGGTGCTTCCTCATAACTTCTGGCAGTTTGCACACTTCTTCAGTCAAACTCTTATGAGTTGATGGTCAACATTCAGTAGTTGTTTTTATTTAGTCATAAGCCTACCAGCTAAAATCCCACCTTGCACGTGCTGGGATCCTATATGGGTGCTGGTTTGTATCCTGGTGGCCCCACTCCCTATCCAGCTCCCTGTCTGTGGCCTGGGAAAGCAGTCAAGTTTGGCCCAAGGCCTTGGGACCCTGCACCTGCGTGGGAGACCCAGAAGAGGCTCCTGACGCCTGGCTTCAGATCAGAGGCTGAGCTCCAGAAGCTGTGGCCACTTGGGGAGTGAATCAGCGGATGGAAGATCTTCCTCTCTCTCCTCATCTCTGTTTATCTGACTTACCAATAAAAAATAAATACACCTTTGAAAAAATTAATTACAGATGTGAGACCATCATCACTAATAAGCAGAATAGTCCCTCAACAAAGAACCAAGTCTGCACTCAGACTGGATGTTTTTGTTTGATGGGCACTTTGTTAGTTGTTAACATGTAGTACTAAGGTCTTCAAGTTCAGGTTCTCTCCCATAAGCTCACCTGCACTAAACACATACTTACCCTATAATGAGACATTACACTCTTTGGGAAGAGAAGTAAATGCATTTGTCCCTTAAAAAACCAACACACACCAAAAATGTTCTTAGTAGCATTATTCATAATAGCCCTAAGCACAGAAAGATGCTAATGTCCATCACTAGGAGAATATATAAATAAATTAGCAATATCATCATACAACGGAGTATGAAAAAGCAATATAAAATGTAAAACAATGTGAATGAATCTCACAGACACTATGCTGAGTGGGAAAAAAGTCAAGATTTTATAACCTACTGTCTGATTTGATTTGTATTATTTATTAAGGACAGCAGAACTGACATAATAAAGAACAGTCTTTGGTCAGGGTTGATGGGTGCTGCCGGGGAACTTTCTGGATTGGTGGGAATGTTTCACTCTTGATTGTGATGTTGCTTACAGTTAAACAGATATGTGCACAAATCCATGAAACTGTATTTGAGTCACAAGCTTTACATATTTCACTTTTTGGTGTTTCATGCCTCAATTTCAAAAAAATTCCAATAACATCTGCAGTTCAAACAAAAAGTAAAGGTGAATAATAATAATAATAACAACAACCTACTCTATTGTTCTCTAAATTTGTGCTGCTTGAGTTTTGACTTCTTGAGTTTCATGAGCAAAAACAGCAATGTGTTAACACACCACGCATGCTCCTCTTGCTGCTGGTGAATGAGTCGGGGTCCACTGGCCGTGCCTGATTCTTTCCTGGGTCAGAGGGCTCCTGTTCAACCACCTCCTTCCCATCCTCTCTCTGACCCTCCTTGTATAGTTTCCATATCTGAAGCCAACCACATCCCACAAAACATAAACACACTCCACTTCCCCTTCCGCCACCACTGAAGCTTTTCCTGTAGCCTGCGTCCCTCTGCCACTTCGCTCGGAAGCTCTGACATCACAGTTGCTTAGCTTTTGGCAAGTGTCGCTTCCCTTTCTAAGTGGGAATGATCTGATGCTTTGAGGTCCAGTCTCTGAAAACATGACAGGTTTTCTTCACAGGCCAACGTCTTTAACACCCTGGCAGGAATTAGAGAAAGCCCCTTTCCCATGTTCCAAGTCAGGATCTGGCAACCTTGCGGGATAGACAGCCAGGATGGAGCTCGAACCTATTTTGCAATCTGTGCCAGAGAGGAACCCTTGGGTTACGACGGGAATCATGTCCCTAGACTAAAAACTCACACATTTTCAGATGATGGTGAACTGTAGAAGGTTCTGCTCAGAGTCAGGAGGCTCACCCGGCGTGTGCAGGATACATCCATGAACGTCAACAGCAGCAGGAAAGCATCACATTTGCAAACATATGTACCTGACTTGGGATGGAGAAGTTGCAAACAGAAAGTGATCTCCCCTTGTGAACAGGCACAGCAGAGAGGATGATTTAAGTTCTGTTGTGTGAATTTTTAAAAGATTGAGTACGATTAATTATTAAAGATGTGCGTTATGAGTCGGCAGGATAATATCAAGGAGCTCTGAATTATTGACACTTTATTGCTCTCTGTCTGTGGGTGTCTGACATGCCTCATCTGCTAGGGGATTCTATGGGCTGTTCTTGGCCTCAAGCATTATCTGATAATCCATTTCCCTCGGATGATCCTGGACCATCGTATTCATTTACAATCATCTGACTTCCTTGAATTCCCTGTCACGAAGATTTGGTTTTCAGGAAAGTCTGCTTTGGAGGCAGCATTCTGGTATAGTGAGTTAAACCTCCACCTGAGACACCAGCCCCCCCCCCCCCTGCATTGATTGGAGTCCCAGCTGCTCCACTTACAATCCAGCTCCCTGCTCATTCACCAGGTAAAATCACAGAAGATGGCCCAAATGCTCGGGCCCCTATCATCCACTTAGGAGACCCAAATAGAGTTCCATGCTCCAGGCATCAGCCTGGCCCAGCCCTAGTCATTGTGAACTATTTGGAGAGTGAACCAAGGGATGAAATGTGTGTGTGTGTGTGTGTGTGTGTGTGTGTGTGTGTGTGTATCTTCCACCTCAAATAAATAAATCTTTTTAAAAAATATAACCAGTATTAATAGATGCGTGAGAAGAAGCTATGTACCAGCGCCAAGTGTGGTGTAGCCAATCCCCTACCATTCCCGAAAGCCTCGAGGGTTTTCACTCTCAGAATCTCTAGATCAAGACCCTTCCCTTGATCGACGGACTATCAATGGAGGAAGAAACCAGCGATTAGAGGGATATGGTGAAAAGTCTTCAACACCACCCATTGCACTTCTTTTTGTTCCACAACCTTGGTTCCATCGCTGGGCTTCTCACTTCTTCCTGACATTTTGACTGTACCCCCCATGCTTGATCCTGACTGGGGTCTTCGGATTGTCAGTGGACGCAGGAGGAGGAGTCTTGTTCCAGCCCTGAGTGATGCCTGAGAGTCCAAACAGTCTGCCTGCCTGCCTTAATTCCTTCCTTCCTTTCTTCTTCCTTCCCTTCCCTCCCATTCTTCCTCCTTCTGTATCTCCTTCCCTCCCTTCTTTCTCCCTCTCTCTCTCCTTTCATCTGCTGGTTCCTTCCCCTAGAGAGCAGCTGAAGCGGGGCCAGTCTGAAACCAGGAGCCCAGAGTTTCTTCTGGGTCTCCCACGTGGGTGTAGGAGCCCAAGCACTTGGGCCACTGTCTGCTGCTTCCCCAGGTGCCTTAGCAGGGAGCTGCATTGGAAGTGCAGCAGCTGGGACTCATGCCCTTGTGACATGCTGGTGCTGCAGATGGTGCTCCTTGCTCTGCCACCTTGCAGGCTTCTGCATGGATTGCTCTGCCTTCCTCTCCTTGTCCCTTCCAACTCTGGAGAGACAACTGAGTCCAGCCACTTGCCAGCCACTCTCCCTGCCCTCTCCCCATTGTTGGCTGGTCACACCAATGGCTTTCACAAAACTCCGTGTGTTTGCGCAGGGGCCTCTGCCTGCCACGAATTCCCCCAGAGGGTTCCTGGCCAACTGCTGTGCTCTGTGCGGGATGTCTGGAGGAGACCTCAGGTCCTGCCAGCTAGCAAGTGGGCGACCCCTATCTCTGCCAGGGCCTATCCATGTTGATGCCTCAGTTTCCCCTCCTCTCAGAGCCCTCGGGAAGTCTCTCTGAGTCACTGCCTCATTCTGTCATGAGGTGCTAAACCTGTCGATGTGTTTTCTTGCGAATCTCAACACCTCCTTTTCCTTATGCTGGAAGAATGTATCTTTAGGAAGACGGCTTTCCGTTCTCTGTCCCTCTGCTTCTGGCCTGTAGAATTGGAGTGTATCTGGGGAGGGGTGGGTCTTGTGAAGAACAAGTGACAGGACTGGGCTGTTACCCCGCTGGCCCCCAGGATGGGAGGGACTGCGGCCAATGTGGAGCCTCTGAGGTGCTGGTGCACAGTTCCTTCCTTGGCTCGTCCCTTCTCATCCCAGCTGTGGCTCTGCATCTCACGGAGCCCAAGATGCTGCTGTCCGCCAGGCATAGAGCTCTCTGGCTCTTCCTTATTGTGGGTAGCAGTCCTGAACATCATTGGCCACTGTGTTAACCTGGGTACAGTGGCAGGTCTGTGCAAGCCTGACTCTGAAACAACTCCGAGATGCGAGTCCTTCCAGCTGTCCCATTTCACAATGGGACCACTGAGATCCATGGCATACCTGAGCTCTGCTGCAAGCTTAGCTCTGAGCTTGGAGCTAGAGAGCTAGGTCCAGGCCTGGGTTGAGCATAGCCATTCCTCTTCTGAGACTGCCCCACCTGCTTTATCTGCGTTGTGCCCGTACCCTCAGGTGCTTGACGGGCTCTGCCACCTCAGGTCGGCCCATGGGAAAGCTCTGGGCCACCACCTGCTCTGCCCTTGGCCCAGCCCCTAACATGGCTCTCACCTGTCTCCCTAACAGTCCTGCTACACAATGACCATCCTGCCTGTTGATGGGTTTATTCCATGTGGTTTATTTTGCCTCGGCTGAGAAGTTCTGCTCATTTCTTTGTTTTCTCCAAACAGAATCAGAATCAGCTTTCTTGCCCCAACCCCCTTCGGAGGAACAATATTGGTCTTCCCTGCTCTATGAGTGACAGGGGGACCCCTAAGTTCTCTGCTGTTCCTCTAGACCTCGCAGAGGCACTGTCGATTCCCACGAGAAAGCAATCATTTCTTCTCTTCCCCCTTTTCAGCTCCCGTTGCAGCCTGGTGCAACAGCCCGTAAATGTTTATTGAGTGGATAAGCAAGAGAAAGGAGATACTTTTCAGTCTAAACTATCACAGATAGTACTTGGAGTTGCTGTGTGCTCCCCTGGGAGAACAGCCAGGTGCTGGAGTCCAGGGCTGAAAGACTATGGCGATAATACTAGACTGATGTGGTCTCCTTCCCTGGTCGCTCGTGCCCCCAGGTAGCACAGGAGCCCTCCCTGCCTGCCTGTGCCCCTCATGCGAAGTCACAGGGAACCTGCTAGGTGCTGAGGAATCCTTAGCCCAGCCTACCAGGTCTACTTAGAGCCTCAAAATGGAGTGGATCATTTCTGTGTGTTTTGTTTTCCGAGTTCCCTGGCTTTTCTTGTCAGGGCAATGGTCTTTACGCTGAGCCCAAGCTGCTTGGCAAGGGCAGAGAAGGTCCCCGGGTCAGACCTGCAGAGCGTTGTCATTTCCAATTCTCCAGCCTTACAGGGGACAGTCTGGCCTCACTAAGACAGTTGGGCAGGAGGTGTTATGTATAAGCCCACTGACTTCTCACCCCATTAGGGCTACCTTCACCAGCGTCCAGTGCTGTCCTGTTAATGTTTGCTTCATCATTTCAGACAGACGTTCCTGGGCCTGGGGAGCCAGTTATTTCTGGCTGGGAACAGATCCCGTTTGCATAATATTGCTTGGCTCTTTGCTCTTCTCCGCTCCACACTGCCCACCCGCCAGCCTGACTCATCTCTTCAAGAACCTTCTCTGTCCTGCTCCAAACCACCGGGAGTGATTTACTAAGTGCATTTCCCAGCCAGCTCCCAGACGCCAGCTAGAAAGAACAATTTACAGGAACAAAATGTCCCCAGTTGTAACTGCCACGGTTCGAAATCTATTTGAGAGTGAGCTATGGGAATGGGGGAAGTCTCAGGATAACTCCCCTGAAGAACCCATTTAGCTCACGATGAAGCTGAATTGCAAAGCAGATGAGAGATCTAGGAGCAGAATACGAGTGGGTACTGTGGAGTGGGTGGTGGTGGAACTGGGGAAGGGAGGGCAGGTGGGGGATGGGAAGAGGAGGGATGCCCTCCCATCCTGGGCTATAATAATCAGGCCTTCTGCATGTAGCTGTTTGGCCTTAGAACCAAAGGTGCCTGGAGTTGCAGGTCTGATGCTGGCTTCCTCTCTCTCCCTGTCCTCAGCTGTCTGGAGTTTTGCCAGACACATTCTTGCTCTAACTACGGTGATGTAGGTTGATTTTTTTTTTCTTCTTCAAAACCCTCAGGACCAGAACTGATTAGGAACTGGGATTTTTCAATTTGGGAATATTTGCATAAATATCATGGGATATTTTGAAGATGGGGTGCAAGTCTAAACAGAGAATTCATGAATGTTTAATCTACTAGTATGTGCATAGCCTGAAGGAAGTGTATATACAATGTTTGTAGAGCTTTGTTGCATTTTGGCTGTAGAGTATCATATAAGGTCAGCTGTAGAATTTTCCACTTAAGACATCATGTCAGCACTCACAAATCTTGGATTTGGAAGCATTTTGATTTTTTTTTTTCCGATGAGAAATGTTCCACCCACATCTCCAATCAGATCAAAGCTACAGTTGTAGATCGGGGACCACTGCGGTTCATTAAGCTGATTTATCTTTACTGTGATCTATTTCAGCATGAGTGGATTTTAGTTTAGTAGAAAGCAGTTTAATTTCTATATTCTCTGGGATCCCTTTGATTCAGTGTTTCTAACTCCTGCAAGATCAAGGTCTAGGTGCATCTCCAACTATGGAAAGTGTTAGGGTCTGAACATGGTCAGATAGAGGGAGATTCACAAATGGATCTTCCATCTAATGGCTCACTCCCCAAATGTCACAACAGCCACGTCTGGGTCAGGCCAGAGCCAGGAGTCAGGAACTCCTCCTGACTCGGCCATTGGAAGCCCAAATACTTAAGCCATCATCTGTTTGCCTCCAAGGATGTGCAATAGCAGGGAGATGGGTCAGAAGTAGAGCAGCTGTGGTTTGAACTGGTACTCTGATGTGGACTGCAGGCCTCACCAGCAGTGGCTTAACTCACTGCGTCACAATATTGGGTCCTTTAGTATTGCTTTGAAACCTCAGTAATTTAAGCATCCTGCTAGAATCATGTATGCTCCACGCCCTCCCCATCTGTCTCTTATTTCACCTAGACTGACTCTCAGGATTCTACCATACCAAGATTTTTTGTTTGTTTCCTAGCAATGTGGTTTGATGCTGACTGTACTGGACTCTTCTCGCTTACTACCTCCCCAGTCTCCCCTCAGCCTGGCAAGAACTCTCCTCATTCCACAATGCTGTCCTGCTCTGCCCCGCTGGACACACAGATGTCCCCAGGGCTCTCCAGACCAATAGAAAGGTGAATTGAACCGTATCTTCTATTGCATTTGAACTGGTGTCGTCATATATCCTCAGTGGCTGAGTATAGACTAATCCTTAGCAAAGTGTCCAGATTAAAAGAAATAATGGCTTGCAGCTAGTATATGACTAGGAAATCATGCAGGATGGGTTTTTAGGTTGTTTTTTTTTTTTAAGATTTATTTACTGGAAATACAAAGTGATAGAAAGAGGGGGAGAATCAGAGATCTTCCATGTGCTGGGTCCCACCTTAAGTGATCACAGCAGTTGTTTCTGGGCCCATCCAAAAACCAGGAGTCCAGAACCCCAACTGGGTCTTTCATGTAGGTGGCTGGGGCCCAATCACTTAGGTCATCTTCTGCTGTGTCCCAAAGCACATTAGCAGCAACTGAGTATTGAACCAACACTCTGATAAGGGGTGCTGGCTTTGTAACTGTGGTTTAAGCTGCAATACCACAACACATACCCCTGATTTTTTTTTTAACTTTACATGGATTACTCTCACTGCACAAGCACACTGCTTGTGGGAGTTGGCCAGAATGATCTTTGCTGTTCTATTAATCCTGGCTCTAAACAAAGCAAACCAGATGGGACCCCAAGGGAACATGGGGACTGTATTCTGCACCCTTTCGCAGAGATAACTGAACTTTCCTCATAGCTGCTCTTCTGCAGTAAGTGTTGCCTCTTGTTGTTAGCTTCTAAGAATCCCAGTGGCTAAATATTTAATGAACTGACTGCGTGAATCTGTAAAAATACCTGTGTTTATGTCTGAGTGTGTAAGCCAGTAAGGTCAATGCCAAGAAGCTGAAGATGTTTGAGACCTGGGCAGCAACTTTCATCTAGCCAAGTTCCAGAACCATTGACCCAATAATGTTTGCATATCTGCTGTGTACTAGGTACCATGGTAATCTTCAAGCAGATGGTGATAAAGACCTACACTGCTCACATAGGTCTCAGGATGATCTTCCCCCCAAAATGAGTGGTATCTTGTTCTGAACTGTAGGAGCCGGAGCCTTTCCAGGGTCCAGTCCAAGCCGTACCTATCACAGGTGTGCCTCTGGCTACTCATCTTATTTCTCCTCTTGTGCTGTAGTCTTCCTCTGTGCTCTGTGGTGTGCTTTCCTGATTCGGGTCTCATAACCCTGTAAAGCCCCTTACTTCCAGGTTTCTTGGCTGTGGCAGATGGGATGCCACACCTGCCTGCGTGATCTCGTTTTATTCCCACGATCCCAGGAGGACGCTCATCTTGACCTTACTTATCATGGTTCCTACCAAGGACTGGGATTTGGATCCCCTAGCCCCTGCAGACGTATGAACTCCAAAGTCTGATGTCAATGGTTAATGAATTGTTACTAGGTGTTCAGCATTTAGGGAAGAGCTTCACCCAAGGATGGTTTGTGAAGCTGGAACCATTGGATGTGTTTGCTAAGGCAGAGGTCCATAATTCAATCAAAATGATGCTATTAGGGGAAGCCACATGCAGGGTTCAGGAGAAACTTCTTCCCTTTCTCTGCTTCTTGTCTCACCAGGTGATTTCTTTTTCCAAGCGTGTCCTGCCATGGACAGCTTTCTCCATGTGCAGTTCATGGGACCACCCAGTCTTGAACTATGAACCTCCGAACTGTGAGCCAAAGTGAATGTCCTTTCCTCCTAAGTGGGCTCTCATAGGTCTTCCAGTTAAAGAAGCAGAAGAAGTTGAGTAAATCAAATGGCTTGTGTGGTGCACATGATCTGGGCTCAGTCTCAGCTACTATCCCTTCCTCTCTCTCCTTCACAGCTCTGCTACCACCTCACTATGGTTGACCGTGCAGAGCACGCCCCCAGCTCTTTCCTCTGTTTGGAATGCCCATCTCCCAGCTTGGGATGTGAATCCCTCATCAATGTCTTGGGGTCTGTGCCTAAGGCTACCTGTTCAGAGAGGTCTTTGCTGACCTGATGAGAAGAGTACCTGCCTCCACGGTTCCTGTCCAGCACCATCTGACATACCACCTCTCCACCTGTATTGCCTTGGTTTGTCATCTCTATTGAGAGCTGAATGCTGGTGGCACTTGGGGCAGGTTTTATCTGTCTGCTTCAGGGCTAGTTTTCTAACCCCTAGCTTGGCACAAGGTGGATCTTGATAGATACTTGCTAGATAAATGCAGTTACATTTTGTAGACAAGTATTGGAAGCTCAGAAAGATTAACTCACCTATTTGAGGTCACAGAAGGAAGAAGTTCCAGAAATGGAATTTGACCCCAAGCCATTTGATGCAGAAACCCCGTTTGTTTCTTCCATGTTTCCCCCATTAAGCTCTTAGTGCCTCCCCTGACAAAGATTGTGTTATATTTCAGAGCTTCAAGTGCCTGACACATGGGGGAGAATTCTATCAGTTGGGTGAACAATGTCAGATGAAGAGAGAGACAAGCACATTTCTGATGGGGATGCAGCGTAGACAAAGGCACTATGACCTGAGAAGCAGAGCGGGAACAGAAGATGCCTTTCTTGGTGACTAGTGCATCACCAGGGCAGCTTAGGTGGTACGAAAAATAAAGCCTACTGAGCAGGTGTCATTGAAGCACAACACACCTCCTTTCTGTAGCCACAGCCCTGCTTCCTCCCACTCCTCCTCCCCCCAACCTTGACACAGACAACCGAGGACACAGATACAATGCTCACGCTTGTGAGAGTTCGAATCCCAACCAATGAAAGCAACACAAACACTTATTTTATTACTTCCATGGGGGACTCTGGAGTCTCAAAGGGAAATGATGATTTGGTAGTAGGGCCGTGGCAGAATAACCAGCTGGTCCCAGGAAGGAATCAGCATGTTAAACCACCATGTGGGATGTCCGTATCCTATAACACAGAGCTGGTTCAAGCTGCCCCACTTTTCTGATCCAACTTATCCTGGAGTGCCTAGGAAGGCACTGGAAACCGCCCAGGCACTTGAGATCCTGCTGCTCACATGGAACTGTAAACGGAGCTCCTGGCTCCTGGCTTTCCCCTGGCCCAGTCCCAGCTGTTGCGGGCCTCTGGAGAATGAACCACTAGATGAAAGATCTGACTGGCCTGGCGTCACAGTGCCTTTCAAAACGCATTAAGAAGAATAGGGAGGGTCGCTGGCTTTCAGAGCCCAGCACCACCCACCCTCCCTCCTTCCTCTGGTTCCACTGTCACAGCAATCCTGCTTTCTCTAGGATGAGCACACAGGAAGGGGCTGTGACCGTAGTGCTCCCTGGGGACTGGCCCTTGTGAGCTGAGCTGGTCAGCCCCTCCAGGCTTGGCTGGCCAGAGGGTTGCAGGCGACCACCATCTCCGCGTCAGCGCTGTGCTCAGCTATACGCACATCTCCTTTCCCAGCTATGGCATTGTGGCCCCAGACAAGAAATGCCTCTCCTCATCACTCAGCATCATTCGGTCTCATTCTCCCCAACCCACCGCCCTTGCACTGGGTTCACTCCGAAGCAGAGAAAATCCGCCACCTGACAGCAGGGAACCCACACCAAGAAAGCCCCATCTCAAAGCGTAACCACTTGTTTCTACAAAAGGATTTTCTGGATTAAATCCGTGTGTCTCTGTTGCGTAAAGCTAGAGATGAAGGCACCATCTCGCTCTCACCTGCTGGAAACCTCAGACCGCACCCTCCCGCCTGGCTGAGGTCTGTGCAGGTGAAGGCGAGGCGGCCGCAGGCGCCAGCCCCCCAACTCCGACGCCGTGAAGTCCGGGGGAGGCTGTGCTCTGGAGTCGCCCACCGTGAGCACTGGGGTGTGTGTGCCTGCCACTGCTTGACCCTGCAGCCCTTGCGAAAATGCAAGAGTTTGCATTCAGAAGGCTGCACCCACTGAACAGACAGATCTGCATTTCGACCAGCAAACCAACAGAGAGCATGCTGACTGCTGGCCGGAAGGGGAAGGGCGGGGAAGGACGCCCTTGGGTAGCTCTGTGGGTACTGGAGTGGGCATGGCATGTCTGGAGGGCAGTGTGGCCACAAGCCGTCCCTGGACAGCCTGTTTCCTTGACTTCGTAACAACTCTATTCTCAGAAATAATATGCAGATATACTGGGTTATCTGGAATGAATGCACAGTGAACACGATGTATCAGAAGTGTGAGGTTGAAGTGATGAAACGCCAGTGTATGCCTGTGCCACAACTGGTTTATTCATTTACCTTTTGGGGGACACTGCTTTTCCCCCAAGAACAATCCATCCCAAATGGACTCATGTGGAGTGTTTGTTTACAAGTCTCTGTGTAGACACATGCCTTCCTTTCCCTTGTGTGTATCCTGACAGAACAGCTGAGTCACATGGTGGGTTGAACATCCTGTTGAGCATTTTAAGAAACTGCCAGACTGTTTTCCCAAACGGATGTGTGATTTCACACTCACGCCAACAGTGTGGGAGAGGTCCAGTCCCCACCCCCATCAAAGCATGTATAAAGACACACATGTATGATTTAATATAAATCATTTAAAAATTAAGTTGTGCTGCACCCCTCGCTCCAACAAGAGAAACAACATTTTATCAGGACTCCTGTGTCTCTCTCCTTTCCTGCAGGAGATAAGCAGGATCCTGAATTTTTAAATTTTACTTTTAGCTGTTTGCGATGGAGGGTTGGGGAGAGGACTCTTGCCTGCAGCTTTACTCACTAGATGCCCTCAATGGCTGGAGCCAGGCTGGAGGGGAAGCAGGCCCTGGGACCTCCCAAGTGCCAATGGCAAGAATAATGGCTACTGGCGGCATTCCTTCCAGGGGCTGTATTAGCAGGCAGGTCAGAGCCAGAGCTGAGGTTTGAACCCATGCTCTGAGATGCAACATGGACATCTTAGCCACCAAGTTAAATGCCTGCTCTTAGTGTCCCAAGTTTTAATTTTTCCTTCTTTATTTTCTAACTGCCATACTAGATGTATTAATTATTAACTCATTTGGTTTTATGTTTTTTTTTAAAGGAAATAAACCATGGGACTTGTGTCATTTGGTCAGGATCATATACATAGATACACATATATACACACATATATATCATATATACATATATATCATATATATACATACATATATATTTACATTTGGCATAGTTTTTTTTCTTCTTTTTATTATTATCATTTTATGATACAGTTCCATAGGTCCTGGGATTTCCCTTATCCTCTCCCTAATCCCTCCTCACCGATTTCCCCTGTATCATTACTATAGTGTAGTTCTTCATACACAGTCATATGTCCATCATTGTGGGCATGGACAATGGCAGAGAGTCCAGCATCCTATTGTCAAGATACAGTGAACAGTTTCATTGGGAGTCCCTCTTTGTCTGGAAGCAGAGATGCATACTGCATTGTATCCTCACATCTGGACATGATAGTCTCCATTACACAGTTACTGTACATCCCCTTAAATGAAAAGCCATAAAGCAAAATTAATAACAGGAAGAAAAAAGGAGAAATCAACAACACCGTGAAGTTAAATAACATGCTACTGAATGACTAATGTATTGCTGAAGACATAAAAGAAGAAAATCAACAACCTTCTTGAAGAAAATGATGCTTCTGTGCGATCTATGAGTCACTGAAGAATTTAATCAGAAGAAACTGTTTGAAGAGATGAAACTAACAAAAAATCAAAATCCATGAGATACAGTTTCCATTGATCTTTGTTATTCTTTTTTTCTCTCTTTTTTTAAATTTTATTTTATTGTATTGTTGTTGACAATCTTTACATAGTTAATTGCGGTTAAAAGAAAAAGGTTCAGGGGCTATAGGGAAGTGGGTAATACTATTATGTCCATATTGTTTCCATCATGTATCTGAGGTAAAGGGGGATATTGAGGGAGAAGCCCCACCCGGTTCCCGTGATCTTTGT
The DNA here is from genome assembly GCF_030435755.1 of Ochotona princeps. NCBI lineage: Eukaryota > Metazoa > Chordata > Mammalia > Lagomorpha > Ochotonidae > Ochotona > Ochotona princeps. Next base: position 22,684,250 of record NC_080859.1, on the reverse strand, counting down.
TATTCTTAAGATGCAATCACGTGAATGTGTGAAGATGTTGCCCCCTGAATGTGGCAGCTATGTAAAATCCCATTGTATGAATGAACCACCATGTGTACACCTGTTCTGTCAATGGACTTTCAAGCTGTGTATATAGGTACACGTGTGTATATAGGTATTTGTGTATATAGGTATTTGCTCAAGAGTTTCTAGAACATGTGTATGTGTGTGCATGCATATATTATATATACATATCCATTTACTTGTCTCCCTACAATCTTATCTATCTGTAGCTGTCATCTATCTCATCCGCCAGTCGTCTATCTAGCCTCACACACGGATCCCAGAGAAGCTGCCGAATCATAGTGTATGCATTTGTTCAACTCTATAAGTGTAACCATTTTTCTGTAAGGGCAACCACTGCTAATCCACCAACGGTACGATGGCTCCTGTTGCACAGCAGTAATGTAGCCCTGCCTGATTTCTGTCTTTTTTTTTTTTTTTTTTTTTTGGTGAAATGGTGTCTCATTGTAGATTTATTCTTTGTTTTCCTGATTACAGGAGAGACTGATAAATCTTCTGTTGCTTATCAGCTTTTGAATCTTCTTTTTGTTAAATACTTCATGATCTCCCCATTTTTCTGAATTGGTAATGTTCCTGCTATTAAAATGCAGAAATGTTGTTGATGTTGTAAGCCTTTACTGATTATAAAAGTATTTATTACAAGGATCTTGTCACAAGTCATGGCTTCTGTTTTCGTGGTTTTCTTACGAAGAGCAAGTGTTGTTAATCTGGGCGTTTTGTTTTTCAGCCATGCCCTTTAGGGTTTGCAGTTCATACGTTACTTAAGGACTAATTCTACATGCTGAGTTAATAAAGACTTTTTTACATTGCTTTGAGCAGATCTTTCAGTTTTATCATGTCAAGCTAAATCTTCATGGGGATGATTTATAAGCATGATATGAGGTAAGGATTAGTCCATGTACTCAGATGAAAAGTGAACTGAATTAGCCCCACTTGGGAAATTGTTCATGCGTCCTCTCCCAGTGATGTACAATGCCTGTGTGGTTATAAATCCAGCTCCCATGCGTGCCCTGTATGGGTGTGAGGCTCTCTGGTCTGTCCCAGTGGCTGATACATTTATTCCTGCTCCACACCAGGGTCTCAATTTCCCTTCCATTATAATAAGCCTTGTTACAGGGTCAGCCCGTTCACCACCTTACCTTGTTCTTCGACGGTGGTGTTGTCTTTGCTGTTTGAAAGCAAACACACCTACTCATACACACACCTAAAAATTGGTTCATTGAGTTCTCTAAAAATTCTGTTGGTAGTTTGATTACACTTGGATTGATTCTAAGAACACACACTTAAAAGAGAATGGACATTGGGTGTCTTTATGATCTTAGGTATTTCCACCCAGTATGAAATGGCATTCCCTTCTCCATCTCTCGGGCCTTTCAATAAATTCCTGTAATTTATAGCTCCATTTCACTTCCCTCCTCTGCTTTTATTGCTCTATAACTTACCCTTTCAGTCTGAAGGACTTCCTTTGATGTTCCTTGTAACAGCTCTGCCAGCACTGACTTCCTCGTGTTTCATTTATCTTCAAATATCTTTGTTTTACTTTCATTTGTGAAGAATATGTCATTAGCTATAAAATTCTTGGCTAACAGTAATTTTCCTTTCTGTACTTTGAAAATGCCCAGTGGATTCTGCCCTCTGGCTTTTTATTTTGGGGATGCGCCATGTTTGTGGTTTCCTTGTTTCCGTATAGGTGATTATTTTTCTCTGGTGGCTCTCAGGGTTTTCTCATCATCTGTGAGTGCAAGTTTCCAAATGATGCCTTGAAGTGTGATTTGCTTTGTCTTCATACTACCGGAATAATTTGAACATCATACAAATGAAGGCTAATGCTTTCACCAAAAATTGGGGAAAATTTGTGTTATTATTCAAATATTTTCTGTACCTTTCTGTCTGTGCTTCTGGAACTCCAACTCCATATTTAATGAGATATTTAATATTTTACCATAGATGTATTAGTCTGCTGTTCATTTTCTTCCATTTTTTTTACCTCTGTGTTCTTGGGGTTTATCAAGTTTTCTCTGCTATCTCAAGTTTGCTATCATTTTTTTTTTTTTTTTGGTCTTAGCACACTTTTTAAGTTTGTAGTTTCTAATCAATTCTTGATTGCTTCCATTTCTCTATTAGAGTAAATCTGTTGATTTGTACTTTTTAAATTCTCTAAACATGTTTAGAGAAACGTCTTTGAGGTCTTTATCTGCTACATTCAACATCAGTATACTTGGACTTCTTTTCCTTGGACTCATTTTTTTTTCAATATGGTAGCATGCAGTCATCTTGGTTATCTATCTTGAGACTGTAGGTGATGCGCCCTAGCAAGTTTGGATTTTTTTTTCTGTTAACTTTTGTTACTGCTGGTTGTGTACTATTACAGGTAATTTAACTCTACCAACTGAAGCTGTAAAATTTATTTTCTCCATGGTGTGAAATTGCTGATATCTATGCCCAGACAGTTTAAACAGGTTTCGTGAGGTTCTACGCCAGCATGGTTTCCTGGTCAGAAACAAAGTTAATTAATGCAGAGTGTGCCCTGACTTATCAAGTCAGTAGGACTGCCTCCATCTTCCAAAGACTACTGGGTTTAAATAATTATTGATCCAGAGAGACACCATCTTATCATGGCTCATCTGATATCATATGGGCACACACTGGGGCAGGGAAGGAGGGTGACTGGGTAATAAATGAGATACAATTCTGACTAAAGAATTGTTTCTGAAAGTCCAACTGAGTCTGTCTATTCAGGGTTATTTCTCCAGTCCCTGTGAGTGTCAGTAGTACAACATGCCTAGCATTGGATCCTACGGCTATGAGATTAGAGCAATTCAAGCCCTCTCTCGTCAAAGCAGCATGCTTGAAAATATCTATCACATGTCCCAAGGAGATGCAGAAAACACTGCAAACATTGAAGATTTTTTTAAAATGTAGAGGTGACAGACCTTATTAGATGTCTATTTAGTCAGCCAGTCCAACATCACTGCAGAAACAAAAGCTAAGACGAACGTGAAGGATCACTGTCAGCTCAAATACAAAGGTGTCATACTTGAGGACCCTGGCTGGAGCAGTACAGCACGTGCGGCCTCAGACACAAGGTAACAGGCCACTGCTCTGGCAATGTGTTCTCTTCTCTTCTGATCAGAAAACAGGTTTAGAAATGGTTCAGGTTTACGTGGAATGGGCCATAAATACTCCTTTATCATTTCGCCCGAAGACTGTATTAACGTCTCTGCCTTTGGTGATAATGCATTCCAAAGAGACCTGGGCTGTCTGGACAGCCTCTAGGCTCTCACACTAATCCATTACATCATGCTGATGGGAGAAGCAAATACAAGGAGAGGCAGGACAAGGATACTTGACAAATCTGGTGGAAAATGGAATGAAAATATGTAAGTTCATTTTGCTACAAAAAAGTTTTTTTAAATCCATGCATGGCTTTTCCATAACACCTATTTTCTAGAAACTTTTGAAGGTCTTCCTATATTGCAGAATCATGGGCTCCAGAGAGAGAGAGAAAAGCCAGAATATGTCACTCCTGTACAGATTTTAGGGTGTGGTGGTCAGGGATAGAGTAACGTATCTTCAGCAAGATAAAAGAAAAATGACAACCTCTTGTCTTTTGTTCCATAAAGAAGGAAGCACAGGGAAGTATACCACTTTGGGTTCTAGAAACAATGCATTCTACACTTAGGAATATTGTCTGACATGTGTGCCCAGTGACAATTAAGATCACTAGTGTTGCATGGGACCCAGAGTAGGAAAGATTGACGAAACAGGCTATGGCACAAGCTATCTTGGCAGCTCAGTCAGTTTAGTATGATATGGAAAATTAGCCTTGACTGGGAAGTGTAAACTACACACATTGGTTTCTCACAGTTCTAGAAGCTGGAAAGTCTAAGATTAAAGCAGATCAAAGCTAGCCTGGTGTCTAGTGAGAGCCTGTTGGCCATTCTGGTTGGATGCTTCCACAGCAGACAGTGACAACAAGTAGTGTGCCTCTTATTATAACAATGCAAATTCCATTCATGAGGATTCAACCCTCATGACCTGGCTAGTCTCAAAGGCCCCACCTTCTAACAGCATTGTATTTCAGCCTATAGATTGTCGGGAGAGAGGACTGAGGGTTCACTTAATCCATAACACCTGCCAGCTAGGCCTTACAATCTAACATACCTGGTGTTGTTGGAGATCCTGGAGTAGTCAGTGGTGGGGAAAAGTTGCATCATGTACCATTTAGTGAGTCTCCAGGGTTCCAGAGCAAGATAACAGGGAATTATAATCAGCTCCTGATTATAACTGTTGTGAGGCTGCACCCTGCTACACATAGAAGGCTTGCTTACTTGGAGCAAAATCGTTTTTTTGTTGAAATTTTCTCCTTCTGTTCTGAGTCCATCAGACTTGTTAAGTCACCAAGTGGAGGCATTCAGTAGCAGTCTCTTGTAAAATGGAAATATTACAGGTTTATGACTGCAAAAGACCAGGAGGTGCAAGCTGGCTGCAGGAGCATACTTCCCACACTCCCATGCTCCCTCTGGTTTTGCATATGGCTCTAGGAGGATCTCATGTGATCAGTTCAGGGGGGAGGAAAATAACCTTGAAGCTGGTGTGCTGTTGAGTGGCCTTGGTATGAGAAAGCAAGCTGAAAACAGATGGTGTTGCATCATATCTACATCCAAGGGTGACCTTGAAAGGCAGCAGGAAGGGAGGAGAGCTGCAAGGGCTGACCCTGGCCATTCACTTTGACTGGGAGGAGGCATAGCCTGCAACAAGCAAACACAGTATATATAGCTTCCTGGACACGTCCAGAGGTCTGGCCAGGCTGAAAAGAAAACAAATGGAAAATCAGAGACAAGGCAATTGTCAGGTGCAGGCTTGTACATGGACACATGGGAGTGGGAACAATGTGTGAATGTTTTTGTATCACACTTTCACACCCACTAGAAGCCCTTCAGCTGAAGAACCATTGAATCATAAATACAGTGATTCAGTTAGACCGGAATTAGCCAGCCCTCATCCTTGCCACCCCAGAATTGGAACAAGTGCATGAACCCAGTGGACATGGCAGCCAGGATGGAGACGTCTGTTAGTTTCATGGCAAACAGTTGGTGGGCATGGAATCTTGATTATTGAGCATGCTAGGTGTGTGGTATACTTCACTGTACAGTGTGCAAGGAAGAGTGGGAGGTAACCTCACAGAATGTAGGACAGTTCTACTGACAGCTGGCTGACGGCACAACATGTACTCCTGCTTGGAAAGGCCAATCTAACTCTGGCTGACTCTGAATGTGTAAATGGATGGCAACCACCAAGGCTTTGCCTTCGACATTGCACAGTTCCTACAGGGGACCAAGTGACCGTTCAGTGGTTGGCTAGACAATCTTGTCTTCTTGGAAGGGTCTGTAACTTTTCTTACAGGGATATCTCCTCTGGTTATAGATTTGTCTTTTTTGCCTATATCACTTCAGCCAACCTCACAACTGGAGGAATTACAGGTTTCCTGACACACATGTTAGGGACATTCATACCACAAAAATTCCAGGAGTAGCTAAGTAGTTTCAGGAGTGGATTCTTGACCTTGGCACCTACTGGTTGTAACCTGTATTGTACCAAGAGGAACACACAGTCACCCGAAGCAAACGAAGGACCTACTAGAAGCTTAGCTGAAGAACCAGCCTAAAGGAAATATTCTATAATGATGGGTACCTTCCTTGGACACCTTGATATAATTTATACACAATATTTTGACATACAGCACTGGTCTCTGGGCATACTTCTGCTACCAGGACATATAGAGATGTCCTGGCGACTACACATGGTTCCTGTTGACCAGTCCATGTTTGATACCCAGTGTCCAAGGTCCAGCAGGAACAAAAGAGAAACAACCACACTGCCATGAGTAATTGACCGTGACTAACCGAGGAAGTTTGGGTTGCTTTGCAAAGAACAGATGTGGAAGCCAGCTGATCCATTTGGCCCTGCTGGTAATACCCTGCCTAGTTTTCACCAGGAAGAGGCAAGTGCAATGAACTCAGCCAGAGAAATCTCAGACCCTTCGGTGATGTATGGTTTGGTCATATTGTTTAGATAAACAATCAGGAACTCCAAAAAAGTTAGCTGCGGACAAGGGAATTTTAGAATAGAGAATGAATGACAGTGAGTGTCCATAGCACTTGTACTTCCATGACTTTCAAATCAAGTAGGGATTGTTCCAGGAAGTCAAGGTTGTCTTAATATTAGGAAGTCAATAAAAGCCAGTCAGCACATTGACAAAGTCAAGAAAAAGCATTGTGATTAGCTCAAACTCAGAAAATCATTTGACTAGAATCCAAAATTCAACAGTAAAAGCTTTCAAGAAACTAGGCATGAAAGGAAACTTCCTTAACTTGATAAAAAGCTGTCAACAAAATGACTCTAGCTAACATGTCATGGTAAAAGGAAAATATTGAATAACAAAGCAAGGGTGAATCACAAAGCAAGAATGTCTATTTAAATACAGAAGTTCATTTCAATTGTGCTGGGGATCCTAGCCACAAAATAAAAAGGTGGGTGGGGGACGATAAAGAATAAAACACAGAAAGACTAAAAAAGGAGGAATAAAATTGTCTTTATTCACAGATGAGATAGTTAGAAGAAACAGAAAACCTGATTTTAAAGAAACATGAAGAATAGGAAACCAAACTGAATTTAGTACTGCCACAGGATAAAAAAAAAGAAAATCAGTATATAAAGTCAGTTGACCTAGTGTGTTGGTGTAGTGGGTTAAGTAATTGCTTAGAAGGTCGACATCTTATATTAGAGTGCCAGCTTGTGTCCATGCTTCTTTTCCAGCTTCCTGCCAATGCATCTAAAGGAACCTTGGGTGTCTGTGATCCTTGTGGAAGAGAGCTGGGTTGAGTTCCTGGCTCCTGGCTTCAGCCCCAGCTGGTGTGGGCATTTGAGGAGTGAACCAGAAGGTACAAGGTCTCAAAGTCATCGTGTGTGTGTGTGTCTGCCTTTCAAATAAAGAAATTTTTTAAGTTTTCTGTATTCTATACAATATGCATGAATAATAGGAATAAATATAAAAAAGCTTACAGTTACAACAGCATTACAAAGCATAAAATACTGAAGGAAAACTTTTTAAAAAAATATATTAACTTTATTTATTTGAAAGAAGAGAGAGAGGGAGGGAAGGAGGGAGGGAGGGAGAGAGAGAGAAAGAGACCTTCCAGCAGCTTCTTTATACCTCACATGGCAGAGCTGTGCCAGGCCAAAGCCAGAAGCTAGGAACTTCATCTTAGTCTCCCACCTGGGTGGGTCATCCTCTACTGCTACTCCAAGCACATTAGCAGAGAGCTGGATCGTATGTAGAGCGGCCGGGCCTGGAAGTGGCACCTTCCAAACAAATAAAATAAATCTTTGAAAAAATGAATCTGGAATAACTGGATATCTGTCTAGCAAGAAAATGAATCTTGATTTCTGCATCACACTGTGTCCAGGGACTCATTTTCCAGGTGAATCCTGCACTCACATATAAAGATTAAACTTACACAGGTGATGCCTCTGTGAAAGCTTGGAATAAACCACGATTTTGGTTTTTTTAGGAGGGATGCAATAAATGCTAACCAATTAAACAAGTAAGAATTGTATTTAATCAACATCAGGAACTTTTGTCAGATTTTCTGCAAGTCTGAGGCAAACTTACTTATTTTCTAACAAAAGATTTGCAACCAGAATATTTACTAAATGATAACAATAATTATACCACAGAGCAATCCAACACAAAAATTGGCCAAGAGTTGAATAGAGACTTCACAAAAGAAGTGCCAATTATTTGCACGTGCCTGCAAATATGCTTAATATCTCTGAGAAGATCAATTAAAACCGCAGTAAGACTCCACTTCACACTCACCAGAAGGGCTAATTAAAAAGATGAACAGCACCAAATACATTTGAGAATATGTGTGCCTGGTCTAATTCCTTTGCAAGATTGTTTGATTCTTATCAGATTAAATACACACTATTCCTTTATCACACAGAAATTCCATTCCTAGGCATTTGTCCAGAGAAATAAAAACATATGTTGGCCCAGGCACTTGTTCAAGAATATTCATAGCTGCTTTAGTCACGATCAACAATCTCTGGAAACAACGGCGATCTGCTCATCATGTAATCTATTTAGCAATACAAGTAAATGAATTGCTGAAGCCTGCAATGAAGTAAACGAATCTCAGAAAAATTGAGTAAAACAAAAGAAGTCAGATGAAAGATCAACACTGGATGATTCTGTGTTTATACAGAATCCAAATTAAACCGTAGTGCTATAGATATCCACATTTGCCAAAATGCAGCATATGTTTAAGACTTGTGAATTCTGTTACTTATGAAATGTCACTTAAGTCTTAAAAAAGAAACAAGAAAATATTGAGTATCTGCTACGCATCGGGCATAGTTTAAGGTCCTAGGATTACAGCTGTACACCAACTGATGTTGTTATCTATACCTCTGTGAAGTTTAATTCTAGATCACACATCAGATGTCTAAAGAGAAGTTTGATATGTTAAACTGAGGCTCTGTAATCCTGGGCTCCACCCTGTCATTAGAAGGTGGCTTAGAATGTCATGTCTCCTCTGTGCTCCATCTTGTCAGCCTAGTGGCAGGTGTGTTCAGGGTGTCAACACAAGTTGGCCTGCCTGGTTGGAAAACTGAGCTTTTGGAATTCGCCATTAGAATGAAATGTGTTAACTGAACTTCAAAGAAGCTCTGGAGAAGCTTTTTCTGAGACATGCTTTGTGTTTGAGAAAAGCAGAATTCACTGGGCTATGTACTTGAGAGGATTTGCAGGGACTGACTTCATTGCAGCAAATGTTGTAATTGATTGCTTCCATCCGTACATAGAACCTGGTATACATGCTTCCTATTAAAGGGGTACTTCCCAAAGCATGATTGACATAGAAAGAGACACAAAGAAGACCAAACTTTCTGCTAGGATGGAGAAACAACCCCTACTATCCCAGGACATGATTTCCTATTCTGCTTTTGAAGTAACCAGATCCAAAACTGACTTTGGCTGACAGACTACCAGATCCAAGAAAATCCAAGTTTGTGGAGTCATCACTCTCTGCCTTGGTCTGTCTCAAAAGCTACTCAATCATGCACCATAGAAAGGCTTGTTCTAAGGCACAGAGTGAATATATTGGGCTGAAGAGTACCAAGATAGGAGAGAGAGGGAAGTTCAAGATTCTTTCCATATGGTACAATGTGGTATGGTATGGTACAGTACGGTACAGCACAGTACTGTATGGTATGTTGTTATATTGCCTTGCTTGACGCCCTCTTTTTCTACTGAGGATATGACAAATTTTTCATTACTGCAAATATCTGCATGATTATATTTGGTAGAAGCCCATTTCTTTTAAAATGAATTAATAGTAGTTGCACAAGCTTATCGGCTATATACCATGACATTTCAGCACATGTACATCATGATTGTTGATCAGATCAGTGTAATCAACATTTTCCTTTCTTTGACATAGAGGCTTGGAGTTGCCTTATTTCATTTGTTCATACAATACATACCAAGTAATTGTGAATGTGGTCCCTCTCTAAGCTGTGTAACCCCCTAGGAGGTCTCACTCTGATTTGGTACTGTCTCTGTGAACACCCTCAACCCCCCCCCAACCCCCTCAGTTTCTAGTAATCACTGTTCAAACTGAGGGTTTTTGTTTCTTCACTTGAGCCTGGGAAGGAGAACATGTGGTATTTGTCTTATGTCTGGCTTAATTCACTTAAGATTATGTCCTCTAACTTCGTCTATTTTGCTACAGATAACAGGATTTAGTCAACTTTCATGGCTGAGTAAAACTCCACTGTATATGCGTCCATGATACTTTCTTTATCCACTCATTGGATGATGGATACCTTGGCTAATTTCACATCTTGGCTATCTCAAACAGTGTTGTTATAAGCATAGTGAACAGGAATCTCTGACTTCATGGCTCTCGAGGATAGTTCCAGAAATAGGAGTGATGGATCTTAAGACAGTTAAATGTATATATATTTTAAGGATCCTCCATGGTGCTTCTCACAGTGGTTGTACTAACTGGCCTTGTGATCAATAGCGTGTAATTGTCATCCTTTCTTCACATCCTCTTACGACATGTGCTACTTTCTGCATTTTTGACATAGCCATTTCTGAGAAGGGTGAGCTGATAGCTCAATTTGGTTATGATTTGCATTTCTTGGATGACTATTGATGGTGAGCATGTTCTCGTAGAACTGCTTTGCCTATTTCTTATCTTTTAAAAATTTTATTACTTGAAAGTCAAAGTTATAGAGAGAAAGGCATTGACAGAGAGAGGTATTCCACCTACTTGTTCACTCCCCAGATGGTCACAATAGCCAAGCTGGACTGGTTGCAATAGCCAAGCGGAAGTCAGAAGATTCTTCCGAGTTAGCCACATACATGCAGGAGCCCAAGACCTTGGAACATCCTGCACTGCCTTTCTAGGCCATTAGTGTAGAGCTGGTTTGGAAGTGTAGCAGACAAAACTAGAACCTAGAAATCATTGCCTACACTGATGTCTTGAATTGCTTCCCCCAATTTTTCTTCAATACATCCCATAGTTCCAGTCTTTATAGTATGACATCCGGTTTTGCCAACATCATTTTTTTCAACCTTTCAGATTGTCCTTTCTTGATATCTTTCTTAAAAAATTAGTTGGCTGTACTACATAGATTTATTTCTGGGCTCTCTATTGTTGGCTTTTATGCCAATACCATGCACTTTTAATAACTATAGGCATGTAGAATGCCTTGCAACTGCTCCCCGCTTCACTGCTGTCATTATTAATGTTCCGCTTAGAATCACTTCATTATTCTGGATCTTTAGGGAGTCCATGAATTTTAGAGGTTTTTTTTTCCCTGATTCTACAGAGAATGTCATTGGTATTTTGATAGGGGTTGCACTGAATCTGCAGATTGCTTGAAGTGGCATGCAAATTATAACAATACTACTAATTCTACCAAACCACGAATACAGAGTATCTTTCAATTTCTTATATCCTGGACCAGATGGGTATTTTGTCCAGCTCTCACGGCCAAGCGCAGGTCCTGCTAGACATGGTGCCCTGGCAAGCATGAGTCTGGAGCAGTGAGATACAAGTAGGGTCCTTCCCAGATCCCTCTGGTGAACCCAGGGAGCTCTGTAGAATAGATCTTTAATCGCAGAGCTACAGGTCCCTGAGGGTAGCTTACTCAGGTCCTCCACAGTGACTAGCTTGTGCAGGGACTTGTGCACTAGCAGATGTAAGCCTGGAGGACCGTCTCCAGACCACCATGGGATGAACATAGGTGTGCCTGTGACTTGTAGGTCAGGCAGCCACAGACCTAGAGCCGCAGGACACAGAAAACATGCCCCCCGTCCCCACAACACATGCAAGGGTGATGGGGCAGCTTGTGATCTTGGCACTTGCCACAATGTGCTAAGGGAGGCAAAAGGCTCTTCCTTACTTGTGGTTCTGTGGGCTTGTGTATGGGCTGCTGCTGGCACTAAGCCCCAAGAGGACTTACTCTACACCACACAAACTCCAGGGCGTGTGTCCCATCATTCAGCAACAGCAGGCTGCAGAACTGTTCTCTCTGCCTCCTGAAGTCCCCTGGCTCCAGCTTTGAGGATTTCCAGTGACAGCAGAGCTGCCTGCTATCCCGTTGTCCTGGTAACACAAGATTCTCTTAATCAAAAAGCCAGGGGATGCAGTGTGCTCTGTTCTCCTTGCTCTGCTTGCTTTCCAAGTCTCTGTGCTGTCCAGACTTCCAGCCACTTCTGTACTCAACCTGGCCCTCAGTTGACCCCCTGGAAATGAGGTCCTTTTTTCCTGTCCTTGTCCTTCTCTGTGACAAAGGCAAGCACAAGGCCTCCATCCTGCCATCTTGGGGCTCCTCTCTGCTCGCTGCAGAGCCCATTGCTTATCATGGTCTCACCTGGAATGTTGCTCTGTGACTGTTTAAGGGTGATGGCTCCCTAGAAGCAGACTTGGAGACAAGGACCTAAAGTTTGTGTAAGTTTCTGTTTGGGAAGTGGGAGGGGAATGAGAAAGTGAGACAAAGAAGAAAACCAGGGTAAAAAAAAAAAAAAAGTGTGCTTTGTGGTCAGCTACCAATGGGAAAACACACACAAGATCACTTTGGTTGTCCTAGCTGAGGGAGTCATTGAGTGGTACATCAACCACATCAGACATCGGTTGAGGGCTGCTTCTTTGAGGGATGGTGTTCATTCCTTGGCGTGTTTGGCTCAATCTCTTGGGCAAGGAAAAGGAAAGGAATGCAGCTGTAAGCTTTCAGAAGTGGAGGTGGTACTTCCTGAAATGTGTGGCAGGTGGACAACACCTGTGACATAGCACCGCGCCTAGCACTTGGCATACATTTGGGGCCCAATATTCAGAACAACAGGATGGCATTCGTTTCATCACCTCCATTAAAACCAACGAACCAAGTCAGGGGCTCAGGAGCTGCATCAAAGTTACATTGCTGATGGGGAGTTGGGACTTTGGACTCCAGATCTACCTCTGTGTTACTTAAGTTCCTTTAACTGTTCAGCGTTAAGAAGTATTGCTTCACTTTCTACACGAGGAAGTGAAAACTCATAGGTCTTCCAGTAGCTAGAAAAGAGGCTCTTTGCCCACTCCTCTCCCAACCCTGCACCGAGCCCTGTTCCATCCCTTGTTGGCCTCACTACAGACTCAGCTTGTCCTTCTGCTTTTGTCCATCAAGGATTTTACTTATAACTGCCTTGAAATGGGCTTCCCCAAAATACCCAGTGTCCCAAAAGGCCGCCATGCTCAGAGTGAATTGCCCAGTTAGTCTCTTTCATTAGGATTTCTTCCTGGGGAGAATTTAGTTAGCTTCCTTGATTGCAATTTCCAAGCCTTCATTTGTTTGCTTCTTAATCAAACAAATTAGGCCTCTAGTCTTTGAAGACAAGGCTATTAGAGAGGATATATAATTTGATTAGCCTGAAAATTACATCAAAGTCCTAGATCTGGTGTTTAGAGAGATGTTTTGGTCAGATTTGATTGCAAAGCAACCCTTTAGTGGGCTTCAATCCAGTTCCCCTGCAACCCAGAGAGAATATCCCCATTGGGTTTCCAAGAGCGTTTAATTTTGCCCTACCATCATTTAGAGCTGCTTAGATAGCAGACAGGAAATTCGTCTTCCTTTTCCAGAAGTTCAACTTACAGGGGAAAGAATTCATATAGGACCAAGGGAGGATGGGAAAGATGTGTGTATTTGGGGCAGACAACAGCATCCTTGAGTTCTGCCCCCATAGCTCTGTTAGTCATGGCACTCACTATTCTACACAGTCGGAATAGCTCTGTCCCCTCCAGTCAACAAGGATTTGAAGCAAGAAGAAGTGGGACGTCATGCCTTACATCCCAACAGTTCTGGACTTGGCAGAGTTAGTCCCCAAAGAAGCTGGTCTTGTTGAGGATAGATACATCCCATGTCCTGTAGAACTACAACCATTGCTTCCACCTGGGTACGTTAGATTCTAGGTGTCCAAAGACCAGTACGTGAGAAAAGGTGACAATTAGGAAGGGATGGCAGGCAGGAAGAGGTGAGGCTGTTTTTTCACAGTAGAGACAAGAAGATTGTGTGTGCAAATCAGTGGGTCCATATAGACAACCTCAGACTCTCTGACCTGTAGAATGGTGGATTCAGGGACTGTATGTTTAGGATTTTGCCACCAGGAAAGCTGCCAATATCTGCTGAGAGTGAGGCGCAGGCCATGGAAGAGGGAGACGATGAGCCATTGCAGAGACATGGCTGCAGCTCACACAGCTGAGCTCTCCAGGCTGCATGCTGGGAAGAGAAGCTCGCAGGCATGGGAGGGTTGTGCAGACTAAGCTCCGTGGAGAAGCTCCATGGTGATGCAAGTGGGCTGGTAGCTGTGGAGGTCCCACTGCCCCCACCTCTCCTCAAGGCCACCTTCTAGGATGAGGAGAGCAGCTGTGAACTGGGCCCCTGGGCCTGCAGAGCAGCCTTTATGCTGGGACCTTGCTTCCCAAGCGTCATTCTTTTCACCCAGTGGCTGAGCATGGAAAGTGTCCTGGCTGAGGCTGTTTCGGACTTGCCCCCGTGGCCTAACTCTCTTTCTTCCGACTGTCCTTCCTGCACAGGGCCCTGCAGCCTCTCCCTGCCTGCTGCTCCCCCGCCTGTCAACCCATCACAAACACTTCCCTACAGCTTGTGTTATTCTGATTGTCATCTGCTCCTTGCATGACCCAAAATGGCTCCGGCAGCCTCAGAAAAAGGGTAAGTAAAATCCCTTTCAAAAAAAAAAAAAAAAAAAAAAAAAGGAAAAGCATCCAACCCTTTCCAGCAGGGTAGTGTGAAGAAGGGCAGGGCTTTTAGCTGTCCGCTTTCTGGACATTTTCGGAAATGTGAGGAAATGAGAATAACTGTCATGTAGAAAGTCCAAAGCTATTTTCAAGGGTGTGAAAATGCATATACTTGTCAGATTGGATTCTTCTGCTTGGCCATGATTTGGGAGTTTTCCGGCTGAGCGAAAGAGGGGAGTAATTGAACTTGTGGTCCTGAATCTTGATTGGGTAAGGACTGGCCCAATTCACGTCTCACTCCAGTTTTGTTGAGTCTATCAAGGACAGCATTTCCCCTTGTCCTGATGGAGCACCCGGCCCCTCTTTGCCTGTCTTCCTTCTCCCAGCTGTGCACCGCGCAGGCAAAGGGACGTCTCTGTGAGAAGGAGTGGAAGGGAAATGAATACACCCAATAGCAAGTGATGAAGTCCTTGTTGGCCACTGGACATGGCCTTTCCTTCCCCAGTCCCAATCAGCAGGTGCTTCAGCAGAGCCCGGAAAGTGTGACATTCTCAGTGGAGAGAACCCATTCACCAGTCCATTGATGGAGACTGGTTATCTGCAGCCCCAACCTGTGTCCTAAAGGTGAGTGATCGCAAGATGTCAATAGGCACAAGACGTGTGTAGGAATCTCCAGTGACAACAATGTTAAGCACCTCCCCTGTCCAAAGGGAGACCTCCCCAGCCACTGTGTTCCCATGAAGATGCCAACAACACATTGCAGACCTTAAGACACTCTGTCTGCTGTTTTGGGATGGGGCAACTTGTGCCTGCCACAGCTCTGGGCTTCTGGCATGTCTTCCCAGGAGGTGTAAGTCTAGGAGCAAACTTGGCACTGTGCCTGGTGAGGGGACCCAAGGGTCATTCTCAAATATGAGTCTCCCAGAGCAACTCTTCACAGATCCAGGATATAACCTTGCCAGGGGTCTACACTCACAGCTTTTTCCATCAAGACCCCCTACATTTCTCCTTACATTGCAGAGAGAATACAAAACAAATACCAATTTTTAAAACTATGATAACAGGCACAAGTATTTGAACTGCCCCAAAAGAACAAAGTCTTACATTGGTGTCAACAAAGAATTTCACTGTCTTTTACAATTGGATGATGGGCCACTCCCATTCCATGATGTGCTTTGAAGCAAAACATATAAGCTGAACGATTGAAACCACAGTGACCAAACCAAGCAGATACTATCCCCTGCCTTGTGTGGAAGTGGTATAAACCAAGCCATATGGTGAATAACTAAGATAAAGGGGAAAAAAGCAAGATCTAAAATTAGGCTTCAATGAGAGCGGCCTCTTGTAGCTCTGTGATTCTCAGGACTGTGAAAGCACCAGCAAGTGCTCCACCTGCAACAGTCTGCCTGCCCGTGTCTGTCTTTTAAATAACGTGCAGGCTGCTGCTAACATTTCACCATGCTCATTTCTCGTCTCCTGGATCAATAAATGAAAAAAGAAAATAGGACTCAATTGAATCAAATGCCCCACAAAGCCTCAGTCATTAGGCAGACAGAGGAAAGGAGATGGATGGATGATGTGGCCTTGGTTGTGATGACAATGGCTGCAAGTGCCCAGACTGTTCCTTATGCCAAGGGCGATATTGGAGTTCAGCCACCCTGCTAGGACATTCTAAGGCTCATGTGGTGCCCCCACCAATAGCGGTCACTGAGGTCCGCAGGTGACAGGCCACTCTCCCGGCTCACTGGAGATGGACAAGGCAAGGTCCAGGCAGGCGCATCGTGCGTCCAGAACACAAGGGCTATTTGCAGAGTGATGGCAGATGCTTGAATATGAAAGGCAAAACTGGGCATGTTGAAGTTTGTGATGGATAGCCTGCAAGCTACACTGACACTTGTAGGGCCATCACTGTCTGAGCTGGGCAGTCATTTGAGTCAGGGGGAGTATTTGCTGAACAACCAGGAATTGCGACCTCTTGTCAATTCCCGTGCACTTCTTTAGAGTGTATCACGTGACCCATTTTACAGACCGCAGATATTTTGAACCTATCAATGCAGTTGATAACGCAACCTAAACAGTGTGTTTCTACTTTAAATGATAGGTATTTGTGTGGGCTTTAAGTCCCTCCTCTGTGGCTGGTTTTGTGGCACAGTGAGTGGAGGCTTTACCACCACACTGGCATCGCATACGACCTACTCTGCTTCTGATTCAGCTCCCTGGGGAAGCAGCAGAGGATGATGTGAGTACTTGAGTCCCTGTCACTCATGTGGGAGATATCAATATGCATGACCTCTTCCCTTTATGGCATGCTCTAAAGTCAGCTGCAGGTGCCTGACGTGACTCGGAGAAGTGCTATTAGACTAGCAAGGCAGGCATTATTTCTTGCCATGTTGAGACCTTGAGGCACAGAGAGCATGAGAAGATAGGTGATCTACCCAGTCACACAGCCAGCAGGTGGGACAGCCTGGATTCTGACCAAGGGTTTCAATTGCACATCTGTGCTTCTCGTGGTACACAGGCTCTGCTGTGAGGGCTTTCCTGGCTGAGTCATCCCTGCAGCTTGACATGGCCAAATCCAGCATCCTGCTCCCTGTTGGACCATTTTTACAAATTAATGAGAAAGGGAAAGGAAGGAATGCAACTCTCCATGAAATGCTCTGATGATGAGATTTGAACTGGGGCCATTTGACCTTCAGATTTGCCTGGGAAGTATTTTAGAAAATTCTTCTTCATTTAAATACCTGACCTCAAAGTTGGTAATGTTGACGCACTTTCTAGTTGAAGAGTGCTTGTTTCCCAGAGGCCATAAATCTCTCTAATCAGTGCCTAATGGTTCTGGAGGTGACTCTGAGCAAGTATTCCATTAATTGCAGGAGGAATGTTTCATCTTCCACAGAGATTTCTCATTACAGTTCATCACATTCACAACAGAGCCCTGCTTGCAATTCTTTTCTGAACAGCCTGATTACCGCACATCCTATGGCGTTTGGAGGCAGCTCTCACAGTGAGCATCTCAGTTGTGAATGGGGAGTGGGCCCAGCCCCACCCTGCCACAGCTCCATTCAATTAAGCTATTCCTAGGTGTGTGCAAATGATGTAAATCAAACTTTGATGCCTGCATGTATTGAAGAAATGCATTCATTAAAAGTCAAGTGTGGTTGTGGGTAGCGATCAGGTTAGAATGGACGCTGATTCTAAAGGAATCCAGACAAGCCAATCCTGGGGAGATGCCACAGGCCTCGAGCAGCCTGGACAGCCAGCAGTGTCCAGACATGATCCAGCCTGCCCCTTGTCTTGTCCCAGGAGACAAAAGCCAGCAACCCAGCAAGCTTGGGTCTCTGTTGCCTCACTGCAAAGTGGCCCCATCAAGGACACATGGGTAAGAGTGCCCACAGATGTACAGGGTAAACAGCTGCCCTTACCGGGGCGGGGGGGGGGGGGAGGCGGGGGCTGCACTTGCCAAGCATGTATAGCTTTGAGCACTTTCTCTTGAGGCCTCTGGGTCCCTTCTAAATGTGTTTCTGGTTTTCCTTTTTCCATCACCTGATGTGCCCCCAAGTGCAAACACATTCACAATCTTCTTTCGCTTCTATTAACTCCTGTTTCAACCATCTACGTTTTAGTAAGAAGTGTAACCTCATGATTCCATGCATATTCTACATACCATGTCAGTGTATCTGTGTATAAACAGAGAACAGGTGTAGTATATGTGTGAGGGCATTTCAAAAAATTCATAGAAAGCGTAAGGAATGTTTAGTTGGGTGCAAAAAAAATTGCAATCCATACATCTGAGGGGTCTCCAGAAATGTCAAGAAATATGTGTGTTTTTAAAAAACACTAGATTTCAAAAATTTTTGCAGAATAAACTTATGTTTAAGTTGCATTTTTTTTCATGAACTCTTGAGTGGACCCTTATGACATATTGCACATTAAGTGAAAGCCCATATAGAATGCTGGATCTGTAGGAACCAGCTTAACCCATGACACAGCAGACCTGGCTCCATACTTGTTTTTAAGAATCCTGTAACTTGTGATGTGTATTTTGGGCTGGTATAAATCCAGTATGTTGCATAACCTGCCATAAATACATACACAGTGCAATTTATTAGCCACCCCAGTGATGGGCATCGTGGTGACTTTCATGTCATTTGCTATTATAAATAGTGTCATGTCTCCTCACACACACTTGCCAGGGGTTCTCCAGGGGACAGAGCCTGCGGCCCATCCACGTGGCGTAAGGGCTAAGTGGACAGAGGACAAGCAGGAAGGAGGGCCATGTGCAAGCCCACATGCTACCTTCTGGTACTTGGAATTCACATCCCAGGCAGCAGCTGAGCCAGGAGTTACTTGAAGGATTTTAAGATAATCCCAAATGTCTTTTGATTCCATTTTTCAAGATCTTTTTATTTTTTATTTTCAGAGAGAGAGAGAGAGAGAGAGAGAGAGAGATCTTCCATCTCCTTATTCAATTCTCAAATGGCCAAAACAGCCAGGGCTGAGTCAGTTCGGAGCCAGGAGTGAGACGCTTCACCCAGGACTCCCACCTACGTGGGTACAGGATCCCAAAAACACTTGAGCCATCTTCCACTGCTTTCCCAGGTGCATTAGCAGGGAGCTGCATCAGAAGTGGAGCAGCTGGGATTTGAACCAACGCCCACGTGGGATGTCAACACTGCAGGCGGTGACTCTACCTACTAAACCGGCAGTGTGGGGAGGGGAGGGAGTGGCCTCCTTGATTTTTGTTTGTTGAAGTGACGTTGTATTCACTAAAGAAAGGAATCTGCAATGACACTGGATGAATCTCTGATCAGAAGAGGGTGGGTGTGGCCTAGCTGGCTCCTGCCCGAGGAGCTGTGGAGCTAAGAACACTGCTTGGACACAGATGTCTTCCCTGTGTGAGGGTCTGAACATGCATTCAAGAGCTGGGCTGCCAAGGTGTGACTCCTGGGTTAGCTACTAAAACAGCCCAATTTCCCTGGGCCTCAGTATACACATTTGCAACATAGGATTGGTAAACCTTCCGGGAGTTTGTTCACAGAAGTATTTATGCAGATACACAGTAAGTACTTTATCCTATCCCACAATCTGAAATAAAATTGATGTGGATTCAGAAATTAGGAAAAAATTAGGATTTGAGAGGGAGAACTGGAATGAAATAGTGCCTCTTTAGAGCTGGCCTGCTGCTCTAACAGCCTAGTCCATTTGTGGCACTGGCAAATATAAATATAAATATAAATATAAATACAAATATAAATATAAATACAAATACATAATTTAAGTAAAATTTTGAAAGTGCATCTGAATTTCCTATACTATTTAATGCCTTTGTCCTATTTTACTATTAAATAGATTGCACTCGAATTTAAAATTGTTTGCTTGTGCTTTTAAAAGTTGGATTTATGGCTCAATAAGCTATTTGGGTTTGAGCCTGAGTACAATTTATCCCTGATTTTGATTCATGGTACGGTTCCAATGCCTGTGTTGGCAAAATTTTGGGAACACTGTTAAAGCTGTTTTAGGAAAAGGACAGTCTAGTAAAACAGGACTTATTCCACCCCATCCTCACTTTTACCACATGAGGAGGGGTCCTGCTGCAAGGAAATAATGATGCCACTTTTAGGATTATTAAGAAACCTGAATTTGCTACCAATTGTACTGCACTTATAGGAAGCCTCAGGGTAACCCTATTCCAGTGGCAGTTGGGGCCATTGGGTGGTAATTAGGAAGCTACCAAAAATTCACACTCCATGTTTAGAAAATTCATTTTGCAATGTTTTGGGTATAGAGCAGATGCGGTGTAACAACAACCCTGGAAGAAGTGTGGCCTGTTCTCCCTCTGTCCTCTTTTGGTCCTCTCTGTTTATGAATGTGATTTTAACTTTGACTAATTTGGAGGGAGAGAGAGGTAGAGAGAAAGAAAGAGAGAGAGAATTCTTATCCTCCAATATGCTCCTCAAATGCTTGCCGCAAGTGGGACCAGGCAGGCCTCTTCCATGGTGGCAGAACTGTTGCCCAGGTGAACCTGTTGCCCGCAGTGAAGCCAGGTCCAGCGTCAGTCCTAGCTCCATCTTCCGCATCGGCAGGAAGGTGGAGGCAGAAGCTGGGATCCATGAACTCCAAACCGAAACTCAGGCATGTTAACCACTATGCCAACAGCTCACCCTTGGGACAAAATTTTAAGTCACTTGAGTCACAACATATATATTAATTTATATTCTCCAGTTTTGCACTGATGCTAAAACAATGAAAAATATTTCTACAAAGTCTTCACTTTGTCTCGGAGTTGATGTCTGATGTTTTGTCTCACAAATCCAGTGCCAGTTCACTCGGCCCTGTTCGATATTCCTCTCTGTTTTCCTCTCAAGATCTTTTTTTATATGTAGGTTTTTTTAATGCTTTTGTTGCTTGTACATTTTCATCCTGGAACGACTTCCCAAGTTTGAGATTAAGAAGTTAAAGAATGGGAACAGTTTGGAGGGAGCCAGGACCTCTGTCCGGTGCCTCACTGGAGTGGCAGGACCTTGGGCACTTGGGTCTTCTTCCTCTGCTTTTCCAGGAGCATTAGCAGGGAGATGGCCAGGAGCAGGGCAGCCTGGTGTTGCACTGGGGGCTGCAATGCTGGTAGCAAATGTTGCAAGCAGCAGACATTCAACGTGCTGCACCACAATGCCAGCCCAGGGTCTCGTCTATTTTGACTCAGGTAGGTGTGCGTTTTCTCCTAAGAGGAGTATGGAATCAGCCACATGCACCCATCTCTTGGTAGAACACAGAACTTCGGATTGCTAAACACTGCTGTTGCTTTACTCAGCCGAGCTGTGAGTCTGATACAAAAGAGAAAGAAAGAGTCGCGAGAATCATTTTTGGAAAAGTTTGAGCTTCTGCTTCCCACAGTGAATCCCGGCACCCACCCAAACCAAAGGCAAATGTAAAGAACATCCCAGCAAAATAGCAACAGAAGACTAAATCAATGAACAACCCATTGCTAAAATGACAGGACCGAATTACCACATATCCTTATTAACCCTGAATATAAATGGCTTAAACTCATCAATCAAATATAGATTAGTAAACTGCATAAAAAAAAAACCAAAACCCATCTATCTGCTGCCCAAAGGAGACACAGCTCACCAACAAAGATGAGTGAAAACATTGCGTGATTGCGTAGCACTCGGTTCTCACCAGCCAGGGCGCCCTGTCTCTTGCACATCACTCCTTTGGGGATCTCTGAGCGCTCCCTGGACTGCACTCATCACAGCTTACCATCGCCGAGCACTCTGTGTGAGCCAGTGAGTAGTATGTATGTCTCCCACTGAACTGTAAACTCCCTCAGCTCAGTGCTTGCATCTAATTCTGCTCACAGTGTCTGGAACACAGCAGGTGCTCCGTGAGTATCTGAATAAATAAGTGACTTGAAGTGATTTGCAATAAGGTGATGCATGCAAACCAGCATGCATGTAGGCATGAATGAATGAATGATTTATTCTGCCTTTGTTTCTTTGGCTCCTTAGAGCCTCCTCACAGGTGGCAGAGAGCTGTCGAGAGTGCCACGAAGTGGCAGCACACGGCTGGGGCCAGATAGGGCCTGGGTCTGGAGCTAAAAGGACCTGGAGGCCAAGTACTGCATAGGCCCCCTTGTACTTGAGATAGAGGGCTCAGGGACCCTGCTGAGGAGCCCTGAGCTCAGAGTCCATGTGGATGAGACACTGGCAGAAGGTCAAGACCTCATGGCTGTGCTAGCCCCAGTCTGGCCTTTGCGTTGGCTTTGGGAACCACTGTTGAGATCCTCACCTTCGGGAGGTGGTCCGAAGGTGTCTGGCAAGGACCTTTCTGCTGAGTCACTCCATTGCAGAAGGTGCAAGGGCAACAGCCGGTGGCAGGGGGGTCCAACTCTGAAGATACGAACCCGCACTCACAGTCACGGCATTCAGCAGACCCCACCTCCCAAATGGAGCCTGGCTAAGTTTCCAACACATAAACTTTCAGGGACATATTCAAAGCACAACTGGCAGGACTGGAGCTGTGGGAACAGCAGAACCTTGCCCCCAGCTCTCTGGAGACAGGCGTGCACAGAGATGAAATCGAGTAGC
Source organism: Ochotona princeps (assembly GCF_030435755.1). NCBI lineage: Eukaryota > Metazoa > Chordata > Mammalia > Lagomorpha > Ochotonidae > Ochotona > Ochotona princeps. Next base: position 22,661,791 of record NC_080859.1, on the reverse strand, counting down.
AAGACGTGAAGAGTTAGGCAAAAGTTTGAAGCTGATGCCCAAGAGGAGAAGGCAGAAGCAGGGCTGTCTCCTGAGTCAGGAGCAACGAGGCCACTGTCTGGCTGCTGTGTGTATGTGTGTGTCTTGCACTGTCTGTTGTCAAAGCAAAGCCCAGCAGGGGTGGGTCTCATAGATGATGGTCTTTGCCATCCGAGCAAGCTTTCTCTTCTGAAATGGGACGCCGATGTAGCCAGGTAAGCGGAGGTTGCCAAGGCTAGTGATCCTGCACCGCGAGACCACAGGCTGTTTTAGTCCAGATATACAGAGGAAAAGCTCCAGTGGGGACACTCCTGGAGACGCACCCAGATGACATGAATTTGTTTATAAACGATGCCACTTGCTGAAGCCAAGACAGGGACGTGGTTGAGCTGCCTGCCGTCCTCCGGTGAATGGACCAAGGAAGCGTGGCATGTGTGCACAACAAAGTAGTAGTGAGCCAGGTTAGGCAAAGAGACTGAGCGGAGTGATCTGGGTGGTTGAAACACCACGGGAAGGCTGGCCCAGCTGGGAGGCACGGAGGAGCTCGGGAGGGGGCAGGCTTAGCGCTGCAGCCGCTGACGGAGACATGCTGCTGCCCCTGGCAACCTGAAAGGTTGAAAAAGAATGAAATCCGGCTATTTGCAGCAAAACTGATGGAACTAGTGCACAGCATGTTGGCTGAAATAAACCAAACACAGAGAGACAAACACCGCGTGTTCTCCCTCCTGTGTGGGAGTTAAGATTTAAAAATAAATAAATAAAATGTGAACACAGAGCACTGATGACTGGGCACCGCGAGGGTTGGGAAGGAGAAAAGGCTTTTGGGAAAAGAAATAAAGGGAAGCTGAGTGTGGTCATTAGCTGGTATACAGTTCTGAGATGGCAACGAGGCTCGGTGGGGGAGGGATGCATAGGAGCTCTTTATTTTGCTACTTCACATTTCTATTTTGCAAATTTAAAACTATTTGGAGATTTTTTTTAAAATGCTTAAAAAAATAGTCTGGGGCCCGGCGCGATAGAATAGCGGTTAAGGTCCTTGCCTTGAATGCGCTGGGATCCCATATTGGTGCCGGTTCTTATCCCAGTGACCCCACTTCCCATCCAGCCTCCTGCCTGTGGCCTAAGAAAGCAATCGAGGATGGCCCAAAGCCTTGGGACCCTGCACCCACATGGGAGACCTGGAACAAGCTCCTGGCTTCGGATTGGCTCAGCCCCGGGCGTTGCGGCTCACTTGGGGAGTGAACCATCAGATGGAAGATCTTCCTCTCTGTCTCTCCTCCTCTCTGTATATCTGGCTTTCCAATAAAAATTAAATAGATATTTTTAAAAAATAGTCTGGCCTATTTCACATGGACCTAGGGGAGAAAAATATTGTTTTGGGCAAACAAGAACATGATGGCATGAGAAGCCTCTTTTTCAGGCTATGAGGAAATTCCATTTATCAAAGTGACATCAGAAGAAACTCCTGGCTTGTTCAAGGTATTTAATACTCTGGAGTGCCTTAGCTATCTGAGGTGGAAGGGAAGTGGAAGGCTCCAGAAATAAGCCCCGAATTTGCTCCACGTGCCTGATGTGGAGCCCATGACCCTTGTATTTATTGGGAAGGGGCTGCTAGTCTAATCTGGAGTCCAGCATGTGTGAGATCCCTGAGAACCCAGGGAACCCAGGAAAACTTGTACAGGCTGCGCATAAGGCTGTGTCCTTGCGGAAAGTATACAAATCATAGACCCAGTGCTGGGTCTCAGGGATGCCAACCTTAGGGAACTTGGCATCTTAAAGGTTTATTCTCAGAGGCTGCTGTTGCGGCACAATGGGTTAAGTTGTGGCCTGAGACACCACTGCTCTTACCCCATTTGAACTCCAGTGGGAGTTCTAGCTGCTCCACTTCTGACCCAGCTGCATGTTAACACTCCAGGGAAAGCAGAGGAAGATGGCCCACGCACTTGGGCCTCTGCCACCCATGTGGGGGACCCAGAAGGAGTTCCTAGTTTCTGGTTTTGGCCTGGCCCATCCGTGGCTGTGGAGTTACATGGGGAATGAACCAGCAGGTGAAAGCTCTCTCTCTCTCTCCTCCCTCTCCCTTCCTCTATAACTCTACCTTTCAAATAAATAAGAAGCTCTTGATAAAAGACAAAAATCCCTTTTGCACGTGCTTTCTTGAATCTCACAGCTACTCTGTGGACGTGCCCTTGGTATTTCTTCTTGCAATCAAGAACAGAAAGGAAAAGTTTGTTTACTGCAGGCCAGGTTACGATTAGGACTCAGATCTCCTGACTTTAGATGCGAGTTCCTCCTTCCACTCCATCAGGTTTCTTGTCTGTTCTGGTCATTAAATCACCTGCTCTGTGTCCTGCCAGGGCCTTGTCTGAGGTGTCTACTGCATGAGCGTGAGTGCGAATGCCTCTTGCCCAGTCGCCGTCTTGTCCCCTACCCAGTAACAGCTCTGGGCATTGAAGCAAAAGGTTTTCACGCTGAGGGATTAATTCGTGGTGAAAATGTCAGGTGCTATTGACAGTGAGTGCACAGGAGGTTTTCAGGCTTTGTGGGGAAAGGAGCACGCTTGGAAGCGGCTGCTGCTTTTCTCCCATGCATACCTGGTGTTGGACGTCAATTAAAGTTTCCAAGGACACAAGTGTTCTTGCCCCGTCCCAGTTCTCTTCTGTCTGTGGGCTGATGTTTAGTGTCCCTCTGTCACCAGATGAAATGGCTTTTGCTTAGCAGCTGGGGCCACAGCCCACCATGCAGATGACCTTGGAAGAGATTACACTTCGGCTAAACTTAGAAGTCATAGAGTCCCTCCATGAGAGCCATTTTGTTGGACTACAGTGCCACGAGGAGAGATGCCGCAGACCACTCGCATGCAGGCCAGGCTGGAGGGTGGTGCGGAGGGCTGAAGAGGCTACCACTTTGCGCTGCCTGCAGAACTTTCTTCTGAGAAGTAAAGCAGTCACAGGTGTCTCTCTCCCAGCCACCCTCTCGCCTGGAGCTGAGGCTGCCTGGGTAGAGCATCAGGCACTCAGCTGGCCTGGCCTGGCCTGCCCCCAGGATAAACTGCACCAGCTCATCAGGCTGCCTGCCCCACTTCTCCTTAATGACTCCTTGGAGAACCACCGGGGAGGAGAGAAGGGAGCAGAAGCAGCAGAAAGGCGTGTCTGAGCCTCCTCTCACTGGCCTAGACATGCTGGGAGCAGAGAGAGAATAGCTTGCTTATCTAGGAATGTCCGTGATGGGCCATGGCTATGGGTAAAGCAAGCCGAACAAGCCAAAAAAAAAAAAAAAAGTTCCTCTGTTCCTTCCTTCCAGCTCAATGGATGTCTCTCCGTCCTTGCTCCTGGTACCCCAGCATAATTCTCTTCTGTCAAAAACTGTTCCCCAGCTGGGATTCAAGGACAGTTCTTTGTTCTTCACTGTCAACTAAAACCCTGGCACTTCCTTCTCGGGAGCATCTGCAGCCTGAGCCTTAGCTCCCCACGGATAATAATATGTTTCATCTATGAAATGTGAGGTTAAAAGCAGGTAGAAAGGAAGGATCCTTGGCATCCTGCGAAGAGTGTCTGACATCTTCAGCGTTGCCGGGTGCAGGTCTGGGCCTCCCTTCAGCCAGGGACAGTGGTGAGGAGCCCACACTGCAAGTGAGTGAAGAGGAAGGGAGACCGGTGCTAGAACTGGTCCTTGTGAGTGAAAACTAAACTCACACCTTTTCAGGATATTGAAGCTGTCTGCATTGGCATGTGCTGGGGTTAAGTGAAACAGCCTTGGCAAGCTCTATGTTCTGGTCCTGGATCTGCAGGAAAGACTTTGCAAGTCTCTCTGCTTCTCAGAGCTATCATTTGTACCTCTTTAAGATGTTCCGGTTCCAGGATTCTGTAGTTCCTTTTCTTTCTTAAGAAAGAAGCCCAGGGAATCCAGAGCCTCAGGTAGTCCATACTGTTTGCTTTGGGACAAAGTGATTATCTTTGTTTTCACCTGTCTTATCTCATACCCAAGAGGTTGCCAATGCCACAGTGGCAACAAAGCCAGCTCCATTTTAAAAAGGAAAGCATATTGATCTATGGAATAGCCACCTCCTAACCTTGAGCCAAAAGGACATTTCTAAGAGTCCACTTCCATCTTGCCAAACTTTTCCATCAATAGAGCTGCTTTGAGGAACCTAGCTGTTACAGTGGCTCCATAAGACAGCTACAAGGGTGTGTATGTGAAATCAGATGCAACAGACAAAGCCAGTCATAGAGCAGAGGCGACTTCTGAGCCGCCGAACCTGGTGCAAAAAACCCAAGCTAAGTTTCTTGAGTGCAATTTCTGGGTCCGATGCCAAATCCAGATACACAGTCTCACTAACACAGGGATCATATCTCTTTTATTCACCAGTGCAACCAGTGCCCAGTACACAGTGGTTGATCAAGAAAATTCTTTGAATCGGTGCTTTGTAATATCGCATAATCACAGAGCTGCACTTTTGCTATCATTTTGTTTGCTCTGTTTCCAGTCTCCCACCCCGCCTCTCTGTCTGGTTCATTATTATCTTCCTCTGGATGACTGCAAAAGGCTTCCTGCTTTCACTGGGTGAACACCTGAAAATGATATTTCCGGGCAGGGAAAAGTTGTAAAACAATTTTATTTTTTAATACCAATGAAAGCATCCTAAATAAAATTGTATTAAATAAAACATAATGATATATATGGGGAAAAAATAACATATAATGGCTATATTCTAAGAATGTGTGCTTGATTTAACATTCAAAAGTACTAAATGTAATTCACCATATTAATAGAATAGGGGAGAAAATTATGATCGTAGTAGATACAGGAAAACATGACAAAGTTAAACATCCATGTTTGATAAAAAAAAAAAAATCAGGAAACTGAGGATAAAAGGAAGTGACTTAGCAAAAAGTACATGTAATGATAAATTATGATACTTCCCCTTGAGTTCAGAAACAAAACAAAAAACGTCCACTTCGTCACTTCCACTAATCAATACCAGGGATCCAAGCCAGCGTAATCAGCCTAGCAAAAAAGGAGTACAAAGCATCAAAAGGAATAACCAGAGCTAGTGTTCTTTACAAATGACCTGGCTGTATACATAACTAGCTTAAAAACATCAGCATCAAATGATTACTCTTAATAAATAATCTAATCGTATCGCTCTGTACAAGGTCGATACCCTGAAATCACTTGCATATACCAGGAATAAACAGAAAATTAAAGAGTTCAATGCCATTTTACAATAACATTTAAAAATTAGCTAAGAATAAAATTAACATGAGATTCACAAAATGCTACATCAAGATCCACATTAATAAGAGAATATTTCAAAGGGATCAATATTTGGTTTGGGTTTACCAAGTTCATAGATCCAGTCTTAATATAAAGACAGTTTAATAAACATAAATTCAGGTTTTTTAAATATCAATTTAGTTTTTTAATAGAAATTCAGTTTTTTTTCAAATTTATCTACAGATGAAATAGTTTCAGGTAAAACCCCAGCAGGCTTTTAAAAAAATAGAGATTATTCAAATAGTAAAATTTAGCTAGACTGGCACAGAATCCAGACTAGTCAAAATAATTGAAGGGAAAAAATAACAAGCCTGATAGACTTCTATTACCTGCTTTTAAATCTCAGTATGAAATTACAGGCATCAGTTCAATGAGGTATGGGCCTAGACTGAATAGGGGCCAGAATCGCAATGTAGTAGGTTAAGCCACCAATGGTGAAATCCCACATGGGCACTGATTCATGTCCTTGCTACTCCGCTAGGGCTCCGCTAGCAGCTTGCAGAAGCAGCAGAAGATAGTCCAAGTACTCGGGCCCCTGCACCCATGTGGGAGGCCCCGATGGCATCAAGGGCTCAAGATGAAATCCACACTCCTTGGCATTGCCCATTAAGCTCTCACAGGGGACCCCTGTGTGCCTCTTCCATTCCACATCCTGCCTGTCTCCTCCAGTCCATACACAGCTGGCAGCTCCCTGGATGTGCCCCCTTCTGCACAGGCTTAGTGCTGTGGTTGGGACGCTATCCCCTGGCTGCTCCCCATTGGCTCCAGTGCACCCATTAGCACTCCATCTGGATATCAATAAACAGCAAATGTTCCTGACACATCTCCAAGCCCTGAGATATCCCATAGCACATGTATCATGACCAGTTCCTAATTTATGCCTTTACTCATTGAATCAGGGTATTAAGCTTCTCCAATGATACCAGCATGGACCAGCCTTTGTGATCTCATGGGGCTGGCAAGCACACAGCAGAACCGAGCAGAAAAATGACGTGGGGTGTGGAGTGTCTCCTTTGAGTTGGCCTGTTACCCACTGCAGTCCTGCAGGGAGAAAGTGAGTGCTTTGGAGAGAAAGAAGTAATATCCGTAAGATAATTGTTTTAACCTTTTCCAATTACTCATCACCTACCGTGATCAAAAGAAAGGATCATTTTCTTTCGACTTATCCTTGAAATCATTCCATCTCATTGCTTTCCTACTTTTTAGTATAAGCCAGAAAGGACAGTGATCTTCAAGGAAGGTAGATTTTGCAGCTGTAATTTTATTGCTATATGCTGTGTACAAAGCTACCTAAGACTTAGGGCAATGTGCAGGGTTGTAAAACCTGGTTGCTCAGGCCAGACTAGCTGAATTCATATCCCTGACTGACCACTAACAAGTTTTTTTTTAAAGATTTTTTTTCTTGAAAGAATTATGAGGGGGTGGGAGAGGTGGGTTTTGGTAGAGAGACAGATCTTCCCTCTGTTGGTTCACTCCCCAAATGGTTGCAAAGGCTGGAGCTTCACGCATCCTTCGGGATGGAGAAGGACATTCTGCTTTCTGATTAGCTTACTTCAAACATGTGTCTTCTACATTCTGAGAACACGGACTGGACTTGTAACTTGGTAGTTATCATCTTCTGCCTGGAGTTAGGAGCTGTTTTCTCGGGTGTGTGTATTTACTCCGAAATGGACTGACAGCCTTTGAAGCTGTAAGCATGTCCTCTGTGAGTCCAGAAATGTTAATTATCTGGGCCAACGCTTTGCTTTCACACCACAGAGGCTCAGTAACTGCCTGCTTGCTGAGAGAAGCGTTCTGCTCATGAAGTTCAAAGCATGGATTTCAGGGTGAAAGGGATTGAACATAGGGTCACATACAAAGCTGTTCATTGCTGCCATACTTAGCATGAAAAAATGAAGAGGTCCGATTGCCTCTTAAAGCAGTCATCCGTAAGTGGACTCTGTAATTTTCATGTGTGTATGGTGAAACTTGAACTGACGCCCATATGGGATGCCAGTGCTGCAGGCGGAAGCTTAACTCACTATGCTGTAGCACCATCCCCAAGATAAGTTGAATATGACCTAGTAAAATCTGGAGAAACATGCATGGTTTTCTCAAATATACATTTCCAAGAATTTTTTTGAAAGTCTCTCAAATACATGGATTTCAAAATCTTTTCAAACAAATCAATTTAATTTTTAATTTATTTTGCCACAGAATTTTTGAAGCACCCTCATTTTATAATTTACTATGTGTGTAATTTGCAAAAGCAGGTAAAATCATATATATATTGTTGGCGTGTTCATGACTCAAAATTGATTGTAAACATAGGAATCAAACTCAAGTTCAGGTCATCTATTATTTTGAAATTTTGAATTTTGTGAAGTGACATAGATTCAGTATGGGAACATGATTGCTTGTCATAACATTCTTTGTTTTCTTCTGCATTTTTAAAGCTTATAAAAAAAAACACAACACATGTCCCATCAGGTCCAGCTCTGCTGTTCTCTGGCTTTATGTCAATGTCAAGGTCAAGGGAGGGAAGAAGGCCAGGGGTCCAGGTGAGGGCAGGGTCTAGCGGTTGTCACTGGTGAAAATCAACGAAATCCTTTCAACCATTTGGTCTTAATGATTCTCCTCTCCTTCCTGTAATTGGGAGGAGTGGGGGGAGGAGGGAAGCAGCAACCCTTGCCTGTTGCCTGGTTACAGCTAATGAGATTACTGTATGTTGTTTCCAGGCTCCTGTAAGGATGTGTCTGAGGCTCAGCATCCCTTTTGGATTGGTGCTGCTTCCTGCAGATGCCTCTGTGCGTTGTCCGTGTGTGCAATAACAACAGCTAAAACATCTCAGGGGATTCCTATAATTCCTATATGCTAGATGCTGTGTGAAATGTTTTCTGTACAGCTTTGTACAGTGGATTCTTTCAGCTGCAGATATTACAAAATCCTCTTGAAATGGGCTGAAACCCTAAAGAAGTGTGTTAGAGCGTATGATTTGGAGTCCAAAGGTCAAGCAGCCTTCAGGACCGACTCAGGCCAAGTCCCAAATTTCCTCCTGTCTGTCCATCCTACTCTTTGAGAAAATTCCCAAGAAAACTGTGACAGGTTTGGGACTGAATTTCTCCATTTTAGTCCAATAAGAGAGAGTCATATCAGCTCAGATGACTTGAATGGATCGAATCAGGCCATTCGACAAGTTGCCATGGATGAGAGGAGTTGTGGTTACCATCAAATACTTAGAGCCCTAAATAGCAGGGCTCGAGTGGATTCGGGGCCTCCCCCAGATATATTTTCATCCATCTTGTCCACATGATAATGACATAAATACTATTATGATCCACATTTCACAATTGGGCGGATGACTCAAGGATAGATTGGTGGTTTAAGCGAAGCTGGTCTGCTGACTGCTGTATTCCCAGCTGTGCACACTGCCTCCCCAGGGCCTGATGGTGTATGCTTCTCTGTAACTCACTGGACTCTTGGGTCGGGAGTGGAGACATCAGCCTCCATGATGGTCAGCGTTCACACCTGCAGCCTCTATCATCGCTCTCATTTTTGTCCCTCTGGAGCTCTCTCCCTGTCATCACTGTGAGTGATCTATACAGGTGGACTCACCCGATTACCTGTCACCTTTGGGAAGCCAACACCTGGAGGAGCTGAACCATTCATCGCTAGCCTTTGAACACAAAAATCATGGAAGTAAATAGATCCCAAAAAACCCTAACAACCAACTTGAGAAACTTGGAAAAGTCCAGACGTGAACAGTTCTACGAGTCATGGAGCTGCTATTCCGAAGCCACTCAGGGCAAGCAACAATCTCTGTACCCATGAGCAGATGAGCCATCTGCCAACCGATCTCACTCAAACTGCAGATATCAGTTCGGTAGACCTGGGGCAGCCTGCAGCGTATTCATTTCTTACTTCTTTTGAGACATACTTATTTGAGAGAGAGAGAGACACAGAGAGAAGGAGAGAGAGGGAGGGAGGGAGAGAGAGAGGATGGACAAGAGATACTCTATCTGTGGGTTCACCCCCCAAATATTTGCAACAACTGGTGCTGGGCCAAGCTGAAGCCAGGAACCAGGAACTCCGCCTGTGTCACCCACATTGGTGGCAGGGACCCAAGTCCTTGAAACATCATCCACTGCTTTCTAGATGCCTTAGCAGGAGCTGACCAGAAGTGTAGATTAGCAGGGACTAAGTGCTCTGGCATCGGATATTGTAAGATGTTAACCCACTGCACACCGTGACTTCCCCTTCATTCCATCAGTTCACTCATGTGATCCCAACGCTAGAACAGCAGGGACAGAGACACTTTTAACATAGGCTCTAGGTCTGCCATCCCCCAGGAGAATAGGATGCTTGGAATCAAGGAATTTGGGTATCTTCAGATTGAGGCTAGTTAGGTTAAAAAAAGCCATCCATTCTGAGCTGATGTGAGGTTTGGCTGTCACAGGTCTCCAGAGATGAGTAATCCTTCCCATCTCTTCAAAGTCCCAAGAGCTTGTCCCCAATGATGACACCTAGAGAAGACAGGTGTCTTCTCACTAAGGAGGCCAAGTCTGAGCTCACAGGCCTGGGCACAGTCATAAGAGCAACCAGGCCTACAGCAGGTGCAACCCAGGGGGTGGGGAGGGGAGGAAGGCCAGGAGCTTGCTCCAGGCAGAAATGCAGATACAAGAACAGGTACCTAATGGGGGGGAGGGGGGGAGGCAGTGAAGATTCTTAAGTTCCTTCGCTTCTCCATAACCTCCTAGACGGCCAAATTCTACAAGATGTTTTGGGCTGGAGCCCCAGCTTGGCATCCTAGTTTTCTTTTGCAGTTGTAGCACTCTCCCAAGGGAAAGCTTCTCCCCCCACACACACACCTCTCCCCAGGACCGCAAAGGGTTAACACCATCCACAGGGCAACAGAAAACAGAGGACAATTTTAGTGTGAAAGAAAAAATATTGACAGCTTCATACAAGAGTCACAATCAGTTCGCGCATCTTCCTTTCTTTCCAATCTTTGTGTCTTCTCCAAGTCTTGAAATCTCTGCTTCAGCCTCAAAAGACAAAACATGATCCAGCTCTGAGAAAATCCCTTGATTATATGCGATGCAAGTTGTACTTAAAAAAAAAAAATCTCCCACGTACAAGGCTGTAGCTCACAACCCACTGGAAATGTACGTTGCTCTTACCTTGTCTCTCCAGCAGCCTGGTTCTCTCCAGTGGTCTCTTTCTTGGCAAAGGTCAACCAGGAAGTGCAGAACAGTCAGATCTACAGGGAAAGCAGTGCAAACTCCAAAAGCCAGAAGGACGCACGGTCGGGATCACGTCCCGGCACTGTGCTGTGCAGGGCCAGGTCACACTGACATTTTGCACACCGATAACAGAGATCCTCTCTGTGACCGCTGAAATAGGATGAGGAAAGAAGCAAGGGACAGACTGTCAGTCCAGAAGGACCCCCAGGACACCTGTCAGAAATGATTCAAAGTGGGAGAATCTTACAAATCGTAAAAGATTTCAGGTCTTCATCTGGAGATGGCTGTTGGGAAGAAAGAAAATGAGCTCCATATCTCATCCCCAAACCCTCACTTGGGGGGCTCAGGGACAACTCCACATTCTGAAGCCTTCTGCCTCCATCCTGTGTCATCCCCAGCGACACTGTGTTCAGGCTGCTAACTCACCTTAAGACTTAGCTGACAAAAGAATATAGGGGGCCTGGCGGCGTGGCCTAACGGCTAAAGTCCTCGCCTTGAAAGCCCCGGGATCCCATATGGGTGCCGGTTCTAATCCCAGCAGCTCCACTTCCCATCCAGCTCCCTGCTGTGGCTTGGGAAAGCAGTCGAGGATGGCCCGAGGCTTTGGGACCCTGCACCCTTGTGGGAGACCCGGAAGAGGTTCCTGATTCCTGGCTTCGGATTGGCGCGTTCTGGCCCGTTGCGGCTTACTTGGGGAGTGAATCATCGGACGGAATATCTTCTTTTCTGTCTCTCCTCCTCTCTGTATATCTGACTTTGTAATAAAAATAAATCTTTAAAAAAAAAGAATATAGGGCAACTGGAGCATCACTTGGCATCTCTTCCCACCTAGACCAGACCATGCTGGCCTCTGCTCTCTTCCCCATTTCCTGGTCCTCTCCCACTGCACCTGCAATGACCCCCCCCCCACAGGGTTGATCCTTTTCTCAACTTGCCTCCAGATCCTAGGAGAGCATCATGATGTCCAGCAGAGGACTGAAGCTCCGTGATGCGATTGGGACTCCGAGCCCAGTCCACTGTGAGCCAGACAACATTCACAAGCTGCCCATGTACTACTGTAGTTCTTGGAAAATGCAAGCCAAGCCTGGTGCGGTAGCCTGGTGGCTAAAGTCCTTGCCTTGCATTCTCTGGGATTTCACAGGGGCACTGGTTCTAATCCCGGCAGCCCTGCAACCAGTCCAGCTCTCTGCCTGTAGCCTGTGAACACAGACAAGAATGGCCCACAGACTTGGGACCCTGTACCCATATGGGAGAGCCACAAAGAAGCCCCTAGTTTTGGATCACCTCAGCTCCAGCCGCTGCAGCCACTTGGGGAGTGAATCATCGGACGGAAGATCTTCCTCTCTGTCTCTCCTCCTCTCTGTATATCTGACTTTCCAATAAAAATAAATACATCTTTTTAAAAAAGAAAGAAAAATGTAAGCCAGATTAACAACAAATCCATCTGGAGAGTGTAACTTCTGAGGTTCAACTTGCTGTCCCCCCCAAACTCCATTATCCAAAGGAAAGAGCAGAAGGATGGCAGAGCTGCAGAACATTGCGCATGACCCAGGGGAAATTCTGCTTCCCCGTGTTTTGTGTTGTGTTGGCTGTGGGCCACAGCCCTAGGAACTGAGCACAGGGACCAAGGGCCTGGGGATTACATTTCCTGTGTCCATACACAGAAAGGGGACAGTCCTATTGTCCTTTAGAGATGCCTTGGTCTATAGGGAAAAATAAATAATAAATTGGAAAGGGATTGGTGGAGTTTGGAAGAAGGAGACGAGAACTTAAAGGAGCCCTTTAGCGGTGATGGACAGGAATGGTCCTGCCCTGCGGACCCCTCAGCAGCTCCAGGCAGCACATCGCGGTGCAGGGACAGGCTTGAGGAGGGTGGGCTGGTGATGCAGGAGCTGCCCACAGCTGCCCAGCTGGGACTCCTGATGGAATCTTCCTCCCAAGCAATTAAAATAGGTTGAGGTTTTCTGTTGTGCCGGTATTGCTATTGATCTTCAATACCTCTCTCTCCCCATTTTTCAACACACACACACACACACACACACACACACACACACACACACGTTGTTAACCTTTCATTAAAGTCACTGAAAGAATCTCCAAGCTCTTCTCAATTGTTGTCTTAAGACTGGAGTCAGACCTCAGGAGCAAAGAATCCATACTTGATGAGGGATGGAGGTGGATTGGACTGTGTAATTTTCACAGTATATACAGATTGAGAGAGAGGGCCAAATGTGTGTGTGCACCTGCACATACCTCCACACGCAGATGGAAAGTTAGAACAAGTTGGACAAAGTCTGAGAGAAATAAGGCAATTGCATCCCAATTGAGAAAAAGGGTCACTTGCCTCAAACCCAGGCTGCTTCTCAAGCAGCTCTCTAACTCCAGGGAGTATAAACTTCAACCTGGAGGGAGAGAAGGGAGTTGCGGCTGGGTAGATAGAAATCCTAGTCCCCCTCCTTAGAGGTTGTGAACAATTATTTTATTTAAAGAAGGAGTGACAGTGGGGGTGAGTGACTCACTCACCAAATGGCCAGTGAGGATCAGAGCAGGAGTAGTCCAAAGCCTAGAGCCAGGAACTCCATCTGGGTCTCCCACACGGGTGCAGGGGACCAAGGACTTGGGCTGTCTTCCACTGCTTTCCCGGGCATATTAACAGGGAATTGGATCAGAAGTGGAGCACAGATATGGGAGACTAGCCTTGCTACGCCACAACACTGGACCCCTGACTCAATGGGTTTAATGCTCTTACTGATCACCGTCCTCAGAACTCTCTAGTCTATACAACAGACATTTGACATTAGCGGAGAGCGTGATGTGAGGGTTGTCTAAACAATAGGACAAGTTGTCGGGCAGAGGCACAATGGATGAAGCAGCCATCTGTGATGGTGGCATCCCATGTAGTAACAGTTCACATCCCAGCTGCTCCACTTCTGATTCAGCTTCCTGCCAATGCACCTGGGACAGCAGTGCAGGATCGTCCAAGTGCTTGGACCCTTGAACCCACATGGAAGACCTAGTTGAAGCTCTTATCTCCTAACTTTGGCCTGGTTCAACCCTAGCTGTTGTGACTACCTGTGGCGTGAAGCAACAAATAGAAGATTTCTGTCTCCCTCCATGTCTCTCTCTATATATATAATTCTACTTTTCAATCAAATAAAACAATTTTTTCTTTTTTTTATTATTATTATTGGAAAGCCAGATATACAGAGAGCAGGAGAGACAGAGAGGAAGATCTTCCATCCGATGTTTCACTCCCCAAGTGAGCCGCAACGGGCCCATGCGCGCCGATCCGAAGCCAGGAACCAGGAACCTCTTCCGGGTCTCCCACATGGGTGCAGGGTCCCAAGGGTTTGGGCCGTCCTCGACTGCTTTCCCAGGCCACGAGCAGGGAGCTGGATGAGAAGTGGAGCATCCGGAATTAGAACCAGCGCCCATATGGGATCCCGGCGCGTTCAAGGCGAGGACTTTAGCTGCTAGGCCATGCCGCCGGGCCCCAATTTTTTTTCAAAAAGACAAGTGAGGAACACAATTCACAATGCACAGCCCAGTTAAGCCCCAGAGGGATTTTTTATTTAAATGTCACCAGTGGTCTCTCACGCTGTTCAGTTGAAAATACAAAATACAGTTGCAGTTACATATGTAATTCAAAAATTTCTGGTAGCCATATTTAAAAAGTGGCAAGAAAAAGAATAAATTTTAGCAATGTATTTTACTTAGCCCCATAGAGTTAAGACATTATCATTTCAACATGGAATCATCTGTTCAAAAACGACCAATGAAATAACTTATTTTTGTTCTTGGCACCAAATCTGTGAAACACTTTATATTCACAGCATATTTCAGTTAAGCTTATCCACATTCAAGTACTCAGCGGTTTGGAGCTGGTGGCTGCTGTATTGGATAGCACAGGTCTAGACCAGAGATGGTCAGAAACAGGGAGTGTGTAGATTCAGCATCCACTCTGTCCCCACTCATGAGCAGGCATGCAGGAAGGGGAGATGGGGAGTGGTGATGTCCACTTACCCAACCTGAGGAAATCCTATGGCTCTCCCTTTACAACACATCCCAAATCTGGTCCCTTTGCTCCACTTCTGTGGCTGCTGTCCTGCTCCGAGTCTCCATGATCCGTCACCAGCATCACTGCTTTCCTACTTCTCAGTTTTTCCCTGCAGCTGATTCACAATGCAGCAGCCAAATTAATTCTATCAAAGTGTAGGTCAGATCATGCACCACCTCTCCCTTAAACTCTTTAATGGATGTCCATTCCACTCCGATTAAAAGCCAATGACCTCAGAACGAACCCCAAGGGCTCTCTGAGTTACATCTTCAGCTACTCACTCTCCCACTATAATAGCACACTGCCTGTTTCCTCTGCTGAAGGAGAGGCAGCTCCAAGGCAGTTCCAAGGCAGCCCCAAAGCAGCTTCAAGGCTCAGTCCTTTGCCTCCATCAAGTTTCAGATTAAACAGCACCTTCTGTTTGAGATTTGCCTTATGTAATACTGCAAGCTGCCCCATGCCCTCCTGCAGGAGCATCCAGCAGGTGCATCCCTGGTTCTGCTGTGTAATATACTCTTGTGACAGTCATTATCTGTCCTTCACCCCCCCCACCCATCCCCCCGCATTTAAGAATGCTTCTTAAAGGCAGGAATGGTTGTTTGGTTCATAGCTGTGTCTGTTAATGCAAATATTCTTGCCTAGTATGTAGCAGGTGCTTCATAGATATTGAATGAATAATGAATGAAGGAATGAAGACAGAAGCATTGCGCTCTTTGCCCACCCTTCCCAGCGTCAGACTCACCTTCCCATCACACTGAGAAGCTTCTAGAAGGAAGTCAGAATCAGGGCTAGTTCACCAACCTCACTGAACAAATGCCTCCCTCGGGGCCATGACTGTTGCTGGGTCTGTTCAGGTTTTTACACCCCTGTCTCCCTGGAGAGGCTGTGGCAGCTGTGAATGTTCCCTCCCCCCCTCCAATATTCCCAGAGATATCATTTCCTTTTACAGTTTCTGAAGGTTGACAAACTCTGATGCCCATCAAGTAATATCCCAGGGACCTCACACTAAGGATTCTTGCCCTGGAGCTTCACCCACACACAGTTATCCTATCTGTCTTTGAAATCCAATCTTTGTGCTGCTCCAAAAATGGAAACCACATCTTCAAGCAAGATGCAGAATTCAGGTAGGAGAAATCCTGGGTAGCTCACCTTGCCAGCTGCAGACAGCATTGCACTGTCTGTTCTTGCTGGGGAAACTCCACTCCATGGGGAAGGTTTGCGCACTAGTCTTTCCCCTACACCCCGGTGACAATAAGTCTGCTCCCTTTCATCAGATCTCCTGGGAATATGAAAGAAGAAAGTAAAAACAGTCATCTTCAAATCTTAGAACTCTGTTATTCCTTCCTCCAAGTCCTTTCGCATAAATCTTTGGCGCTGTTACCCCAATCATGCTCACTGGAAATGCCTGTGCTGAGAAGAACCGCAGCTCTGGCCTGAGCTAGCCCAGGGACGTGTCTGCAAAGATCCAGCCAGAGGAACAAGGACGGAAGACCAAGGAGAGGCTCTGGGGACCTTTACGGGTGAGGCTGGCATTTCCCCTGTAATCTCCTTCACTTTAAACTCTGGAATATGATGATGGAAAGACACCAATCACGTGTTCTTTCCATGTCCTTCGCTAGTAGCAATTTTTAGACACGTGCAGTTGGGGCCATCCCCCAGATTGGCTGTCCTGAAAGCTCACCCTTAGTCTGGGACAGTTAATACATGCTAATCTTCAATGGGTTGGAAAGAGAAGCCAAATTTACATTATTCTGAATCTCAGCCATTCATCAACTATAGAGCAAAAGCCTTAAAAACATGGTACAAAATTCATCCACAGAGCTCCTTATCTGAAATATATTTAAATAGAAGTAGAAAAATACCTGGAACCTCAATTGAAATCTCCCCAGAATTCCTAAAATCAAATGTGACAGGCTGTGTCCTCCCATCATGAATCTACCTCTTAGAAGATAAAAAAAAAAAAAAAAAAAAAAAGCAGGCTAGGGTAAAACCGTTTGTATCACAGTGTGATAACAGTGCTCAGTTAAAAATTGTTCCATCAGTATTTATTGTCGGGATTGCAGCATCTTTACAAGCAAATTGCCAAGAGCCTTTGATAATTTGTGAGACTTCCTAAAGCAGCCAGAATTGCACAACAGCAAAACCTGGGGGAGTGGAGAGGAGACGAAGTTCCTTAAAGAAGTTAGTGCACAGAGTGGGGAGCCAAGGTACCGACTGTTCCCAACTGCCTCCTTTTTGTCCCTGGAGGTTAGCCAGAGGCTCATGGACGTATGCAGCTTTAAAACACCTGAGGCATTAGCTAGTGGAGGCTGCTTGTGGTGGATTTGTATCTTCAATTCAGAGCAATGGGAAACGTACAGGCTTCCCAAAGCATTGTCTTAGTAAAGACTGCTTCTGCAGAATACCATAGATAGGTGGCTGAAGCAGGGAGTCTGGAAGTCCACGGTCAGAGTGCCAACAGCTGGGATGATCGGTAAGGATCCACTCTCTGTGTTCTGGAGGGATGTATTCTTGTTGTTGCCTCACCTGGCAGAGAGCTGCGAGAGAAGAAAAAAGACCCCCCTGGGAACTCCCTCCAGGAGTGAATTATCTCCCATCTCACTGTAGACTAGAGTATCGATGCGTGAATCTTAGGAGGACACAAACAGTAGATTCACAAACACACAGAAAGGCAGCTCCAATCAGAGGGTAGCTCGTACTTTTCTGGATAGAAGATTGTGGGGGAGGGAAGTTGATTATCATATCTAAGTAGGTTGAACAACTCAGCCAAGCAAAACAAAATCATGTTTTCCTTTCCCCATTCCCAACTCATTGTCCAACTTTCTGATCTTGTGGCAAGAGGATTTTCCAATGGGGCACAGATTTTTTGGAGAGGCCCTCTTTTCTGTTTTGTTTTTGTCTTGTTGTCTTGGGATAGTTTTGTTGTTCTACAAAAAGATGCAGTGGAGGAGAAGGATGGCAAACTTGGAACGATGTTTCAATTTAGCAAATGACAAAGATCCTTAAGAGTTTGTGTTGTTTTTACTTTATCACATCATGAAGTGCGATAATTTCTTTTTCTCCTTTATGTTACTCTATTGGACCTACAGTGATCTCAACTGTCACAGCAAGGACAGTACCTTCTAAGAGCTGGGTGGCAAGGACAGAATTATAGCCGAGTTGACTCCGATGAAGGCAGAAAAATCTAGACAGGTCCATAACATACGAAAAATTTTAAAAGACATAGGTCCTGTGATTAAGGCCAATGGTTGGATCACGTCATTAAAAAGTCTATTTCAAGAGGCATGCAGGTTGGACATACCTTCATAATAATGCTATAATTTTTTAAAAGATGTATTTATTTTATTTGAAAGCTCGAAGTAGTGGGAGGGCGAGATCTTTCATCCACTAGTTCACTCCTCAAGTGGCCACAACAGCCAGAGCTGAGCTGGTCTGAAGCTGGGAGCCAGGAGATTCTTCCAGGTGTATAGTAATAATCTATAATGGTAATGAATTCTAGGACGTTTTTGAGTGTATGCATTGGTGCATATGCCAAGCATGGGCTAAAACGAGTGGTTGGAGTTCAACGTCTGCAAGTGTCGAGGCCATGGTCGAGGCTGGGTTCTCTGTCCTAAATCTTCATTAGAATAAAACAGATTGGTATTGGATGCTGTGACTAAGGAATAGACTAGGACAGAAATGAAAGAAACATCCAGTACCAACCTGTCTGTCCGTTCTTCCTATGGCCTTATGAACTGCACACTACAGTCTCACTCTAGAATGTGGTAACCAACTTCTTTTCATTTTATCCTAAGATCTCCAACCAATGCTCCCTGTCCCTGTATCATGAGACATAATTAAAGGTCTATTTCCAGAATATGGAAACACAAAATATGGGCTTTTTAAAATATTTTGGTGATTTCTACGTGTAAAAATCAAAATACAGATAAGGACAACCATTAGTTAAAACTCACACTTTTGGACCCAGCGGCGTGGCCTAGCGGCTAAAGTCCTCGCCTTGAATGACCCGGGATCCCATATGGGCGCCAGTTCTAGTCCCGGCAGCTTGACTTCCCATCCGGCTTCCTGCTTGTGGCCTGGGAAGGCAGTCATGGATGGCCCAAGGCATTGGGACCCTGCTCCCGTGTGGGAGACCCGGAAGAGGTTCCTGGTTCCCGGCTTCGGATCGGCACAGCACCGGCCATTGCACTCACTTGGGGAGTGAATCATCAGATGGAAGATCTTCCTCTCTGTCTCTCCTCCTCTCTGTATATCTGACTTTGTAATAAAATAATCTTTAAAAAAAAACACACTTTCTCTGGCAGCTTGTTTTTTAGCTAAACAAGCAGATTGGATATGCCCAGAGAAGATAATTGAGTGTAGGAGATTCAATTCTACTTCAGAAAGAAAAAATATCCCTTATTGAAACTTGAAATGCATATGAAACCAAAAAATACTTCTATAAATGTAGCATGGAAATCTTCTCCTTTTATTCAGATCTCAAAATATAGTGCATACTCACACCTTGCATTTCTTCCAAAGGAAAGCAAAATTTCCATTTTAATCTAATGAATACTTAGGACAGACAACCCAGCTGGAAAATCTCACGGCCTTGACGCTTACAGACACTGACCGCCAACCACATGTTTTATCTCGTGCCTGGCAATGTGACACAGAAAGAAAGAGAATGAGAGAGAGATCTTCCATCTCCTGGATCCAATGACTGCAGTAGCTTGGACTGGGCCAAGCCGAAGCCAGGAGCCAGGAATTCCTGTAGGGTTGGCCGGAACTCCAGCTGTTGGGTTATCATCTTGTGCCTCCAAGGACAGGGAAGAAGCTGGATAAGAAGTGAAGCAGCTAGGACTCACACTGCACTCTGATGTGGGAAGCTGGTGTTCCAAGCAGCAGCTTGGAATGGTGGAGGGACTTTGTGGTGAAATAAGGTCACTTTGTGGCACTCTGCTTTTGAACAACATAAAATACACCTTTTTTTTAAAAAAGAAATAAAATCCAATATTGAGACCAAGATGGAAAAACCTAATCTATGTGATAATTTTCTGCTTGTTCCAGAAGAAAAAGATAGGATGGGATTTTAGGCTATTAAAATCTAAAGCATTATTCTCAATGGAAAAAGATGGCAACACATCCTTCAGCTGGTGGCTATATAAGCAAATTCCATGCAATCGGATGACAAACTGGTACATTTCACAGTATGGCTATACCTCAAAGGTTTGTAGGAGGCTGTAGCTTACTGAGAGAAGTCAGAGTAAAAGAACACATTGTTTGATTCCATTTCTATTAAGTGTCCAAAAATGGAAAACTCATACAGATAGAAGTGGCCTTGGCCTGGAGCTGCAGGTGGAAGTGTGGAACCTATGGACATATTTCTCTTACAAGTGATGGACATTATTTATAATCAGGTTGTGATGGTTATACAGTCTTACTCTAAACCAACAAACTGTTCATTTTCAATGAATGAGTTTATGGTATGAACATTGCGTTTCAATAAAACTGTTAACAACAACAGCAACAACAAATCTGCTATCAACTATGACATCGTCCAGTGTTAGGTGTCCAAGGACTTTACATGTGAAGTTTGTTCAAGTTGAGCATTGTTCTTCTTCGGCAACCAGAGCTGCACTCAGATGCTGCTCACAGGGAGCACCTGGATGCATGGGAATCAGGACCCGTGGCCAGTGGTCAGGGAGAGGAGTCCCCTGCACTTGCCCGCACCACCTCGTAGGAGCTCAGGTCCTGCTTCCGTAATGATGAGTCAGTCCATGACCATTCCTCTAAGCTCCATGTGGGGGATGGATCATGGATAATGGACTTTGGGGATTTCTGGGTCTCAAGGTAGAAGTATACCTAGTAGAGAGAGAGTGGCTTCCACAAGGAGGAAGACGGAGGGGGAGTGGTAGGAAACAGCATTAGTGACCATGCTGGCCTGCTAGCAGTGCTGGGGAGGGATAATAACTCAAACTGGCAGGAAGGCTCACAGCCCTCCACTGGCATTATTTCTTCAAGGCAGATGGCTTTGAGTGGCTGTGAATAGCCTTACATTTGCATAATGGTTCTCTTGGTTCTTCTTTTTTTTCTATTACCTCCAACTAATTGCTCTAGAATAACATTGCTATTTCCAGCTAGCCCCTCTCCCCAGGGACATACACATGTAATATTTATGTTTTTTGGCTTTTCACAGTGCAACACTGAGCCTATGATAGTGTTACAGGGGCTAAGGCAGGACCCTACACAATAGGAGATCAGAGATGACTCCTAGCTCTTTCTGTAGATGCCACAATGAGAAAGTGGACTGGGATTTGGAGCCAGAGTTCAGTTTTGTCATTTGCAAAATCTTGGTGAGATTTTTCTTACCTTGATATACAGCAGAGTAAGGAGGTGACCTGGTTTCCATTGATGAGAATCAGAACTTAACACCCCCAAAAATATTCCAGTGTTTTGTTTATTTTGAGATGAAGGCAATGAAAAGCAGCAGGTGCAAAAAGGCCTCTCTGGCTTCTCCCTTCCTGCCTAAAAGCAGAACATTCATCTGCGAGACAGCTGCCCAGCCCGTACTGGGGAAGAGCTTACCTGTTAGTGGATATGAGGTGCCATGGTTAGGATGTTAGAATAGATGTCCTGTAAAATCCTCATGCTAAAGGTTCTGTCCCCAGGATGGTACAAGCTTTGAGTCCAAATCTTTTTCCTTTATCTTGTCATGTTGCCTACATTTATTGTTCTTCGTTAAACCTTAAAATATCGGATGTATCTGTTTCATTGCGCCTTCATATCTTACATATGATAGTCTCCATGGACACATAAAACATGTTTTATTATTGTTTATCTTTATTTATTTAAAATGCAGGGAGAGAGTAGGGAAGAGAGAGAGAGAGAGAGGGATTGTCATCTACTCTTTGACTCTTCAAATGCCTACATCAGCCAGAGCTGGGCCAGGTCAGGCCATGAGCTAGGAACCTCACCTGGGCCCCCCACATGGGTGACAGGGACCCAGAGACTTATACATTAGCAAGAAGCCAGAGTCAAAAGTGAAGGACCTTGATCCCAGACATGCCAATCTAGGAAACAGGCATCTCAAGATGTGACGTAAACCCACTAGGCCACAATGCCTGTCGCACGTGTTGTTGCAGAGTGTGAGAGAGATCACACTGTACTCAAGTGTAGGATGTTAGGAGAAGTCTTTATTTCCCTAGCTTGGTGATAGCAGCTCCGGCTGCACTCCAGGAGCCGCTGTGCTGAGCCCACAGTGTCAGGGGTTTTTAAGCTCTCATCCTCCAGTCAAATTGAGAGCCATGCAGTACAAACAATGCTTCAGGCAGGCAGGGAGCTCCCAGAGCCCCAAGGTAGAGTTAACTAACCTACGGTAGCACAACAGGCATTATAAGGGGCCAGGTGCGGGAAACCTCCTGAGTAATTTCTGCATTGTCAATTGTTCTGAATGGTGCAGAAGGAGGAGCAGGGTACACTTTTCGTGCCTTCAATTAACTTGAATGGCAGGAGGGGAGGTAGGAAGGGTGGGGTACCCTGCCCGCTGTCAATGCACCTGACATATGGCATGTACCATCAATGGCGGCACCCCATTACAACGCAGCAATATTAACATCCAGTAAAATCTATTCACTTTGTCTCCTGCTAATCTGTATTTTATCCGCTTGATTTTCAAAATTATCTACAGAATCTGAGGGAAAAGGGAAAGGGTTTTTGTTTTATTTTGTTTGTTTTGCCCTACGCTCTATCTTCTACATTTTTAAACCAACAATGTCAGTTCTCATTTAAGTTATCCAAGGATACTCAAGAGCCACCTCCTATGATAGGTGGTGATGTAAATAAATATAAATAAATTCCTACAGTCCTTTTACTCATGTTCTCTATTTCTAAATCACAGAACAAATCGAAACCCTCGGGCCCGGCGGCGCGGCCTAGCGGCTAAAGTCCTCACCTTGAACGCCCCGGGCGGGATCCCATATGGACGCCGATTCTAATCCCGGCAGCTCCACTTCCCATCCAGCTCCCTGCTTGTTGCCTGGGAAAGCAGTCCGGGACGGCCCAATGCATTGAGACACTGCACCCGCGTGGGAGACCCGGAAGAGGTTCCAGGTTCCCAGTTTCGGATCGGCGCGGATCGTCGCGCATGGGCCCGTTGCGGCTCACTTGGGGAGTGAATCATCGGATGGAAATTCTTCCTCTCTGTCTCTCCTCCTCTGTGTATATCTGGCTGTAATAAAATGAATAAATCTTTTTAAAAAAATCGAAACCCTCTTCAACATAACAGCCTTGGTATAGCTGAAGACTTTATCCAACACACTTCCTCTGAGATTTCTTTCATTCTGGCCACACATCCCAATATGATGGACATTCCTCAAAGGAGATGAATGTTCTTTCTTGCTTGGGAGAATGTTGGCATCATCTTTCTTCAAATGGGTTGTCCACCATCGCATCCCATCTGAATAGATGTAACTGACATCCTCCCCACTCATGGCATTGGTGACCATTCATGAGAAATAGCAGCAATGCCCAGAGGGAATGGTGCACTAGCCAGCAGGGAAAGCTATTGCTCCTGGGTGTTTACCCTGAGAAGCCTCTGTTTGGTGCTTGATAAACATTAGCCCACAAAGCTCATTAAGCCAAACTGGAGGAGGATAAAGTAGAGAAAGAGAAGGGAGTGTGTGCTCACCTAGAGGGTCCCCTCCAGGCATGAGCATTTTGACTGAAGTCAACTAGCATATCTGCCCACTTCAGATAGTACCCTGAGGGAGCTCTCTAAGCAAAACAAGGGTGATTCACTGGAATGATGAGCTCCATGCTATGAAATGGAAAGGAAAGACGGCTTGGCTTGAGAATTGCTGGAGGTGATTAGGTCCAATTCAGCTCCACTGTGAGGCTGTAATCCTTCTCCACCGGGGAACAGCAGGAAGGTTTCCCAGGGGTGACACGGAAGCCGGCTGTGTCCCCATGCTTTTCATCATCCTAGGTCCGCATCGCCCGCACCATCTCCCTTCTGGACCACACTGTTCTGGGCCTGAAGCACCAGTCAGAGCTGTCACAGCAGCTCTAACAAAACTGCTGGTGGAGCAGTCACGGGCATTCAGTCTGCACTTGCTTTAAATTTACTCCTCAAGTGCAACTTGCAGAAATTATATTCTGAGCATGCTTGGGTTGTTTCTTAATAAGCACTTCAACACACACCCGCATCACAGCTGCTATCTGCATTGACTGGCGTGCTGGCCAGGGCTCTGTGCTGTTGCCATGGGTACAGCTGCAGAAGCCTTCAATGTGTAGTGGGAAGAGAGGAGCTTGTTGGGGTAGCCTTTCCCAAGCAGGAGCTTTGAGCTGCTCAAACAGTTGTTCTTTGGAGGAGAGAGGAGGAGAAGTCAATCCTGGAAGCAGATTTTCTATTTAGATTTGTTTTCTGTGGAATGCATAGGACAAATAGGAGTATATTTGGACATGTCCTGTCATACTCAACCACTTAAAGATGTCACCAATGTAAGAACACATGACTTTCCTTCTCCACGGCACTGATGCCATGACCTGTGAGCTGGCTCTGTCATCGGGGCAGCTTGTCTCAGAAACAGATCATGTACTTGTGACGTCTATGTGTTAGAAAGGCTTTTAGCACTAAAGGAACTTAAAACACGGTTAGAAGTTGACTGAAGCAATGAAAAAGGCTGTTTTTTCTTTCAGTGTAAGAAGTTGGCAAGCAGGTAATGACAGGCTTGCTCCATGGCAAAAGTACTCAGGCCTTTCCAGTTTCCTAGTCAGATACCTTCTGCATGTGGCCTTATGGTCACAGGATGGACGTTAGTCTTGAACACAACATACTGCCATGGAAGGCGAGTGCAAGGGCCAAAGCAAGGCTCCAGTGGGTTTCTAACCTGTGTTTGTCCCTTATCCAAAATTCAGGTCTTTCCTACCCAGCCCTGACCGACATCCTCTTTGTATCTCTTTTCAGATGTTTTGGCCAGATCACTGGTAGCAAAGGGAGATGGGAAAGCAGGTGTCAGACCAGAGGGAGCAGTTTTATTGTAACTGGTTAGAGACAGTAGAATCCACAGGGCATAGCTAAGCACATTGTCTCCCTGAAGCAGAGAGGTGCCAGGATGGGGGCAGTGGGTGGACTTCTGTGATAGAGGGCAATGAACTTGCCATAGGTTTAGCATGAATGTCACAATGACTCCCTTCCCAAGTATCAGATGCTGAGAAAAAGTCTGCAAGGGAAAACTGGGTTTTGTTCTCAAACTCTGCCTGAATCAAACAAGAGCAGAGCTATATCAAAGAACAATAAGTAGGCATGGACTTAGATTTCCAAAATAACCCAGCACTGAGGGATGGAAGGGAAGCTCGTGGTTTTCAGGGCCATCCACTCCCACCCAAGCTGCAGCTCCCACTCTCCAGTCTTTGCAATCAGTGTGTCTCAGAAGATGGAGTTGCTCCCCTGAGGCCAGAAGCCAAGTCAGCACAAAGAAAGGATCTGATGTGGAGAGCTGACGCCATCTCCCAAGTTACGCAAATACAAGATTAAAACATCCTTCTCATCTTCCAGAAACAGGTGTCTATACTGCCGGCATTATTAAGAAGAAAGTCATAGCTTGCAGAGGCAAACTCTTTCAGTGGCAAAAGGAGCGAGCTGGAAGCCAGGCAGGTCTGTGTTCACATTCACACTTGCTACTCACTTGCCTCGGCCGAGCCTCAGTGTCCTTTCTGCAAATGGAGATGAGAAAAGCCTTGATGGCCTGAGCAGCAATGAGTCTTAAAAGAGCCCAGGCACATTAACCTCCCCCAACACTGATCACAATGGTGACTCTTCAGCATCAGCTACTCTCGATAGCTTTTCTTCTTCTCTTACCTTCAATAAAATAAAAGCATGTGGACTTGTGTATAATCATTCATTGTAACAATGAATGTATTTGTGATAGCTTTCTCTGTTGTTGTTGACTTTAATTCAGGCACCTGAATTAATGATATCTTGGGACCTCTTCCTGTTAGTGGAATGCTAAGAAAGTATAATTAAAACCACCTTCATTGGTATGTTTTATTGGCAGCCCTCTTATTAGATTGCAGCTTTAAGAAGTCTGTGGTGGTAGATTGGACCACACCCTGGAGTGCCAGTACTTCGGGGGTGGCTTCCATCAGGCACTGCCTCCAGCGACTCCAGTTTGCTGCTGTCCTCCCTGCCCTTCTGGCTCCAGACAGCAGCTTGGGCTGTCTTCCAGGGCTGCAGAGTCATCCTGGCTATTCTTTCTCATTCTACAAATCTCTTCCACAAGCCCTCCTGTCTAATAGTGAATCGTTCATTTTTTGGATCCAGGTATATGTAACATGGTACCATCCATGATCCATTCTGCCTTCCAGAATATCATGAGAGACATTGTCAAACACCTTGTTGGACCTGGCACAGTAGCTTAGCAGCTAAAGTCCTCTCCTTGCACATGCCAGGGTCCATATAGGTGCCAGTTCATGTTCTGCTGGCCCCACTTCCCATCTAGCTCCCTGCTTGTGGCCTTGGAGGCAGTCGAGGATGGCCTGAAGCCTTTGGACCCTGCACCTGCGTGGGAGACCTGGAGGAGGCTCCAGGATCCTGGCTTTGGATCAGATCAACTTTAGCTGTTGCAGTCACTTGGGGAGTGAATCAGTGGATGGAAGATCTCCCTCTCTGTCTCTCCTCCTGTCTGTATATCCGACTTTACAGTGGAAATAAATAAATCTTTTTTAAAAAAGCACTTTGTTTAATCTATGCACAGGTTGATCACTCCAGGCTAAAACCCCCAAGGTCTGAATGGCTCCAAAATCAAAAATTATTTTAGCATTGGTACAATGCCATATGCACAAAATTCCACGCCCAACCTGATGTGACACCAAGCATTTTGGGGGAAGGGATATTCAAATTGAATGTTTTATTTGCCTGATTTAGCAGAATCTGGCAAAGGCCTTGATGTCAAATTGCATTGACGGGGTGACTGTTGGGGCACAGTGGGTTAAGATATCTCTCAGCATGCCTGCGTCCTACATTGGAGTGCCAGGTTTGAGGTCCGGCTACACCATAGCTTCTTGCTGATGCATCTGGGAGGAGGCAGATGATGGTCCAAGTACTTGGATACCTGGCTCCCACTTGGATGACTTGAAGGAGTTTCTAACTCCTGGCTTCTGTCTGGCCTATCCTTGGCTATTGTAAGCATCGGAGCAGTGAATCAGTAGATGGAAGATCTCTCCCTCTGTGTCTCTATTTCTTTCTTTCTCTCACTCATTATCTGTCACTCTGCCTATCAAATAAACAAATCTTTTAAAAAGAAACAAAATTAAAACACATGCTTCTGGTATGGTCTATCTTTCAAGTTAGACAATAAACTCTTTCAGTGGCAAAAGGAGCGAGCTGGAAGCCAGGCAGGTCTGTGTTCACATTCACACTTGCTGCTCACTTGCCTCGGCTGAGCCTCAGTGTCCTTTCTGCAAATGGAGATGAGAAAAGCCTTGATGGCCTGGGCAGCAATGAGTCTTAAAGGAGCCCAGGCACATTAACCTCCCCCAACACTGATCACAATGATGACCCTTCAATATCAGCTTTTTTTTTTTTTATCGTTGAAAAAGACCAACAATAAGAGTCAACGTGATAGAAATTGCATCTTGTCTGGTCACAATACCACAGACAAAACTCCCAGCTTCCCAGAGACCTGCAGAGCAGCAAGGGGAATCCACCTGGACCTAAATAATCACCATGCATTTTTATCTGCCTGCACCCATGTCTTTCCTGTAACAGTTTTTTCCTAGTAGAGCATTTATGATCAGTGTGAAAGTCACCACCCCTCTGTGGTACCCTAACTGACGTCTCAAGCCTCCCTCACCCTTTCGATACTGTATGTAGGAGATCCGATGGCTGACTCTAGCCAGGGCTAATTGTGGACAGCCTTCTTCCCGTAGAACAACTTCCACAAGCCTGAAACCAGACACTAATAAAGCTACCTTGGAAATGACTGAGTGGCTTTAGCCTTTTCAATTGCAGTCACTAACATTTTTGTTGTAAAGTAGTATTCTTCCTCCCCCCTCCCCAAAAGCTGTTATTTATTCCCCCGTGGACAATGTTTTTGTAGCAACTTCTTTTTTTAATATATTTTTATTTTGAATTTTGAATTATGTGGTACAATTTTGTATAGGCTGGGATTTCCCGCCCCCAAACTCCCACCCCCCATCAGATTTTTCCCATTTTGTTACAATAGTGTAGTCCTTCATAAGGAATCATAATTCTATCAGTCTGTTATTTAAGTGTACCCCGAAAAAACACATTCAAGGGCAAGGGGGACTCTGGAAATTACTGCCAATTGGCTGAATGCCACTCTTTAACTTATGCAGCCAGCCAAATATTTCCCTCACCCCAAGGAAGCAAAGCAGACTTAAAATTCATAAGTGGAAAAGACCAGGGCAGCCAGTCATTGCACTTGGCACTTGCAACCCACTCACAGCATCAGGAAGCATGGCTTGAAGCAAAGAATATGGATGTCCTGGCTGTCTGAGACATTTTGGAGATGGCAAAACTCCAGAGGCAGTGGAGCCCAGCAGTTACCAGTGATTTCGTAAGGAAGGAGAGACAAACAGATGGAGCACGAAGGACTTTCAGGGGCATGGAAACTGCTCAGCATGGCACTACCTTCCGCTGTACATCTGCCCAAACCCATGGAATGAAGAGCGGTGAGAGGGACCCCTCAGGTAATCTCCAGACACAGGGTAACAATGAGGTGTTGGTGTAGGTTCATGAACTGTACCCAGTGCATCACTCCAGTGGTGTTGGGGGAAAGACGAAGGGGAGTTAAAGTACAGGAAAAAGATCTCAGTATTTACCACCCAATTTTTCAATGAGTCTCAATGTTCTGGCTAATCTAACAAATGAGTGAAGCCCAGTTCAAAAAAGAAAATGCTGGTTGTCTAATTGGAGTATAGAGGAAATACTGACTTAGTGCTTCTTCTGAGAGACATCAGAAGTGATCCAGGTCTGTTGTTGAAGGGTCGGGTGAAGATTGCATCTCAGATCAGTGAACAACCTTTGACAGAACCTGCAGCCATGGGGATGGGGGCTTAGAATGGGCAAGAGCCTTCCTCAAGGTTCAGAGAGATGTGTGCTGATTGGAAGGCACCATTCAGATCTCCCAATGGCAGTGTGCTTAAGCTGCTGTACCTCAAGACACACCATCCACACTCATGCCAAGGCTGTGCTTACAACCCACTCCCACAACTTCTCCCAATCACTACGGCAAGAGCCTGAAGGAAGGCTCATTCTAGTGGGATGCAAGGCTCCTCAAGGTGACTGTTTCAAGGACTGCCTATAGTCTGACTGAATCTTTCTGGAACCTTCAGTGAGATCTGACATCCCTTCCCTCCCTTCTCCTCCCGCCTGTCCCCTTCTCTTCCCTTCTCTTCTCTTCCCATCTTCTATTCCCTTCCCTTTCCATCTCTTTTCCCTTCCCATTCCCCCTTCCCTTCTCTTATCTTCCCTCTTCTCTCTCTCCTTCCTTCCCCTTCCCCCTTCTCTCTCTGCAGGTGTTAGTTCTGTATTGGAATCTGAAAGCGCTCCTTGCTTTCCTGTTTTCTCCCCAGGAGTCTCTTGAACATGGAATCCCCTCTTGGCATTTACTTCACGACAGACTTGAACTCATACTGTAGCATTTCTTAGCCTGATCAGCTGAGTACTATTGTTGCCCCCCAAAATTGAATGGATCAAGCACAGAGATTGCCTTAACCATGATGAGACAAAGACACAAAGACCAAATTGGACTGATTTTCTAGTCAAGTCAGGAGTGAGAGCTTCTTTCTTATTTCTGTCTGTTGGCTTCTTTGTGTTAATCAGATTCTCTAGAGATGTGCATGTCTATACAGGTAAATCAATGAAGATTTAGTGAGGGAATTGACTCCTGTGATTAGAGCAGCTGAGAAGTCCCAAAAAAGGTCTACTTTCTTCTGGTCAATTCTATACATAACTAGCCAACCTAAGATTTTTTTTTTTTGAAAGTCAAATATATAGAGAAGGAGATACAATGGGAAAAATCCTTCATCCACTGGTTCATTCCCCAAGTGGCCATAACTGCCAGAAGCGTCTTCCGGGTCTCCCACGTGGGTACAGGGGCTCAAGACCTTAGGCCATCCTCTATTGCTTTCCCAGGCCACAGGAAGGAGCACCCACTGGCACATGCAAAGGTCATGAATGAGAGCACAGCATTATAAGCAGGGCCACTGCCCCTTTTGGTTCGTGTGAGATCCAGGACTTGGAGTAGGCCTGGTAAGGAAACTTAGAAAACTCCCCAACTAGTCCACTGCTCCCACTGGGAAGCACAGGAGCCAGGGCTGGGCACAGTCAGGTGATGCAAGGCTGCAGCACTCGTCAATGTTTGTGTGGGAAGAGTTTAGGGACAAACCAGTCTGGACCAGAGCTCAGCACCCTCTGGCACACAGGAGAGCCGGTACAAGGTGTGGACTGTGCCTCGCAGGGCTAGACTGCAACACTTTTCAGTGAGAACTGAGACGGTGGGTGAGACAAACCAGGCTCTGTAAAAGCATTTGCCAGCATGTACAAGACCCGGGACTAGGAATGGACCTGGTAGGGGAACTCCTGGCTGTAGCTCTCACTGGTAAATGCAAAAGCTGGGGCTATGGGCATACCTGGCTGAGTAAGACGGCAGCACCTATTGGCATGTGTGAGGGCTGGATTGCATCCGGTGGCAGGCCAAACTGGGTTATGCTCCAGCATCCGCTCTGTGGTGGACTGGTTGGGTTGGTCCACAGCATCCATCAATTCAAGTGAGATGAACTGACCAGGCAGCTGGCTGGCATAGGTGACAGACCTCACTTGACTCTGCACTTGCTGGTGTGCATAAGAATCAGGTATGAGGTCATCCCATGTGAGATTTTCTGTGGGGCTCCCCAACTGGACCACTGGACTCAGACTCTGGTCTCCGTTGCTGATGCCTGTGCAGAGGACAACATGTCCAGATACACACAGAAGACATTAGAGCCAGCTCAGCCAGGCTAGAAGGAGTCTTCAACTGTTTCGACAGAGGGTCAGAGGACGGAAAGCAGAACAGGTTGGATCACTCTCCTGGCCAGGCTTTGCAGCAAGTGTCTGGGTCTGTGGATGCACTAAGGTGGACTTTGTCAACCAATAAACATTGGAAAGATTTTCTTAACCCTGGAGCAACGAAAGCAACAGCTTTTCAGAACTATCAAAACCACTGAAATAACACCCTCAGAACACTCTTAATCACATTGGGGTCTCCAAGGCATCATCGAATGACTGCTCCCCCATCCCAGAGCGCTGATGTAATTTGACAACAAGGAATGGTCCTCTCATCCTCTCCCCTGTGGACACAGGAGAAAAAAACTAAAAAAAAACTAAACCTGAGTCCCACCCACCTTCGTTGGTAACCAGCCCTCCCCACCCTAATCAGAGGCCCACATGGGCATGCATCCTTCTCAACTGTGTAAACAATATTAAAAAGAAAAATTTTAAAATGTTTTAAAAAATCAAAAACTAGCTGTAACGGATCATTTCTCTTTTTTACATGAAATTGAGTATCTTATTTGGAGGCTATTTTTATTTTGAATTGTACTGTTGAAATAAACATTTTGAATGATAGAAGAAAAGCTATAATTATGTCATCACTCATTTTCAACTTTTGTGTATTAACTTATTAGAGCTTCAGTGAAACATAATTTACCCAAAAAACCCATGTATAAGAACTGTATGAATAATGTAGAGGCATTTTACTTATTTGATAAGTATGTTGTTATATGGCTATAGAGAGACAATTGAGAAGAATTTGACACTTTCCTCTTTCTCCCCTCTTTCTTTATGTGTTTTTCTCCTCTCTTTTCTCTCTCTTCTCTTGTTTATCGCTCTCTTCTCTCTCCCTCTCCTTGTTTTCTGCCTCTCCCTCTATCGCTCTCTCCCACCTCTCTCCTCTCTCTTCTCTCTTTGCTCCCCCATTTTTCTCTCTGTCTCTTTCTTCCTCTGTCTCCCTCTCTCTCGAGTAACTAAGCTTGTTGAAGTATAACATAATTAGTCACATTGTATTGGAATACCTTTGAGATTATCCTGTCTAAAACTTTCAGTCTAGAGGGCATGGCTGTACATGAAATTAGTGAGTTGGCTTTATGAATGGTCCTCATAACACCTGCACAACATTGTGAGAATGCATGTGACTGCGTATTTTCTTAGCGGTAACTTATCACCCATTCTCCCCCGAGAAGATTAAGAGACTAATGTGCTACAGAAGTGAAGGTTGGTAACAATGATGCCGGAGTTTCTGGAAGAGCGAACTACCTCACTTTACTGGTGGAGATGGCTCAGGCTCAGTAACTCTCAGAACCATTGAAGGAGGAAATGTTGAATGCAGATGGAAAAGAAGATGCAATAAATGGTTGCTGATGGAGTCAGCTATTTGTGAGAATTCACGTGTCCAACCAGACCACAGAAGTGAGTTGCCCCAGGATACAATGGTCCTAACAGCCTGGGGGGTTGAAACTCCTGGGATAAATGTGGACAGCAAAGAGGAATAAGTCAAACTTGGCATATGGTGTTCAAACAGTGGAGAGAACAGCTGGGTCTAGCTATTGTTGAAGCAATCAGAACAGAAGTAAAGCCATGCTCCCTGTTGTCACAACAAAATTCACTCTTCATGTGGATTTCCATTGCCATGGCTCTGTTGATTAAACCCCATGGCCACTGAGATACTCAGTTTCAGCAGTAGGTGCCATCTTCCCTCCCACATTGTCCTACTATAGTGTAGGTGATGCAATTTGTTACCCATTCCCAATTCTACCTTAGTTGAGATCACATTGATAGCTGGAAACTGGCTGTGTGAGAGTATTTGCATGACAGAAATCACCAAATGCTAAAAATTAGAATCTGCTCTGTATGAGGATATAAACATTTATTATATCAGTGTTTACCAATCATTGCTTGTATTTTTCTAGTATTCCATTGCTGTAACCAAATGCCTGAGGCTCGGAATCTTACGAAAACATTTCACAAAATTCCAAAGTTGAGTTGCCCCAGTCTTGGCTACTGATGAGGACCTCACAGTGGTGAGAAGAGACCAGCTGGAGAGACATGGAGCGTGAAAGTAGGCTTTTATAGGAACTAATGCACCTTATGAGACCAATGTGAATCCCTTCTGAGGGCAGTGCTATCCATGACCCATGAGGCCCAACCCCTTAAAGGTCTACCATGTCTCAAAACCCTCACACTAATGGCCAAACTTTCAACACATGAACCTTGGGGGGACAAACCACAACCAAACCTGAGAACGAGAATGAGAATAAGAATGAGAATGAGACACAGGCAGGCTCTTAGCTAGGATGGCCAGGATGATCTTGCCACAGAAGATCTAGGGTGACATTTGCACAGAGTTGGAAGATGTGAGAAGAGCTGTGAGACATCCAGAAGAAAAGGATTCTGTCCCCAGGACACATCAAGTGAAAGGCACCTGTTGCAGCAGTACCCATCCAAGTTAGCTGGAGGAGAGTGGGTAAGGGGGAACATGGTGAGGGGGAGTCAGTGGCAGATGAAGGATGAGGGCAAATCACCAAAGAGCTGAGCAGAGGATTCTAAGGAATTTGGCTTTTACTTTAAGGAAAATGAGGACTCATTAGACAATGTAGAGCAGTTGAGTGACATGAGAATGGCTTAGGTTCTGAAAAGATGACTCCTTCTAGCCTCTTATAGCTCCTTTATGGCAGCTAGGACCAGAATGCTGGGGAGTGAATACAGCAGGATTGTCATTAACAAGCAGCTTTCTGATCAATGGAAGATTTGCCTGATAGAGTTTTTCCAGTCCCTAGCGAAGTTCCAAGCTTCCTGTGGCTGGAAACAATCAGATAGACAACAGAGAGTCATTTATCAAAGATACTAGAAGGAATTTTCCAAGTTGGTAGGGATTTATATCCACTCACCTCTAACTTTATACAGAGGTGTAGGGGCTGGGTAACAGAAGAAAATGTTTCTCTTCTAACTTGATAACCCATTTAAAGCTAAGGAAGCAAACAGATTTTTTAATATCAAGGTGAATGGTCCCATTTTTGTCATTAGGATGTTGATACTTTTTTTTTGGAAATGTACTTATGATTTTGGTATAGGCCTATCAGAATATTTGGGTTAAAAAGGGCAGAGTCGTAATTTAGCTCCTGTGTTGCTCTCCACGGTGCTGAAATATTTATGGCTAAGAAATAACTGTTCTTCAAGCTTAGTGGTTCATACTTCACAGTGAGGTTAGCAAGCTTGTGCCACCACATAGGTGGAGGTGGGGTGAGTTGGGGAAGTCAGAGAAAAAGGGAAAAGAATGTCTTAAGAATTCAGGATATGACAGCTAGGATGGATCTCAAGAATTTCCCAACTCCTTAATTTTATCACCAAGGAAACAATCATAACAATCACGGAGAACAAGTCTACTTTTTTTTTTTTTTTAATGTAACCAAGGTCCAGGACCCAGTGTAACCTGAGATGGGATAGAATCAGACAATGTGGGCCCAGTAAGATTATTCTAACATTTCCTCCAGAAATTTCTCATCCAGTCCTCCCCTTTATGTGACTGCCTTCTCCAACACAGTGGAAAGTTTCTGTAGAAACATGTTGTAATCTGTGCATGGATTTCTCTAGCTTACATCTCCATTTGAACCTCATGGTTCATCTGACTGGTCAGTCATGATTTCTGGAAGGTTAAGACTTGAAGGAGCTAGGTCTGCTGTGACGTGTTACCCTCCTTCTGTGTTGCTGGCCTAATGCTTTGTGAAGCTGTAGGCTTGCGTTTGGTAAGATGCAGTGACTTTAAGTACAGGCTAGGACAGAGAACCGATGAATGAGCTCACAATGGAATCTGATTAATTCATACAAAAGGGAAAATCGAGGACAAGAGTGTACTGACATAGGGAACAGGCACTGATCAAGCTGGTGGGATTTTTCCTTGCCTGAATTATGGAGAAAAACACGAACATGCCGAAAATATAAGATTTATATACGCCTATGTGGGGAAGCAGCACTAAGTCTTCATTTTAGAACTTGGTTAAATTCTAATTAAGTGTTCGTGTGTGTGTGTGTGTGTGTGTGTGTGTTTAACTGGGCTAACAGACATTAATAACCACTGAACTAGGGAATCGCAATTGACTCCTGAGCTGTAAATAGAACAAAGCCATCTGTGAGGCAGAGACGGTGGCCGTGCCTCCTGCCCTCCTGAGGCCCGCTGTAACCCTGCGTCACAGATGGAGGCAGCTCAGCTGCCTTGAGCACCAGCTTCATCTGGCCTCAGGGCCCCAGGATCAAGAGCAGGTGTGGGCCACATGCCTTGTCTCTCTAGGGGTTAGGAAGAGCCAGCTGCCTGAGACCCAGGCTGCAAACAAAAGCTGAGAAAGGGGACTTTTTGTGGCTGCGCCAGCCTGTGCCGGTACTCACCAGGCTCAAAGGAGAGAGAGAAAAACTGGCTTTTCTGGTTGCAACCCCACAGTGCATCCAGCGCAGGGGTGCTTCTAGCAGAGTGGATCTCCCCACTGGAGCCTGGGCTTCGCACATGTCCCTGGATGGTTGGCGTGGTGTCTGGAGGGCTGTCAGCATGGCTTGTCACCCCCTCAACCCCAAGGGGACTCATACAGCTCTACGGAAACGCCTCTACCATCTCCACGTCTCCACGTGGCCTTCCTCCCACACCAGAAGACTTCTGATTTTTCTTTTCTATTTCTCTTTCCACTCAAGCAGACACAAATTCTTCCCTTCCCAAAAGTAGTAAATTTCTTAATAGAAGCATTTTTTAAAAAAAATTGCTCGTATAGAAAGCAAATTCCATGTGTTTCATAGAACCAATGCTCACCATCCCTCCCTCCTGCCCTCAATCGCCCCGCCCTCCTGGCTGCCTCTTTTTTTTCTTTTGATTTCTGCAATAACATGACTTCAGTTTATAATCACAGGGCTAATAACCACTATCCATCATGTTCAACAAGTAAAAAGCAGAAAGACCACTGTTCCCCAGGAACATAGGCAAGGGTTAGCAACAATAATGGAATCGTGAGACATCAATTTCTTTCTCACAGACGTTGGGTTTTTGGGTACTCTGTATGAACTGCCACATCCCACGGAAGATGTGCCCTATGTCACCAGGCACTTCTCAGCAAACCAAGACAAGGTGCCACCCATGAGGGCATGAGGACCCCCGCCTTCCATTCTACCGTCCGGAGGGAGTGCTGATTGCCGAATGCAGCTAAGGGCGTACCCCAGCTGCCGCCCCCAGGCTTCCACACTGTGTCTGTGTTTACAGGAAATGTAAGGATACAGCCAGGGAATGAGAAAAAAAAAAGAAATGGTTGCTGAGTGGGAGAGGCCCAGCAAGGGCTGAGTTCCTGTAAGGCCCTCCGGAGGCCACCGTGCAGTGCCTGATCCTGTATTACAGGCTGAAGCCATCTTAATTGCTGGTAATTAAGGCAGGATCTATAGTTTCTGGGCATGCCTGGTGGGGGAGGGGCTGGGCTGTGGCCTTGGCTGAGCTGCAGGAGAGCCAGCAGCTGTTCCGCAGAGCCTGCAGCTCCCACACTCCCAGCAGGGCCTGTTGCTGGGCAGTTTTCAACACCAGGGGTCTTCACAAACTGGCTCCTGGAGGGCAGAGAATCATCTTGATTTCAAAAGAAACCAAGGTGGGACAGAAAGAGCTAATTTTTTTTTCTTTTTGAGCATTTACCATAGGTCAGGAATTGTGCTAACCAAATCAAATTCCCAAAAGATCTCAGCTGGGTGAATTTTTAATTGATGATTATGATCAAAGATTAGATAATTCACTCAAGGTCCATAGTTAGTGTAGAATGCAAACTGAGCTCATTGGCTTGCGGAGCCTGTTCTCTCGCAGCCATTGTACCCTGACAGCCTGTCTGCCTCCAATGTCCTGCACCCCATGCTGCTCTAACAGTGCAGGTATCTGATAGAACGTGGGCTTCCTGACTGCCCCCAGGCCCAGTTTTTGCAAGGTGACAGTGATTTGGGGCTGAACGACAGCTGCCCCTCTAAAGAAGGCATTCCCAGTTTCTCCCATGGTTCCTTCTTGCCCAAACATGCCCCCAGCCGATCTTAGTCATTTGTGGGATGTTCCTCATTCCGTGGGCATCTTGAGACTGTCACACTGACTTGCTCCAACAAAGCATGAGTGTTGTGTTAATCTGCTTTTTGTTACTTTAACTGAAACACCCAAGGGTGGTGGCTGGGGGGGAGAGGTTTATGTCACCTTTTGATTTGGGAGGTTCACAGTCCAAGACTGGGTGCTCCAACAGGTTAGGAATCCAGTGAGACCTGAGGATGGTGATGGTGGAGCATTGGGAGAGGGAGAGCCACCTGCTAGGTCAAGGAGCTGAGCAAGAAGCCCTGGGCCATTGCTTTCTCTTGGGATCTGCCTTTCATGGACAAGCACCCAAGAGCCTACAGACCACCCACTGGGCCCACCTCCTAGGCTCCAAAGTTAAATCAGGTCTCCACTCTTAACCCACTAACCGTTAACCCAAGTCTTGTGGGACTGAGCCTTCAACATACAGGTGTCTGGGGGACACCCGAGCTATCATCCAACCACACCAAAGCTACTTCCAAACACTTACAGGTTGAAAGGTATATTTATCTTGCTGCAAAAAGAGAAAAATGGACATCTATGCATAGTTTTTCATGCTATACATTTTACATGAATTTTTTGAAGACCCCCATGTACATAGATTCAGTTTTCCTGTGTCAAAACAAATCTTTTATTTTTACTTTTGAATGAAATGTTTGAAATATTTTGGAAGAATAAAACACCTGCCTCCTTGTAGCTTAGAAAAGCAGTGGAGGATGACTAAAGTCTTAGGGTCCCTGCACCCCTGTGAAAAACTCGGAGGAATCTCCTGGATCCTGAATCCTGGTTTCGGACTGGTTCAGCTCTGGCTGTTGCGGCCACTGGGGGCAGTGAGCCAGCAGGTGCAGGATCTTCCTATCTGTCTCTCCTTCTCTCTGCAAATCTGCCTTTCTAATAAAAATAAGTAAGTGTTTTCAAGAGGTGTAATAAAGGGATGAGGCAGTTAGGCCCCCATCACATGAGCAGCAGGTGCACTTAGACTGTGTCACACACTTGAAGAGCAAAGGCCCAGAGATTAGGTCCATTTATGCAGTCTCATTTCCAAGGCCACAGACAAGCAGAAAACTGCCGGCCCAGGGTTGAGCGGAGCTGCACAGACAGCCCAGGAAGCCCTGGGGTCAGAGGCAGGCAATGTCCCTGACATGCCTCCTTCTTATAAGACTATGCCACAAGCGCTGCTTAATTATTCCTGCCGGGGCTTCCAGTCTGACAGAACGTAACCGCTAAAAGCCGGGATGAGAGACCTTTGTGGATTTGGCCCCATTTAAAAAAAAAAAAAAAAAAGAAGATTCTGGCCTGAGATGTCTGTGCTGTGGGCTTTTCGGAAGGCTGGGCCTTCCAGAATGCCTCAGGTAAATGCCTCCCTCCACGCTGCTCATGCCAGATGGAGAACAATGCCAGTCCTGGGAACAGATCCTGTTGCTGACATCTAAGGGCAGGTGTGGCCCTCACACAGCAGCTGTGGGTCCCTCAGCCCAGCTCTGCTGCTTGCTGGCTGGCTGGGCGGGCCTGCTAGACTTCCGCTAGCCCCTCTGGACTCAAAACTCTGCCTCCCAGAGCCGGAAGGAATATGTTTTAAAATCATTTGAATGGAAAAGAACAGAAGCCGTTGGCATAGAGGAAACATTTCATGGAGAATTTGCTCATTCTGCCCCTGCTGACGGCTCTAATTTGGGCTCTCCCACCCCTCTTCCTGTCACCACGGGCTTCTGCTGACGACAGCGTTGGTCCCATCTCCATGCCAGTGCCCTCCCCCTGCCTCCGCACTCCCAGGATTCCTGAGGTTGCCAGTGAACTCTGACACAGCTTGGTGCTCTTGGTGACACCGTGCTATTACTCGACTATTTCACCCACTGTTGTGTCCCAAGTGCAGTAAAAGGACCTGACACACAGTAGGTCCTCAATAAACACATGTTGAATGATCAATAAATAATAAGACTCAGCTTTAACTTTTTTGATTCAACAATAAATGGATAGTGTGAAGAAATGTGAGCCTTCCACAAAATTATCTCAAAATAGTTCAAAGACCTAAATGTATGAGCTAAAACTGTAAAGCTCCAAGGGGAAAAAAAAAAAAACGTAAGGGCAAATCCCTGTGACCTTGAATTTGACAACAGAGTCTTAGGGCATTAGCAGCACATGTAGCAAAAGATAAAGTAGATTGAATTACCACACTGCAACATCCTGAGCCTCAGACAAATCATCAGGAAGGAAGAATATTGCAGGTGTTGGCATTGTGGCAGAGTGGGTAAAGCCACTGCCTGCGACCCTGGCATCCGATGTGGGTGCTCCTTCAGATTCGCTTCTGATCCAGCTCCCCGCTAATGAACCTGGGGAAAACAGCAGATTGCTCAAGTGTTTAGATCCCTGCCACTATACGTGGAAGAGCCAGCTGAAGCTCTAGGTTCAGCGTGGTCCAGCACTGGCCAGCCACTGTGGGAGTAACAAGCAGATGGAAGATCGATTTCCCTCTTATCCCCCATGACTGCAGCACCAGCACCTCATCTAAGCATCTACTGTGTCCTGGTTCCCCCACTCCTGATCTAGCTCCCTGCCAGTGCACCTGGAAAGACGCTGAAAGATGGCCCAACTACGTGGGCCAGGGTCACCCATGTGGGAGGCCTGAATGGAGTTCCAAACTTCCTCTGTTTATCCACTGCAACCGTTTGAGAAGCAAACCAGCAGATGGAAGACTTTCTGTTAGGAAGCAAAGTGAAAAATCCAAGCCCCAGATGCAACCAATTACACAGGAGGGGTTTACTCCAGCGGGAGAGGTGGCCACGGGGAAGTAAGAGAAAGCAGGGCACAGGAAGATGGCTGTGGGAAGGGAGAGAAGGCAAAGAGAGGGGTTTCCTGCCATGGCAACAGGAGGGGCTCCGAGGTTGGCCAGTGGAAGAGCACAGGGCCGAGGACCAAGAAACGGGAAAACGAGACAGTGGAGAGCTGAGAGCTGGGAGACCAGAGGGAGACGGGAAGGAAGGGAGCATGCATTTATAGCACAGGGGCGGGCACTGGGAGTACAGGGTCAAGGGGATTGGTAGGCAAGGCAGTAGGCGGGGCCAGGGATAGGGGGTCACTAGGGATTGCTGGTTAGGAACGTTAGGGAACAAAACTGGGCGTGGAACTAAACAGCCTGAAACCGAATCAGAAACCGAGACAGAAGGGAACTGAAAGCTTAACAGAATTAAGTATTTAAAGGGGACGGTGGGTCTAAAACGGCGGAGCCTCATCAACCTTCAGGGCTGATATTCAAGTCATTTCTCGAGCACGCTCTCTCTCTCTCTCTCTCTCTCTCTCTCTCTCTGTCTCTCTCTCTCTCTGTCACACACACACTATGCATGGTTAAACCTTGGAAACATTGTACCTAGTGAGAACAGTCAGACACAAAAGGCTACATATTGCATTATTCTTACATGAAATGTTCAAGTTAGCAAAATCCACAGATAATATGTATTTCCCTGGGGTTGTGGGGGAGGGGACAGGAGGCTGGGGTGAAAGTGCTTGGTGGTTTTAGGGTTTTTTGCATATAACAAGAGCTTCATGGAGTTGATTGTGGTGATAGTCTCTGTGAATATAACAAAAGCCACTGAAAGATACGTCCTAAATGGATGAATGTGTCAGTGAATGAATTACATTTCAAAGCTATGAATCTGAGAGAGAGAGAAACAGTTATTATTATGTCAATGGAGTCCTTTATGTCAATGAAGACTTTAACTGTCACTGTCACCCACCAGGAGTTAATGAGCCACTTGGGAAGACAAGCTACACAGAACAAGAGGCAAAGGCAAACAGACTGTAATTGAACACTACTTCAGGAAGCCAGGACAGGTGCCCTAAGGTGCCTGCCCCAGGAAGGTGGGGAAGCAGACATCCTGTATTCCACATCACAGGAGTTACTTCCAAGGACACTTGGTGGTGACACGAGTCAGCCATTACTACTGTTGTCTGACATCCCACGGGTTTGGATCGGGTCTCCCTGCTAGATCCACGGCTTCATGCACAGTGCTTGAGCCCAGCTTGGGCTACGTGGTTTCTGTGACCCAAGACAGAATGTCCTTTCTGAGACTTTTCTTCACACCTGTTTCACTAGAGGCTTTATTTGTGCC
This sequence comes from Ochotona princeps, assembly GCF_030435755.1. Classification (NCBI taxonomy): domain Eukaryota; kingdom Metazoa; phylum Chordata; class Mammalia; order Lagomorpha; family Ochotonidae; genus Ochotona; species Ochotona princeps. The sequence continues at coordinate 22,621,008 of NC_080859.1, read as the reverse complement.
AATAGCTCTGCCACATTTTCATTGGTGAGCTTACCCCGCAGCCCAGGAGGATGCTACTGCCTCAGGAAGGAGTTGGGAGGCTGCTGCTTGTGGAAGGTCACCCAGAAGGCAAGCACCTGACTGACCAGGGAGAAGCATCGATGTTGCCATCTTGCTGCACCACCCGACCAGGTTGGTGTGCTGTGGAGGTGAGTATATTGCCCTTTAAGAGAGAAAAAAAATCACTAGGAGCCAATCTTTAAGTGTGTGTGTGTGTGCGTGCGCATGTGCATTGCACATTGGGAGGCAGGAAGATCATGACTTTAAGAGGAAAAATAACCCAAGCAAACAATCATTTAAAAAAGAAATGTCTTTGATTCCCAATTGCCCTGGGACCATCTCCAGGCCTGAAACGGAGCTGATGACATTAAGCCTGCCTCACTGTTCCTCCGACTCTGCTGTATTTACTACATCATTTAATGTATTTGTTCATTTAAGGCCGTGACTCACTGCTTCCCTGAAATCTATTCTCAGCCACTGCTTCTCAGCTGGAAATTTCCACCTGTCTGATGTTCAGCTCTGCATCCATGGGGACAGGTGTCTACCTTGGGGCGGACAACTTGCCCGTGTAATTTTACAATCTGTAAACTCGTAAATGGTTGTAGTGAAAATATCCTTCTCTAACATGTCTAGGCCTGTGAAATCACCCTAGAGAGAGAATGTAACCATCTTAAATCTGTTCTAAGGGGTGAGTCTGGAATCTGAGAGGGAAGTTGGTGTCAACCGACGTGCCTGTAGTTGTCTGATAGCCACGCTCCGAATCCTGATCCCCATCCCTGGGAAGGACGCTGGTAGGAACGTGGGCAGGGAGAGATCGGTCAGTTGCATGGACACTGCTAAGGAGGCTTTGTGAAGAGCGGAGGTGGCTTTGAAGGATGGAGGAGTGCCCGGGAGGATGGATGACGGGAATATCTGGCTGGGGACAGCAGAGAGGGCACACAAGCCATGAGGAAGGAGCTCAGGACAGAATGGAGACTAAGCAAGGTGCTGTGCCACATGGCTGCCAAGAAACGATCATCGTTAACCTCTCCTTTTCTGAGTTCATAGTGAGTGCATGTGCATACTGATGGGCACCATACCTTGGCATGATGGTGCCAAATTGCGAACAAATCCCAGAGAATATGAATTGCATCAGAGGTTGGGAGGAGTGGGCTGATTGTCTTTTACTCCAAACACTTCAGTGCTGTTTGGTTGTTATAAACAATAGAAGAAATGAATACATACTTTATTCCTATGCCTACTCCTGCGTAGGTAAAGGAAACATAAATGAGGGACCGTGGGAAGAGGATACAAGTCTACAGGGTAATTCTTCAAAATTAGAATAGAATGTTCAGAGAAAATATTCACAGCCCTGCACTTCAGGATAAGTGTACTAGGGGAGCATTTCTCACCTCATTTTGGAATGGAGGCATAAAAAGTCTTTACTGGTAGAGAACTGAGCTCTTTATCAACAGGCCTAAGGACAAGAGCCCAAACTGGGAATCATGGTAAGCTGTGCACAGTTGAAGCCATTGGCTAAGTCAGGAAGAAGCAAACAGTCGGGGCAGGGAGTTGGAGTCCAAGGTCCAAAATCAGGGTTAGAAGCAGCCTATGAAGCCTGAGGACTCAGCTACAAGAGCCTGGTGTCCATCCTTAGTACTCTCATTCTGTGTCCATAAATGATGACTGGTACCAGCAGGACCGCACGAGGTCCAGGTGGCTCCTGCCCAGCCTAGAAGCTGAGGTTACTCCCAGAGTGAACACTCTCAGAGTCCTCCTTAGAGCCACATGTCCAAACCATGCTGAGCAGTGGTTCAAAGACATCCATACCAGTCTTTGGTCTTTAGGTCAAGAGCCTTTGGGATCCATATATTTTTAAGGAGGATAAAGAAAGCCAGTCATTGGTTGTTTTGTGAACATTCAAAGCAATATGGCCTTAACCCATCACAGCATGAAACATTTCTTGACACAGGGCTTGCCATATCCATAAGATGTCAAACTCTTGCTGTCTCAGGATTTCTTTGCATGCAAGCACTGGATGGAAATGAAGCTTCATACTTACACAGGATGTACACAGCAATCCTCCAGTTAACCTTGGTTCTATTTTTAGATGCTCATCTCTGTGCTCTTGACTAACTAGAACACAATGCAGTGCTTCCAACTTAAATCAAAAAATCAGTCTCTCACTGGATGTGGGAAAATGTATTGGCTTTCTGGGTGTTCATGCATTCATTTCCACAAACAATATATATATGGAAATATATAAGTGTGTTTCCCCCTCAATGCTGTCCTACACACCAAACTGCTCAAAGAGCAAATACTCAGAGGGGGAAAGAAAAGACAGCAAACAGCACAGCAGATAACATAAACGGGCTTGAAAGAAACAATAGATGCTCTAGGTTATGAAGAGTTCCAATTTGATTGGCAGGACCTTCCAGTCTAAGGCCATTCCAGTCTGAATGTGCCCAATCTCATCTGGAAGGGCCCTCCATCATCTCTCCTTCATAGGAAAACTAAAGAACATGATTTTTGAAACTCAGGCGCATGAACACTGGACATTAAGGGTGCCCATTAACCATAGGCATGACCCTGTATCATCAACTCAAAGACCAGTGGACCAACGCAAAAGCAGCCATCAAGACTGCTCACATGGTCATACTGGTAGGGAATTATCTGATTTAACTATCGCAACATCTCCGTGAGGTGGCCATCCATTTCACAGATGAGCAAATGGAGACTCCCTCATGACAGGCTAGAACAACGATGCTCCAGAACATACCTTCCATTGTCTGAAGGATCCCCCAACATCAAGTTCAGTTTCTGCCAATGGAAGAATGCAAGAGCCCACAGCATGCAGGAGGAGCCAAACACTGAGCCTCAGGGTGAACCCCAGCATTCACTTTTCCTGTACTGTCCCATGAGTAGCCTCACAGTGCAGTTTTTGCTATTGCTGCTCAGGGTCCCCTACCTCCCCCCAAATCAACAGGAAAGAATCCATCCAGTTGACCCATCCCTCCCTCCTGTTACTTTTTCAGCACCTTCTCCAGAATAGCAGGGAGCAGCTACAGTGAGTGAGCCAGAGCCCAAGGGCACCAACATGCAATGGCGTTGCTAGCAGGGAACTAACCGCATTGCAGATTAAGTTCTGGGTGTCAGTCTTGGTGTGGAGGTTGAGTGGAGTCTGCCGAATGTCAGGAGATTCATCTTCCCAGAACATAAAGCATTCTTCTGCTTTGCTAACCCAGTGCAGCCTTAGAGAAGAGAAACTGCACATTATGTAAAAACATGAGCAATAGCGCTTTGCATGCGATATTTGTAGACATAACAAAATACCATCTACCAAAACATATCAATAACATATTTAAAAGTTTAGATGCAATGTCTTCCAACTGTATGGTTTGTAAAAAGATTTTTTTAAAGGTGAATACAGTTTTATTGTGCTAGGAAAAAATACTGCAAATTATCTAGTTGTCAAGAAACCTTTTTGCAAAATGGCAGCTATGGTGGTAGTGAAATATTCTCTCCCATATTTTGCAACACCATTTTTATGTTTTGATCTCCTGATCATCTTATTCTATTGCAATAATAATGACGAGTAGCCTAAAGAAACTCCAGCTCCCTTCCTGATACTGCTGCCACATCATCACACGTGGTCAAAGTCTGGGCCGTGTGTCATCATCTCCCCAGACACCATCTTCTCTCCAGTGCTCAGAACCATGGTTCTTTGTGCAACCCTAAATATTTTTGTGGCCTTTTAAAAGCTGTGAAATAAAAATACAAGACATGCTTGGTAAAACAGGGGAAGGAGAATGCGCTATGCTTTTTTGTTTTTTTCTTTCTGGAAGAAAGTTTCTAGGAATAGTTCTGCAAAATTAGAGATAGTTCACCCAATTTGGCTAACTGAGGCCATTTGTGCAAAAGCAATAGCTACATGAGAGATTGCGGATTGTGACTCTCCTAAAGGCTATTACATTTTCTTTTCTCTCTCTTTTTTTTTTTTTTTAGATTTTATTATTATTGGAAAGCCGGATATACACAGAGGAGGAGAGACAGAGAGGAAGATCTTCCATCCGTTGTTTCACTCCCCAAGTGAGTCGCAACGGGCCGATGCGCGCCGATCCAAAGCCAGGAACCAGGAACCTCTTCCAGGTCTCCCAAGCGGGTGCAGGGTCCCAAAGCCTTGGGCAGTCCTGGACTGCTTTCCCAGGCAACAAGCAGGGAACTGGATGGGAAGTGGAGCATCCGGGATTAGAATCGGCGTCCATATGGGATCCTGGGGCTTTCAAGGCGAGGACTTTTAGCCGTTAGGCCAGGCTGCCGGGCCCAGGCTATTACATTGTCAAAAAGCTCCCACACAAATGCAAATGCATGCGGAGGCAGTTTGTCAGATGTCTAGCCACAGATAAAGCTGCCGTGCTTGTCATTTTTCTCACCTATAACTCTCAGAGGGAAAGAGGAATTATAAGTTCCTATTGCCAAAGGCAACGTTAGACCCCAAAAGCACAATGATAGAAAGAAAAGAAAATGCTTTCAAAGTCAACAAATAATGATTGATTCTCAACTGTTGGGAAAGATAGAACCATCTGGCGACCACAGAACTAAACACCTTTTATCCAGAGTCCCTGATAAGCTGGCAGGCTGGCGTGGGGGGGGGGATTACACAAGACACAGACCCTTATGAAGAGCCCCCAAATCTGAACTCCTTGCTGCGCTGTTCAATGGAAAGTGTTGTTTGAAGCTGAAATGCTCAAATATCCTGAAGCAGGTAAGTAAAACTGATGCTCCTGTGAGCTTTTTATCTAGGCAGCTGCTACCTTTCTGGGGGCACAGCTGACCAGAAGTGGACCAAGATCTGTTTATCTTATTATACTGGTCTTCCGCTGAATTAATTTAAAACAGATTTTTAAACAGACTACAAGGCCCTTCTGGCATGATTAAACTGTGGTCATGCGTATAAATATTTAGGGGCATTAACCACACAGACTGCTACATGCTACTGAAGTCTTTCACAATACATGTGAAAGTGCTTGGTGCACAAAAACAGTCTTGTTCAAATGAGATATTATTTTGTATACCCGTTATTTACATGCAAAACAAACAAAAATGCCTGTTGTAGATGCGAGCTGGATGAACTTGCCCTTGTTAGAAGAGATTGGGTTCAGGCAATTCTGAAACACATGGACTAGTCCTGTCCACACGGTAACAGCTGATCGCACCTGCATTGTTCTGGGTGATTTGGGTGAAGTACGGATTATCACGAGCTCTTGCCACCACTTTGCCTTTGCAGTGCAGACAGCCCGACACCCTTACCCCCATGCTGTGTGTCTCTGGATTCTAGGGTTTGGGTTTTCCATGTTTTGCAGGGTTTTGCTCACTCCTTCTCTGGGAGAGATATGGTGTTCGAAACACAGCCTGATGGTGAGAGAGCTGAACCACTGGACAAGTGTGTTAGTGGACCTTCCGAAAGAACTTTCTAGCCCAGTGCCTTGCTTGTACCTTGGCAAGATATAAAGCCCACCCTCCACCAGATCATTGGTTCTGCGTCTGACACACCCGACTTCCAAAGGCAAGAACGTGCTAGTCCATACAATGAATAGCAGTAATCTCTTGCTTTGAAATGTCTGTTAAGATATTGTATTTGAAGCTACTCGTGTTCTCCACGTAGGTATTACATGGCTGCTGGAGTATTTTCATCCTCTACTCCTGATGCGGAACACAACAGAGAATTTCTGCCTCAGACAAGGGAAGGCCACCGTGCCCGGAGGGAGGGAAGCAAGTCACACAGGCAATGCAGGAAGCCATAAAAATCGCGTAAAGATGTGCTGTGGTGTTTGGGTTTACGTGCTTTCCTTTAGCTGTTTTTTTTTTCTATCAAGATGATTTATTCACATTACTTTCATTGAACATAATAGATTCTTTAGCCCGTCTTCACCTTCCCATGACCTTGGGTTTTATGGTGTGATAACTGTGTCGATTACAGGCACGTGGGATACAAATCAGCTTTGGAGTAATGTGGATGACAGGGAAGCCGGCAGGGAAGCTGCAGATAAAAAGGAAAGTCTGCCCTTAGGAGACACCGAGAGGCTGGGCCAGCCATTCCAGGACCGGCCCCAAGTGACCAGGACCCCATGTGACCAGAGCCCCAACTGACCAGAGCCCCAACTGACCAGAGCCCTTCGTGCTGCTAGTATTGTTCTTCATTTGCCCTCCAGGGCTGTACTTGAAAGGACAATGGCTGACTGCACTCCTGGTCTATTCTGGCATTCTCCTGAAGCAAGGATGCCCATCTCGTCATAGGAATAACACAAATGGGGGATGGCTTTCCCTACTGCCTGCAATGCTGGCATCCCACTGAGGCACCGGTTCAAGTCCAGGCTGCTCCACTTCTGATCTAGCTTCCTGCTAATGCACCCAGGGAAAGCAGTAGGGGATCATCCAAATACTTGGGTCCTTGTCACACACACGGGAGATGGTGTTCCAAGTTCCTGAAATTCAGCCTGGCCATCTGTGGCCATTCCTTTGGGGAGTGAACCATTAGAAGGCAGATGTCTCTCCCCCAAATCTTGTTCTCAGTGTATCTCTTTCTGTCTCTGACTGTTCCTCTTGGTGGTTCCCCCTTTCAAGTCAATAAATGAATCTTCAAAAAATAACAATGCATATAATAGCTCCCAACTTTTAATCATTTTCTCTGTGCCATACAATACCTTAGAGGGACTCAATATCTCATTTAATCCTCCCTGCAGTGTAGATCTGGATGACTTGGTCAGGCGGGTAGCTGAGATACAAATGGAAGCTTTTAAAGCTTACGTCAAGCAATGATTTCTTTCTGTCCCTAAGAGATTCCAGGCATCATATAGTCTTCAGTCTTCCCAGCTTCTGTTGTTGCTGTTGTTTTAGGTTGGTGCTGATGTTTTAATTCTGCTGGGAAGAAGCCCCAAACATCAGTTCCTGCAAACAGCCACAAGGTTAGCATCCATACTTGGGGTTAGGTGTACCAGTCAGCAGTTGAAACTGGGTTGTTGGGAAGGGACAGCAAGGGACTGTTGTGTGTTGCCTAGCAAGACCACCGGAGACCACCAGAGATGCACTGAATAAAGAGTCTGGTTCTTAGCAGGCCCCTTCCACAAACACCTGCCTCCAAGGAGTCTCCAGCTATCCACCAAGCATCCATTTGCTCCTGTAAACCCAGGACTGGAAGGGCTTATTTTAGGCTGTGGCTTCTGAGTGCCTATTTTTAATCTCTGTCCATTTATTGATGAACTGAAATGTCTTTTATTTTCCACTGACACCGTCACCTCCTGCTGTTTATTTTAGGTAGTTCTGATGCTGTAAGAACAAACTTCACCTCTGTGATCCACAGAAACAGAAGCAGGGCAGAGAGGAAAGTTTTACCTTCAAGGAGCCTTTCCTTAGCCAGCCAGATTGGCTACAATCCTGTTTTGAGTTTTACCATGGGCCCCTTTGGTACTGAAGGTCTTAGCAAATAAAGCTTGACTTTCATCTGTGCCATGCACTGGCATCCATCCTGGAATAGTTTTGTTTCCGTAGAGCAAGGACTTCTGCCTGAAAGTGCTGAGGGGATAAATGCCCAGGTCAGCCACCAGCACCCCCAGCCTCAACCATGCGAAACCCTGGACCAGGAGCGACTGTTGGGAGGGATAAGGAGGGGCGGCGCCAACGTCTCCTCCAATCACCAGCGGCCCAATCAGAACGCTGATTGAGGAGTCAGCGTGTCTGCCCTTGCTGGTAACTGCCCGTGTAACCTGTGGTCATCACTCGCTTCTCTCTCAAAGGAGTGTTCCCTGAAACAGAGCTCCCTTCTGAAGGATGTGTTTTCTAGGGGAAACCAAAGATGGAACATGTACCCGTGGTCTCTATTTCTAAAGAAAGATACAGCCAACGTGGAAAAGCACCTGACTTTTTCAGCCTAGAAGTCAGATTCAGATTGCGGTATGAAAAATGTTTGAACTGTGTTTGGCACGTGGCTAAGCCAAGGCTTGGAACACCCACGTTCCATATCAGAGTCCCTCTTGGAGTCCCAGCTTCTCTGCTCCCGTCCGTCTTGCAGCTCGCATGCACCCTGGGAGGAAGTAGCTGATGGCTCACACCCCTGGGGCCAGACCACCCGCACGGGAAACCCCGGTTGAACTCCAGACTCCTGGCTTCTGCCCAGGCGCAGCTGTGGTCATGGGCATCTGGGGGAGGAACTAGCAGATGCTCTGTCTCTGTGGCTGTCCTTGAAATAAAATGAAAATAAGAATTTTTAAAAGAAATGCAGTTTTTCTTCAGGAGATGATGAAGTGGATGTTTGTGTTCAGCTTGCTTTTTTGAAAAGATGATACAGTCACAAAGGCCAAAATTGGAAAGCATCAACAGTGAGCAATCTCTCCTTTATACCTATGCCGGTGACTCCTGTCAGAAGTATTGTACGCATACACAAACACATGTATACCTACTTCCCACTTTTCTCACAAGTGGCAGCATGTGCTCAGCATCTTGCTTTCCTTCAATTAACAATACAGTTTAGGGGGCCCAGCATAGTAACCTAGTAGCTAAACTCCTCACCTTGCACCCACCAGGATCCCAAATGGGTGCCTGTTCTAATCCTGGTGGCCCTGCTTCCCATCCAGCTCCCCGCTAGTAGCATGGGAAAGCAGTCGAGGACTGCCCAAAGCCTTGGGACCCTGCACCCAGAGATCTGGAAGAAACTCCTGGCTACTGGCTTCAGATCAGCTAAGCTCTGCTCATTGTGGCCACTTAGGGAGTGAACCAGCGGACAGAAGATCTTTTTATCTATCTCTCTCCTCCGTAAAAATATGATTTTTCAGTTAAAATAATAAATAAATCTTAAATATATATGTGCGTATATATAGACGGATATATAATTTAGGACTCTCTTAATTTCAGAAGCTAAACAGCCTATTCTTTTACATGGCTGGATAGTAGTCCACTACGTGAATGCACTTTTTTTTTAACATGTGGTCTTCAGTGTCCTGTGGTTTGTTTAAATTTTGTCTGGTCATTGAAACCTTCTAGGAGTCTGTCTACTTGGAGCGAGCTAAGCTTTCCACCAACAGTGGTTTGAAGGACATCTGGGAAACAGCGTTCCTGATGGTGAACCTAGTCCCATGAAGGTCAGCTGGGGGTTGCTGCGAGCCTGCACTCTAGAATCTTCCACACCAGGCCAGAAGGTGCTCACGAGTTGCTAGGGATTTTTTTTTTCCTAAATGGTATTTTTAAAATATAAGTGTGAAAAATTTAATAAGATGTGCAAATAATTTGGAACTCTATCCACGCGTACTTAAATGCGAGCGACTGTAGCATTTTCTCTCCCTGCCCTGGCGCTGATACGTAGAAAGAAAAGATGCCGTTGGCATCCGCTCTGTGCTGCTACTGCACTTAACGCAGCGCACCGCTCCCTTTGCCTTATGGCGTGCACCTCAGACGCAGTGGGAAAGGATTAATTGCCTTCTAATTCGGAGGTTTCACGATGCCAACTGAAGCTATGACGATTACCCTTGGACAGCCCTGGAACTACGTTTAATTGTAGCCTGCAAGGGCACGGCCCTATCTGGGGATTACATGGCTTGTGTTACTCCATCAGGCATGCTGGGAGAGCACAGGCTGTTGTGCTGGGAGACAGGAAGGCCAAGTGATTACTGGAAGTGGTGGCATGTGGAGCGGTTCATCCTCCTGTGGTCCAGTTTGGAGCGTTTGAGTCACAAGGCTTGACCCCCAAGGAGCTGCTGGGTCAGGTTCTCAGCCAGACCCCAGCGGCTGGTGCTGCTCCTAGGATGTCTTAGGAGCCTGGGAAGTTGCTGCACTGCACGTGGGCTGTTGAGATAACCAGTTAGCTGTTTGAGATGATTCCCTTATGGAGAAGGATGCTGCTCAGGTCTCCGTGTCCTCTCATTGTGGTCCCAGTGCCGGCATACACTTGGTGCCCAGCATGTGCTTCCTGAACTCAGATGTTCCGAGTGTCCTCCTGCAGAAATGCGAGGTAAAGGAGTTTGTGAATGTTTACTGTGTATTGTTGCTTGTAAAGGAAATAACGAAACAACTCAGAGTATTGGGAAAGGTCTTTTGAGAAGCCAGTGAACTAAAGACACGTGGATTCCAAGACCAATCCAGTTCTTGGCCCTGTAACCGTGTTTGCTGTCAGACTTTGAGACAGTTTCTTACAGCCTTCACATTTTTCACACGTATTATTATTATCACTAAAGGTTTACTTATTTTTATTGGAAAGGCAGATTTATACAGAAAGAAAGATCTTCCATTGCAGGTTCACTCTCCCAAAGGCCGCAACAGCCAGAGCTGAGACAATCTGAAGCCAGGATCCAGGAGCTTCTTTCAGGTCTCCCACATGGGTCCAGGGTCCCAACATTTGGGACCGTCCTCGACTGCTTTCCCAGGCCACAAGCAGGGAGCTGGATGGGAAGCGGAGCATCCGGGATTCAAACTCCAAATAGGAGGCCAGCACTTAGAGATGGAGGATTAGGCAGATGAGCCACCATGCTGGCCCACACCAAAACCTTCACATTTTATAAATGTCAAACCCACAAACTCTGTATTCATTCAAGGCATAAATACAGAACATAATTCCATTTTCGAAAATAGAGAAACAAATATACAAATAGCACGTACCAGTTAAGGAGGCCACACTTAAAATTGCTGAAACTGGTTTTACTGAGAGTCATTATCTCCTTAGCAACCTCAAGTTCCTGTTTGACTAGAATACTCAGGTGAATTTGTGTCATATTAGAAAGTGTTCCCTGAACTCATTCCCCTGCCTCTAACTTCTATCAGCAACTGATCGTTTCCGCACTCTCATCTGGCACTGGGAATACAGCTGTCTTGTTCGTTTCCTTGTAATTACTAACTTCAGGAGGTAAGATAACTCACGCATGGCACAGGCTCTCGAATTAATGACATGTTCATATTCATGGAAAGATGCATGGGTAATATTCGGCAAGTCTTTGTAGAGAGTTAAGAACAGGCGAGGGGCAGACATTGAATACTCCAGTTAAGTCACCCCTTAGGGCTCCTGCGTTCCATACTGGAATGCCCGGTTCCAGTTTTGGCTTCTTTGCTTCTAACTCCAGCTTTCTGAAAATCTGCAGCCTGGCAGGTGGCAGGTGATGGCTCCGTGTGGATCCTTGTCACCCTCGTAGGAAGCCTGGGTAGAGTTCATGACTTCTGGCTCTGCTGTTGCACGCATTTGGAGCATTCCATAGGGTGGAAGATCTCTCTGTGTCTCTGTGCTTTTCAAATAAAATGAAAAATTACTTTTTGAAAAAATTCTGGCAGGAAAACGTCTTTTTTCTACATGCCTTGGTCTGATCCTCGTATCTTATACCACCACCTGTAAGGAAGATGAAATCTAAATTTTGCAAGATGTAAAGAATGACAGTTGGCCATCAGGTCTTTATCCCCTAAACTCAGTCCTAGGTCTTCCTGGACAAAACCGTAGCAGCAGCTGTGTGCCCTGAGCTTTCTAGACTTCCCTAGGGTGTTCTAGAATCGCATCAACTTTAATTGGTGAGGGCATGGTTTACCAAGCATGGTTCTTTCTCTTTGCACCGCGGATTCCTTCATGGCGCCTGGTCCTCTGAGTTAGCAGACATCTTGGAGAGTTCACCTGTGCCCCCACACCTTGGCAGTGGAAATCCAGCAAGATAAGGAGACAGTGCGTTGTCCTGGGTTCATGACTCTTGTCCTACTATGGTCTGTATGACCACAGGAGAAAAACACCCCACTGTGAGAAGGTGGCTATGGTCTGGGTGGGTTTGACTATGAGAAAAGGAGAGAGCCGAGTAATCAGGGGTTGACCTGGGGACCACAACAGATCTGTACAAATATTTCATGAATTGGTTCATTCTTTCATTCATGCATGTAACAAATGTAACATCTCAGTATGTGCGAGTAAAGGGGTTCTGGTCTGTGCACTTGGATATTTACAATATGATGAAATAAAATTCTGGTCATCTTCATCATACTATTAAATTTTTTATTTATTTTTATTGCAAAGTCAGATATACAGAGAGGAGGAGAGACAGATTCACTCCCCAAGTGACCACAATGACCGGTGTTGCGCCAATCCCAAGCCAGGAGCCAGGAACCTCCTCCAGGTCCCCCATGCGGGTGCAGGGTCCAAGGCTTTGGGCTGTCCTCAAATGCTTTCCTAGACCATAAGCAGGGAGGTGGATGGGAAGCGGGGCTGCCGGGATTAGAACTGGCGCCCATATGGGATCCTGGTGCGTTCAAGGTGAGGACTTTAACCACTACGCTATCGCGCCAGGCCCCACACTATTAATTTTTAAAAGAAAAATCAGACACAAAAACATATACTTCCTCCAAAACACTTTCTAGTAAAATCCCATTGCAGTTAGTGTCCATTGCATTACCCTCTTAGCTTCAGTAGCTAACCAGTGTCCACAGAACTGAGCCAGTGCCTCAGTCTGACACGCCTACACTGCTGCTCCAGGCTGCAGCTCTCCGCCTACGAGTTCGCACATGCTCCCCTGCCTCCTCCTACCTCCAGCCACGCTTGGCAAGCTCAGTCCATTGCCCGCGTGTGATGACACCAGCCTGTCACAGAAGCCAAAGGAAGACACAGCACTTCTCCCAAACCCCAGGGCTCGCCTGCACACTGCCCCTGGACAGGCTTACAGTGAGCCCTCCGTGGGTGTCAGCCACCACCGTCTCGGCCACTGTCTTCTTCATTATTTTAGGCAGAAAAGGCAGCCTGGTTGAGAGTGTGGAGGTCAAAGAGCGGGACAGAACTCATGAGCAGATCAAGGATGGAGAGATGGTGAGTTGAAGAGTTAGGAGGGACTGACCGTGCAACCGTTTTAAAGTCATGCCGAGGGAGTTGGGCTTGGGTCCTTGGGAACTTCTGATGGGTCTTGGTGTCATCTCAGTTCCCCCTAATGTACCATTCCCCTTGGAATATTGCATGGATTCTCTTCATCTTCTCTTCTACCACACTCTGGTCATAGCTCTTCTAGTCATTCCTATGACAGAGCTCCCACTAGCTCATTCTCTTACCCTAAGCCCTTCATAGCTAACCACTGTCCACAGATTTTTGATTACCATCTCAATTCAGTATGCAGGCGTTGCAGTCTCCGGGACTTGTGCCCTTTGAGCCTTCCCTGAACACTCCCACACCCAACCTCACAGTGTCCTTTCTTTCCTAATTCTTCCCTACACGCCCCACTTTCAAAATCTGTACACTCGTCCCAACTCTTCTCAGAGCCCTCGGTGGGTGGCATCTGTCCGCATCCCTGAACCCCATTGTGTGTTTCTTCCAAGCATCTTTTGTTACCCTGGTCACTTGTCCACTCCCCAGTACAGGACCATCAACTCCATGAATTCAGGGACTAGCTTTCCCCGTCTTTCCATTCCCAGATGGCTTAATGGGGGAAAATGAAACTATGCTGAACTTCACTGATCTGTGATGGAACAGAATGATTTCAGAAGTCCTGCAGGGACTGGGCATAGTAGGGACCTTTGAAACCTTCAGCTTTGCTAAGTAGCAGTGTTCTAAGGGATGCTAACAGGTGGTTTCCAAGGAGTTTAGGACAATTTTTTAAAAACAGAATGAACTGAGTTTTAAATTTTTTTTTACCAAAAGACTTCTTCCATCTTTCATATACTAATGGCCATTGTGATTTTCTATAAAGTAATGCAACAGCTAATATCCCCCCCACCTCTAAAAGTGTACACATTATTTTAGCCACTGAAATTTGCTGTCCACCAGGCCTATCTCTCAAAGCAAGGAAATGGTCATCTCAGGATGTTTCAAGAAAACCAGAAAGAATTGTGTCACTGAGACAGCAGGTTGGGGGGAGATGTGGTTGAGGCAAAAGAGTCAACTCCAGGATTGGAAGCAAATCAGAGTCCACTGGTCCCTTGTTAGACACCAGACTGAACTCCAGCTTCCCCCGAGATACCAAATTCAGCAGATGCTCGAATTTTTCTGTAAGATGATGAAGTGTCTGCTTGTAACCCAAGCACATCCTCCTTCCACTTTCACTCATCCTTGGGGGACGTGCAGTAACCAGTGCCATACAGATGTTATGGAAACAATTTTTTATAGTATTGTTTAGGGAATAATGACAACACAAGAAGTCTGGACACGTTCGATGCACATACCACCATGCGAGGCCTAACCACAGTTTTTAATCTTCAGTTGATGCCATCTGTGGGTGTGGCACCCCCAGTCGGGAAGAAGCACCTCTATTTTCCCTCCTTTCTGCTCCCTACACTTCCCAAGTTCCTTCCTTTTCTCTTCACCTCTCCTCTGTCCCTCCTTATCCTCCTTTTCTCTCCTGCTCCCCTGCCTCTCGTCATTCCTTCATCCTTTCCTTCCATCCTATCTTTCGTCTTCCCTATCCTTTCTCTTCTCTCCTCCCTCCCTTCTGTTTCCATTCTTTCTCCCTTCCTCCCTCTGTCTCTACCTCCATCCCTCCCTCCTTCTTTCTCTTCACCCATCACTTCTGCCTGGTGGTTAGCCCCACTTGGACCAGTGCCTCACAGTTCACCTTGCTACTCCGGTTTGTCATGTTTCCCTACTTAATTACTGTTATCAACATTTTAGATTTTTGTAAGCTCAACACATTGAATAATGAGGTTAATAAAACCAGTGAACTCCTTTGCCAAGTACACAGATTATTTCTATAAAAATGCCAAACATATTATTAGCTCAGATTTAATCATCTTTTCTTACATCGTATAAATTTTTCTTAATGAACCCATTAGCTTTCCAGTAGGGTCTTTGCTTAGTGTTAGATTTTTAATTGCTCTGGGCTTGATTGGAGCCAGCGTTCACAGCTTCCAGCATCTTTGCACGGAGTGATTTCCCTGGTGAATATGCATCCAAGATCCCACAAATCAGACAAGCCTAAAGCACCACAGGGAAGCACCAATCAGCTCTGGTTGGCCCTGGGCCTTGGGTCAACCACCCATACTCCAGCAGCCCCTTCACTTCATCTGAAACAGCTTTTTGCTCCTCTGAGGTCAAGGTTGCCAGGGGTCTGAGCAATGTAAAGTATTCACCTGTAAGATTTGCTAAACTAAAAGACCCAGTCTTTGAAATTTCACACATTCATCCCACAATGTCTAGGTAGCAGAACTGTACAGAAGCATCAGGGAGGTGAAGTGGGCCAGCCCACCATCAATGCCAGAGCCACCCCACTGGCCTACTGAAACTCACCCGCCAGCAGAGTACACAGGCCTCCCCTGCTCTCACTCAGTGTCTTTTATTTGCCTTATGTTTATTTTTAATTAATACATCATGCCAGTATGTATTCATGGAGTGCCATGAATACACGTACACAATGAACAATGATCAAGTCAGGGTAATTACCTTTTCCCACTCCTTCAGCATCTACCAGTGCTTGTGTCTGCGGCCTTCCAACCCCTCTGTCCTGGCTCTTTATGAAATACATAAGAAGTTGTTGTAAACTAGGGTAGTAGTGACTAGCCTACGGTCCTATAGAATGATGGAACTTGCTCCTCCTTATCTAACTGTATTTTTGGCACCTGTTACCCAATGGCCTTCTATCTCCCCTCACCTCTACTTTCTAGCTTCTCAGAAATCACTATTCCGCTCTCTTTTTTTTATTTTTATTTTTAATTTATTTTATTTTCATTTCAAAGTTAGATATACAGAGAGGAGGAGAGACAGAGGGAGATCTTCCATCTGATGATTCACTCCCCAAGTGAGCCGCAACAGCTGGTGCTGTGCCGATGCAAAGCCGGGAACCAGGACCCTCTTCCAGGTCTCCCATGCGGGTGCAGGGTCCCAATGCATCGGGCCGTCCTCAACTGCTTTCCCAGGCCACAAGCAGGGAGCTGGATGGGAAGTGGAGCTGCCGAGATTAGAACCGGCGCCCATATGGGATCCCGGGGCGTTCAAGGTGAGGACCTTAGCTGCTAGGCCACGCTGCCGGGCCC
Source organism: Ochotona princeps (assembly GCF_030435755.1). NCBI lineage: Eukaryota > Metazoa > Chordata > Mammalia > Lagomorpha > Ochotonidae > Ochotona > Ochotona princeps. The sequence goes on along the minus strand of NC_080859.1, from coordinate 22,605,033 downwards.
CTATTCTGCTTTATTCTGTTTGTTCATCTTTCTTGGCTTTCACCTAGAACTGAGAACATGTGGCTTTTGTCTTTCTGTCCCTGGCTTATTTCATTTAGCACAATGTCCTCCAGTTCTGTCCATTTGGATGCAAATGACAGGCTTTCCTTCTGTTTTTATGACTGAATATTTCATTAGGTATAAATACCAGCTTTTCTTTTATCTATTTATCTGTCAATGGATTCCTTGTATACATCACTCAGCAGTGGAAGTGAGGATATTTCTTTGATATGTTAATGTTATTTCCTCTGGATAGATATCTAGAAATGGCATAATCAGATCACACTCGCCCAGCAGTTCTGTGAGGAGCTTCCATAGTGTTTTACAAATGGCCAAGAAGTTCTTGAAAAAAAGTGCCAACATTGTTGATCACGAGCAAATGCCCATCAAAACCACAGCAAGGCATCATCTCGGCCTCCTCAGAACAGAGGCAGGTGCGGACGCAGAGAGAGCAGAACTCCTAAACACTGTGGGAGGGAAGGCAAATCAGTGCACAGCTTCACACAGGGGAGACCAGCCACAGACAGGCTCAAACAGATAACATTTGAAAAAATCAAGTTGGGTGGCAGATCCATGAGATTCAGGTTGCTGGCATCCCACATAGGTGCCAGCTCATGTCCCAGAAGCTCCACTTCTGATCCAGCTCCCTGCTGATGGCCTGAGGAGCGAGGGAACAGCAGAGTATAACTCAAGTCCTTGGGACCCTGTGTCCACATAGGAAACCCCAGGGAGGCCCTTAGCTCCTGGCTTTGGATCAACTCAGCTCCAGCCATTGTAACCATTGGGGAGTGAACCAGTGGATGGAGGATCTTCCTCTCTGTCTTTTCTCTCTGAAACTCTGTCTTTCAAATTAAAAAAAAAAATTAAGCTCCACTAAAGATTTATTTCTTTATATTGGAAAGTCAGATTTACAGAGAGGAGAGACAGAGAGAAAGATCTTCCATCTGAAAGTCAGATTTATGGAGAGGAGGAAAGACATAGAAAAAGGATCTACCATCTACTCCTCAAGCGGCTGTAGTGGCCAGAGCTGAGCTGATCTGAAGTCAGGAGCCAAGAGCTTCTTCTGGGTCTCCCAGGTGGGTGCAGGGTCCCAAGGCTTTGAGCCGTCCTCTACTGTTTCCCAGGCCACAAGCAAGGAGCTGGATGGGAAGTAGAGTAGCTGCGATACGAACTGGTGTCCATCTGAGATCCTGGTGCATGCAAGGCAAGAACTTTAGCCACTGGGCTACCATGCTGGGCCCCAAGTTCCACTTACAACACAGATTCTAGGGACAAAAGACATTTTGTGCTTTTCTTCAAGGTACAAAGTATCCCTGGGCCGGAGGTCGGGGGGAAGAACAGCAAATCCTTTAGTTTGAATTTTCCTGTCTCTTTTGAGTAAAAACATGCGCTGTGATGGTTTAAAACATGGAGATGTGGAAAAATGCAAGGTTGAGTCAGGGTTGTTTCTGAGAGAAAATCAGTTTCCCTAAGCACTGGGTTTAATGAATGATCCAAATACAAAACTCCCAAGATGCTTAAAGAGTTTTAAAACAGATCAAGCGTGTCAGGTTCTACTAAACGGTGGCCCACCCAGAAGCCTGGAAGTGGCTACTGCAAAGGCACAGTTAGAGAGGAATGACTCCTTGATGATGCTGTCCCCGGTGGGCAGGGATAAACAATCGGGAAATAACTCCCACGTCTGGGTGGGGTGACAGGCTAACTCGGGAGCTTCACTCACATTTCCTGATGACCTTATCATCAAGGTACAGTGTGACTTACATCAGGCCGTGGATCCAGCCCAGGGAGGAAAAAAGAGATGACACGAGATAAGCCCCAACTCCCAAAGTCAGGAAAGGCTCTCGCAGCTTCTCTGCCAAGAGTTGACATTTGCTGAGCACCTCCTGTGTACCTGAACTATGCTAAACACTTCAGGTTGATTTATTTGAAAAGCAGAAAAAGAGAGACCAGCGAGAGGTCCTCCATCTATTTACTCACCTGCCAGTGGTGGGCAATTCCATCCAGGTCTCCCACAGGCTGGTAGGGACCAAGTGCTGCCGTCATCAGCACCATCTCCCAAGGTATGCAACAGCAGAGAACTAGAATGGGAGGCAGAGCTGTGGTTGTAACCAAGGCACTTCACTGTGGACCTGGACATCCAAACTGGCCTTATAACGGGTATGCCAAGCATCTGCCTCTAGTGTTCCTTGTTTTTTTTTAAGATTTATTTATTTGTCTGAAAGGTAGAGTGACAGAGAGAGGAGATCTCACATACACACACACACACACACACACACACACACACACACAACATAGCTCTTACATTCACTAGTTCTTTCCCTAAATGACTGCAACGTTCAGCTTTGGGCTAGTCCAAAACCAAGAGCCTGGAGCTCTATCCGTGTCTCCTGTTTGGATAACAGGGGCCCAAGCACATGGGCCAGCATCATCCACTGCCTTCCCAGGCACATTAGCAAGGAGCTAGACTGGACGTGGAGCAGTCAGGATTTGAACCAGTGTTTACAGCAGTTAAACCTGCTGCACTTCAATGTAGGCCCTTCTGGTTGCTTTATAATGTCACTCAATACTCATACAAAATGAGAGGTTACTACTTTCATTTAATTAAGTTAGTTAAGTTGAAAGACTTATTTATTTGAAAGAGTTGAGAGAGAGAGAGAGATTTCTTTCATCTATCGGTTCATTCCTCAAATGGCAAAATGTCCAGGGTTGTGGTCAGACAAAAACCATAATCCAGGAATCTCATTTAGGTCTGCCACATGTGTGTCAGAGACCCAAGCCCCTGGCCCGCCTTCTGCTGCTTTTCCAGGTGCATCAGCAGGGAGCTGCGTCAGAAGCAAGAGCAGCCAGGGACTCATGCCTGTGTTCATATGATATGCAGGCACTGGAGGCAGTGAGTTAACCCAACATGGCACAAACGTCGTTCCTCTTATCCCATTTTCAAGATAAAAAGATTGAGTCATCCAGAGGTGAAGTGCCTTGCCCAGCTGCGGAGTTCAATAGAGCACACACAGAGCCTCTCTCTGCAGTCCTGTGACTTGGAAGAGGCAGCTGCTCCCTTCCAGGGACTGCATCTTCCATGCCAGGATGCAAAGACACTTTTGCAACATTGACCTTGCTGTCCACTCGCCCACGTGGACTTTTCTGGGGTTTGCGTGTGTGCCTGTGGAAGCAATGAATCTCTTCACTCTCCTGAACAGCTGGAGCCAGGGGAATGTTTGAACAGAAAACAACCAAACAAGGAGAAAACTGTGGGTGAAAGCAGAAGGGAGAATCAAGATTTAGAGGCATGGTTCAAACAAAAACAGTAACACCAACCAGGTCGACGCTGGGCACACCCGCACCAAAGGGCAACTTGGAGTGGAGGTGACATGGCTGACTTCAGGACACAGTATGGCAGGAGATTATAAAAGAAAGCCATTAGTGCAGAAAGTGTGCTCAGGGCTCAAGGCTTGGAAGAAAAGTGAGCAGAAAGTGGTCAGGGAGGCACGAAAAGAAGAAGGTCAACCAGGGTGGGGGCAGTGAGCCAGGCACCCTGAGACACTGCTCCTGACTACTTGGGTCATGCAGAGTATGGCACCTACAGATGACCAGCACCACTGGGCAAAGCCAGGATCCAAAGGGGCACCCAGAGAGACTCCGAATCCTGCAGGACCTAAGGCACCTCCCACAGCAAGTATTCAGCACACAGCAGTGGGAAAAGGCACAGCAAAGAGTGAACAAAAACTGAAGTTGTGGGAGAAGTTGTTTTCCTTTAAAAAGATTTCAGCTTACAGAATATCTATGCAAAAGAATTTCTATGGAAAGCTCTGGAAGCACAGGGCATGGCATAGAGAGAGGCGGGGATAGTAGAGCGGCTCTGAAAGAGTGGTCCTTCTCATGCTGGAAGCTCCTTCCCTCCAATGCACACAAGGAGGCTTCCAAGAGGCCAGGGAAAATTACAGTTCAAATAAACTTTGCATATGTCTTAAAACTTTTTGCATCATGATAAACTCTTTTCCCAGTCCCATTGCTTCAAGAAGTTGAAAAAAAAAAAGTTATTTATTTGCATTTACTTGAAACACAGAGGCGCACAGCAGCCTGAGCTGGCCAGGCTGAAGCCAGGAGCTATCTAGAACTCCACCCAGGCCTCATGTGTGGGTGGCAGGGACCCAGAGTATTAGAGCTGTCATCAGTTGTTTCCTAGGGGTGCACAATAGAAGGGAACTGGATAATAAGTAGACTCTGGGATTCAAACCAGCACACTGACCTAACATATGGGCATCTTAAGACGTGGTTTAACCCATTGCCCCACGATGCAGGCAACTCCATGGACGTGAGAAATCCTTTTAGATAACTTCCAAGGTTGTGCTGCTAAAGAAAGGGCAGGTAAGAGCACAGAGATCTTTGCTACAGGTCCTGAGTTGCACCTGCTCTAAAGACCACATGCTGGAACTTTGGGCAGAGGTTGTTTCCCCTGGTTGGGGCTCCAAGGGTTATGGAGACCAAGCTAACACTGAAGGACCCTGTTCAAGCTGTGGGACTAGTCATCCAGACATTCCCTCTGCTCTCTCCTGGGGGAGTCTACATGGAAACCCCCCACCCACATGTAGTCTGTTCTAGAATCCCCTTGGAGCAATTGGGCTGGCATGAAATGTCTGCTTGCTTGTGTTTTCTGCAGGCTGAACAGTCTGTGAGCCAGCATGGAGCAAGCATGTGTGGGATCATAGGACTGTGTGACCTTCATGAGGCCTGTCAGAGCCTCAGCTTCTTCATCTGCAAAGTGGGCTACTCTTCCTCCTTGTCTGACTCTTCCTCGCTCCTCTTTCCGCTGTGTTCATCACAAACCAGCCCCAGTGCCTGCCAGGTTTGGGACACCCTTTGTGCCCCAAGGCTCATGTGCTGGAAGCTTGGTCCTCAACATAACAGAATTGAGAGTGGTGGGCCTCCCAGAGATGGAGGAGGGTACTAGGTCAGTACGGGACACAATAACCCAGCGGAAGGTTAACTCCCATCTCTCAGGAGTGGCCTAGCTCTCTAGGACTGAGTTGGTTGCCACCAGAGTGGGTTGTTATGAAGCAAACCTGGCCGCTCCCCTGTCTCTCCCACAGCTCTTACACATAAGCCCTCTCTCCTGTTCCTTAGCCATGCCTGGAGCAGCACAGAGTCCCGACCAGAAACCAAGGAGAGGCTGGAGCCACAACAAGAGCCTCTTTTCTTCATAAAGCACTCTCCTCGGTTACCTTGTTATAGCAACAGAAAACAGACCATGGCACTGTCCTTCCTTCTATTTCTCAACCACACTGAGCTCAGAGGGGCCCAAACATGCCATCTGGAAGTATCTCCCCCAGTGCTGCCCTGGTTGGTAGCCACTCATCCTTAGTCTCGCAGGAATGTCACCCCTTCTACAGCCTTCCATCACTAAACGATCCCAAGCACCTGCTCCCTGAGCCCATGTCTCATCTGTGATTCCACACAATCTACTCTTCAGAAGCCATCTTGTTTCTATCGTGAGAATTCCCTGAGGTCACCCCTTTCTCTGGAGTGTGCCTCTCTGCTTTGTGTCTCTCCCTATCAAGCATCATAGTTAGTTCACTCGTTTAGTTAGTGCATGTCTTGCCTTCTTCCCACTAGGATTTAGTTGTGGGAGAACAGACATTTGTACCTCTTGAGTCATTGCTGTGTCCCCAGGAGGCCCAGCACAGCACCTGGTACCCAGTAGATGATCAAGGATTCCTATTGGATGGAAGAGTCCACATGCTCATTGTTCCTCTTCTTCCACTAGCACGCTTGCACACCTGGAGCAGGGGACTCATCAGCCCTGCTCCCTGTTGCACCCCCAGCAACAACTACCCAGCAGCCCTTAAGGAATATTTACTCAGGTCCTGGGAGGCATCTATGTCACAGGGATATTTAAAGTGCTAAATAAGCCCAAACTCATATGCAAAGAAGGCATAAGCTCTATGTACACAGTAAGCGTTCAGCAGAAATGAAGCTGTAGGGGCCAGTGCTGTGGGCTAGCTAGTACACTATGTCTCTGTCTGGTTTGTCTGGTTTGTGTTCCAGGTGCTCCACTTCCCACCCAGCTCCTTGTTTATGGTCTAGGAAAGCAGTGGAGGATGGCTCAAAGCCCTGAGATCTGGCACCCATATGGAACACCTCAAAGAAACTCCTAACTCCCAGCTTTGAATTGGTTCAGCTTTGATCATTGCGGGGAGTGAAACAGTGGATGGAAGATACACACAGAGACACACACACTCTCTCTCTCTTTCTTCTTCTTTTCATAATTCTTTCAGTTAAAATAAACCTGAGAAAGAAAGAAAGAAAGAAAGAAAGAAAGAAAGAAAGAAAGAAAGAAAGAAAGAAAGAAAGAAAGAAAGAAAGAAAAGGAAAGAAAGAAAGAAAGAAAAGAAAGAAAGCAAGAGGGATGGAGGGATGGAGGGAGGGAAGAAAAGAAAGAAAGGAAGATGTCATTACTATGAGCAACTGAGTTTGGGCGTTGAAACTGTTGACACCCCTGCACTTGGCGGATTTGGGTTTCTAAGCCTGGAACACCAGAAGGCCTGCTGAGGCCTCTTCTCACATCTGCTTCTGGAACTTGGCAGGGCTTGGGGGAGCAGGGAGGGTCCAAGCAGGATGGGACCCCCAAGGCTTTATCCTGACCTAGTGAAGACATGATCTCTTCATGACTCTCGTAAAGTCATCCTGACTGTTGAGTCAGCTTAAACAAGAGTCTTGAGGAATGATATTGAAGTTGAGTTTTGAGCATTGCACACCAGCGGTAGGTTCCTACCCCAGGGAAACCATGTTAGCTTTACTTCAGGATGCTCCCTAGGCCAGACATACCCTACTGCTTCCCAAGCTCTTTTCCATGCATGTCTCCTCCCGCTGGTTTGTGTTTTCAGTGAATGGCTGTGTTTCCTGGGCCAGGATACCTGCCACAGGCTGACAACACGCCTGGCAGAGAAACCAGACCTATTGGAGTCATATGTGATTCTCTGAAGAGAGAGAATCTAAAACCAGGCCCAGAAGAGTTTTTCTTAGGAGTGCCAGGCCACGTGGAATGCTGCAGTCCCCTCTGGTAATAAGGAGTCGCCCCTGGTGCCCCAGACCCATCTTTCCCCCAGATGACATCAGCCGCTGGATGACCTGCTGAAAACCATTCTTTGTGGCCTTAATGTGGGCATGAAAACCATGGAGAGCCCACTTTTCTGCTACCTTCTAAAACAGCCTTGAGCCCTAGATGAATTTCTCACCCAAATCCACGGAGGCTCTTGAGAGGGGCCTGTTCTCCCAGATGTAATCAAGCTGAGGACAGAGGGGAGCCCAGTGAGTTCCCTCAGCTAAGTGGCTGCAACCCACCTAAAAGCGAGAGGCTTGTTACAAAGCCTGGGAAACAGGATAGCAAGGACGAGTCTGATTCCAATTTTTCAGTAATTGTTAGATTTCTTTGAAAGACAGAGAGGGAGAGAGGTTTGGTCCACTGGCTCCCTCCCTAAATGCCTGTAGTTGTCTCCTGGCTGGGACCAAAGCTGAGAGCCGGCACTTAATCTAGATCTCCCACAAGAGCAGTAGGAACCCAATTACTTGGGTTTTTGCCATTGCCTCCAAGGGGGGTCTGCATTAACAGACAGTAGGAGTCAGGAGCTGGGGTGGACAGGCATTCCAGCGTGGGATGCAGCAAATTTAACCACTCAGCTAAATGTTTGTCCCAAAGTTCCTGCAGCCACAGATGCCTGAGAAGGACCCAACCTACCAGTGCACATCTAGAATAAGCAGGCCCCTAAGTTGTCAGATGTTTCATGGCCCAGTCTCCAGCATCTGCCACTCTAGGCATCCTCTGGCTCTCTGTAGACCTCACAGCAAGGGGCTGGGCCTTCCATCCCGCTCCCAACTCCAACCCTGCCAGTCATCGCAAGCAGAAATCCGTGGCCCTTCACAAGCGGGTGGTGACTCCCTCCCTTGTCTCAGGTCCCTGTCATGTACTAGGAAGGCTCTAGCTAGAACCCACTGACCCTCATTCTGTTACTCGGTTGTGGTCTCCTTATCCATACCCCAAACCTGCATAAGTCCCTTTTCTTGCATAGCAACCCTGGGGTCACCCTGCAAAGAAAGCTGTGTAACAGCTAAGTTTTCTGTCTGAGTATCTGGACAATGTAAGATGAAAATGCAGCTCAGTAACTATCTTTAAAACAAAAATGCTGCTGTTGGCTGGCCATTCACTCAGAAGTCACCGTTGATATTCCACGAGCAGCATTTTTGAGGCCTCCCTTATAAATCTTAAAAAAAGAACCAAATTTTTCTCTTTGAAAATTTTGTGGAAATAAAATTAGCAAAAAAAACAAGAATGTCAGGTTTGGCATTTTTCTTTCCTTCTTTCTCTCTTTTTCAAGTTTACCAATGTCAAAGGCAGAATGACAGAGAGAGAATCTCCTGAAATCCACCAGGGCCATCAGAGCAAAGCAAGGGGCCTGGAACTCCACCGGGTCTCCCCTATGGATGACAAGGGTCCAAGCTTGGGCCATTTTCTATGGATTTTCCAAGAACGTTAGCTAAGAGCTGGGTCCGAAGTGAAGCCTCTGGGACTCTAACGGCTGCTCCGGTACAGGATACTGGGGCTGCCAGCAGCAGGTTAATTTGCTGCTCCACAATGCCAGCCCTCGCTGTCAGTTTTAAGAGGAGTATTCCAAAATTGATTTCTACAAAATAATAAAAACAAAATTTAAAAATGAATTTGAGGCGTCCTTAATCTGTACCCCTTATAAAACAGGATGATTCCGATGTGAAAACAGTGTGAGCTGAGCTTGCAGATTTCAGGATTAAATCGTAAAAGATGAAGCGGGGGACTTTAAATTCTCTCTGTGCAGAATGTTCCAACATTCCCATTATAGCTCTTCTTTCCTCCACTCCAACAATCTGAATTTAATTATGGCAATGTGAAGATTTTACAAAATAGGATCTACCTTCGTCTAAGAGACACATGCCTTCATTTTACTTGAGTTGGAAATTGGTGCATTTTCTCCAGTCACATACACAGGCAAATCTTCAACTCCACAACACACAGACAGAGGAAGCACAGCTGCCGTTGTAGGTTGTCAGCAGGCCGCTCAGGACCTGAAACAACGCAGACAGGGCCTTCGGCTAACCAAACACATCTTGGAAATTCCATGCACGAAAGCCTCATGCTCTATTGTGCGCAGGCAACTCAGTTCAATCAGATCTAGTAGACTTACTATCCCAAGTTTAGAGATGACACGCTACATTAAAAGAGAGAGAGAGAGGCATTTCTTCAAGGTCACAATGGCAACTTCATCAAGAGATGATGGCCGACAGTCCCCCCGTGAGAAGGTAAGCAAAAATAAAACCAAGAAACAAGTAAAAGAAATATGAACTAAAAATGAAGAGACTTCAAAATATTCATGGAAAATGGAATTTAAAACAATGTATGTTGTGCCGAACTTTTGAAATCTTTCGTGTGTTCATGATGCATGCTTCCCATACCTGTTAGAAGATGCATAGATTTCAAAAATGTTTTGCACCAACACAAAGACTTTTAATACACTTTACGCGAACTTCCGCAGACCTTCTCGTCCCTGAATACTTACTGCAGAGACAACATGCCTACATGTTAGCACTGTATTCCAGCTGAGACTCAAGATGATCACCTGGGCTGCTAAAGAAGGGCTCATAACATCCATGATAAGACATGAGTGAAATACTCAGTGTGCGTTTATTGTAGTTGAGGGCTAATGGCTGGAGAATGTTAAAATTGTCAGAAAAGAAAGGAAACAAAATCAAGACTTGCCTCCCTCTGCAAATTAAGCTATTTGGAGTCAGTCATTCATTTAGTAAACTTCACTGCGTTTTCTGTGTGACAGGTGCCGTACTGGGCAAGGCTTGGGAACCCAAAGACATGAGTCAGGGGAGTCTGCTCTCCAGAAATGTGTGTTCTTGGGGGGACACTGTGCAACAGCAGGTTAAGCCACTGTTTGGGATGCTCATACCCCATATTGGAGGACTGGTTCAAGGCCAAGCAAGTCTGTGTGTCTGACCCGGCTTTCTACTGCTAAGGACCAAGGTACCTGGATTCCTGCCACCTACATGAAAGACCTCGTGGCTTCAGCCTGGCCCAACCATGGATGATGCAGGCACTTGGGGAATGAGGCCGCAGATAGAGGATCTATCTTTCTCTGTGTTTCTCCCTCTCTGGTTACCGCTCTTTCAAACAAATTTTTAAAAAATAGCTAAATATAAAATAGAAAATATACGTATGTTCTAAGCCAGAGGTTTCTAAGTGTGAGCAGTTAACTCCTCAAGTTCAAGGTCAAAGCTATGTTCCTAATCATCGAGAGACGAAATCTGCACTCATGCTGCACATGTAGGTAAAAATGGTAAGTAGTTTATTAGCAAGAATCACAGAAGCGGTGTCAAGTAGGCTAGTAGGTGTGTACAGCAAGAAAAAAAGGCTAGTTGCAAAGGAGAATGTCCTTGATAAAGCAACAAAGATGTTGATTTTATTGCACTTCACGTGTATATCTTTTAGTATACTGTGTAGTGGAACGGAAGATACAAACGAAGCACTTTGCTGCATGGTATAGTATCACGGCCGTCTGAAAAGGAAAAACACTTGTGTGATCTTTTTTGAGTTACAAGCTGAGCTAGCCACTTGTTCATGGAATACTTGGAAGAGTGATTGACACACCATGGAGCCTGAAGCCCAATCCAGGTCTCCCAGGTGAGTGTGCCAGAAACTCAATCATTTGAGTGAGCCTTCACTACTGACTGCCATGGTGCATGCTGGCAGGAAGCCGAAAGCAGGGAACAGAGCTGGTAGTTAAACCCAGGGACCTAAACGTGGGACATGGGTGTCGTAACTGTTGTCTTAACTGTTAGGCCAAACGTCCATCCCACATCAACGCACAGGTGAGCATCTGCCATGCGCCAGATCCTCATGCTGCTGGAGCTCCAGAGATGGTGGTGAAGAAGTGGTCTTGGCCTCTGCATGCAGAGTTTATTGCTCTCCAGTGAGGAAGAGCATAGATCCAAGAAGTTAAGAGAAGTAGAAAAATGAATGATTTTTCACAAATTTTGATTTTGTAAATTTTATCTTAAGATTTTTAAACTATTTTTATTTGATGGGCATATGTTTTAAAAAAGAGATAAAAGATAGAGAGAGAAGGTCTTCCATTCATTGGTTCACTCCCCAAAATGGCTGCAATACCCAGAGCTGAGCTGACCCAAAGCTGGGAGCCAGGAGTTTCTTCCTGTGGTCCTCAGGACTTGGACCATCCTCTGTTGCTTTCCCAGGGCATAAGCAGGGATCTGGATGAGAAGTACAACAGCCAGAACTCAAATTGGTGCCCACAGGGGATGCCTACAGCACAGAGTGGAGGACTGGCCTGCGTGCCACTGTGTCAATCCCTATTTTAATTTTTTAATTTACATAAAAGAAAAAATTTCATGTGTATGTAGTTTTAAGAGCATTATAGGCTTTTAAAAATTGTTTTTAAATGAGTAAGTAAACAAACTTTAAAATTTTTTCCATCTTAATTTCTTTTTTAAAGATTTATTTATTTTCATTATAAAAGCAGATTTACAGAGAGAAGGAGAGACAGAGAAAAAGGTCTTCCAGCTGCTGATTCACTCCCCAATTAGCCGCGATGGCCGGAGCTGAGCTGATCTAAAGCCAAGAGCCAGGAGCCTCTTTTAGGTCTCCCACACAGGTGCAGGGTCCCAAGGCTTTGGACCATCCTCCACTGCTTTCCTAGGCCACAGGCAGGGAGCTGAAAGTGGAGCAGACAGGACACAAACCAGTGCCCAGATGGGCTCCTGGCACATATAAGGCAAGGACTTCAGCCACTAGGTTACCGCACCAGACCCCCATCTTAATTTCTAACACAGAAAAGATTGATAAACAGAAGCAAAATCCACACACTCAAGAAACTCGCGAGATAACACGGGATTCAGCTAGCCCAGCCTCGGAGTGAGGAAACGCTGTCCGGAGGAGGTCATCTTTAAGTGAGGACTAATGGGAAGTCAGCGGGCTAAGAGGGATGAGCTGTCCAGAACAGAAGGAATGGCTCCTGCAGAGTTCCAGAAGAACGATGGACTACGGCCGCATCACAACCCCAAATAGCTGTTTGGTAGAGCTGGGGAATATTTTGTGATAACCTAGCTTGTACTGATCATGGATTTGTTTCAACAGAAACGATTGTATATGCGAGTACTTTGAAAAGTTCTTGCAAATGGAATTAAAAGATGTTTGGTTTGGTTGCAGAAATTTTTTTAAATCCATGCTTGTGATGGCGTCTTCAAACAGTTCACGGAAACACTTTGCAAAAATTTCTAAACCATTTCGCACCAAAATAAACTTGCCTTTTCGTTCTATTTTGCCACAAATGTTTCTTCCACCTGTAGGTGTGACACAGGGCCCAACATTGCTGCTTGTCCCCAGCAAATGTGCTATGTTCCGTGCCGTGGTGCAGATGCCTAGCAGGGACTCCTGGGAAAGTGGTAACAAACACGCAATCAGGAGTTCTAATCTACACTCTGTGATATTTCTAAATGCAAGCCCCAAATTAGACAATCTTTAAAAGACCTTTTCATATTTAAAGGCACTCTAATGAGATAGCTAAGGCCTGATTAGCATTGGAAATCATCACCAGCGTAAGTTTCAAGTTTCTTATTATTTATAAATACTCTATTTTCATCCACGGGAGTGGTAGTTATCAACAGTGATTTCTTTTTGCAGTGGCATGGATTGTCAAGTGGATTCCTCTTTGCGTGGGCTCTGCCACCCTCCCGCTGTGGCCGCGGTGTCCTGATTTCGCCTTTCTGGATGGTTCCAGTGGTATCTTCCTCCTACCGCACTCAGCAGCATCTTCATTTCCACCTGGCGTGCTCTCTGGGAAGTTCCAGGGACGGCATGTCCTCCAAAGGCCAGGCCAGAAAGCAGCATGACTAAGAGCAGGTGCACACTCCAGGCCCTCAGCTGGTCCCATGCAGAATCCTGAGCTAGAATGTGGTTTGTCGGGGTGGGGGCGGTTGTTCTGTCATTGGTTTGAGTCAGAAATGAGGTCTGGTATAATTGATATATTGGAACAGCAGGCCACAACCTTTGGCCAACAGGCTGGTGTTGTGTGATACTGAGTTGGGGATTGCAGTGCATTTCACAGTCCTTTTCTCGGGGTCTCTAGCTCAGTTAGAAATTGTTTGTGACGTACTCCACACAGTGTTTTGCCAAGCATGTCTTCATGCTGCTTTGCTGGTATGTCCTTGTTGTTTTGTCTCTACATTTCATGAGTGGACAATGGACCTTGTTGATAGTTTATTATATTTCATGTTCAGGCTTTAACAAAAATGGAAGTATGGCAGCAAAATATGACAAAGCAAGTGAAACGAATTTAAAATGAAGATCCGGTCCTAAAACTGTGGACAATTTTTATGTCTCAAAAGATTTAAAAATGCGCTAGAAACTCAAAAACGCTGTGTGCCAGCAGGCCTTGCTATGTCTGCTATCCAGTGGGCATATAAAAAACCCTGCATGAAGAGACAGGTGAATGGCTGGAATTATGACATATAAATGATTGATATTATTTCCACATTCTTCAAGTGGGGAAGATGAGACACAATGAGGTTAAGTAACTAATAAATTAGTTCTCAAATAACCAACACATGGTGACATAAGGCTTTGAAGGCAAGAAGCTGGACACTCAACCCACTTGATTAATCCCTACATCATAATGTTCTAAAATGTTAGTGACATTTGGGGGTGATAATTTATATGCAGTTAGTGTGACATTTCCCCATGAGATACAATCGTGGGATATTGAAGAATTATTTTAGGTTGAGAAGAAATCAGGCACACACAAATATTGGTCTAACTACCTGCTGGGATCATCTCCTTCTGACAGCGGGGCAGGTGAGGCTGCTGTCTCAAGGCTCAGAGGGGAGCGCTGGGGGCTGGAAGCCCAGTCATAGCCATTACAGGCATTTTGGGGGTGAACCAGAGAGGAGATGGAACCTCCCCACACCCATTCTCTCCCTCTCTGCTGCTTCCTGTTCACTTCAGAAAAAGATGTGTAGACTAAGTGAGTTTATAAGTGGCTATTTCTTCGTGTCCTGTCTGATATTACAGCTTGGAACAAGTTTGTTTTTCTTTTTTTAAAATTTATTTATTTGGGGCTCGGCAGCGTGGCCTAGTGGCTAAGGTCCTCGCCTTGATCCCATATGGCCGCTGGTTCTAATCCCGGCAGCTCCACTTCCTCTCTGTCTCTCCTCCTCTCAGTATATCTGACTTTGTAATAAAAATAAAATAAATCTTTAAAAAAAATTTATTTATTTGTATTGGAAAGTCAGACATACAGAGAGGAGGAGAGACAGAGAAGAAGATCTTCTGTCCTATGGTTCACTCCCCAAGTGAGCCGCAATGGCTGGAGCTGAGCCAATTCAAAGCCAGGAGCCAGGAACCTCCTCCAGGTCTTCCACGTGGGTCCCCTAGCAGAGTGTCCGACTCCAGCCTCCCGATGGCTCAGACTTGGATACAGCATGGATGGTTCAAGTGATTGGATTCCTGCCACTGACGTGGGACACCTGAACTGCGTCCTAGGCGCTCAGTTCGACCCTGGTTGGGTGGTGGTGGTGGGCAATTTGGGGAGTAAACAAACAGGTGGCACCTCTTGCTCCCTCACTCCCACAGCTTATCTATTTTATCTCCAGCTCTCTGCCTCTCAAATATATGAAGTGATTTTTTTAAAAGTCACATCTGTAGGGGTTGGAGCTGTGGGACAGCAGGCCAAGCTTCTGCCCACAGCACTGCCATCCCATGAGGGTGCTGGTTTATGACCCAGCTGCTCCGTTTCTGATCCAGTCTCCTGCTTACGGACTGGGAAGGCAGCAGAGGATGGCTCAAGTGCTTGCACCCCACACTCACATGGGAGACCCATCCTGGCTCTTCACTCCGGATGGGATCAGCTCCACCTGTTGCTGCCATTTGGAGAGTGAATCTGTGGATAAAAGATCTCTTTCTTTCTCTTCTTCTGTGTTTGTCTCTCCTTCTCTCTGTAACTCTGCCTTTCAAATAAAAATAAAAAATATCTTTAAAAAAATAAAAGTGAAAATTATATCTAGAGAGCCCGGCATGGTAGCCTAGTGGCAAAAGTCCTTGCTTTGCATGTGCTGGGATCCCATACAGGTGCCAGTTTGTGTCCGTCCCAGCTGCTCCACTTCCCATCCAGCTCTCTGCTTGTGGCTGGGGAAAGCAGTTGAGGATGGGACCCTGCATCTGCATGGGAGACCTGCAAGAAGCTCCTGGCTCCTGTGTTTAGATCAGCTCAGCTCCGGCCATTGAGGCTACTTGGGCAATGAACTAGTAGATGGAAGAGCTTTCTCTCTGTCTCTCCTTCCCTCTGTAAATCTGACTTTCCAATAAAAAGTAAATAAATGTTTAAAAGAATATATATATATATCTGCAAAGCCTGCTTGGCTGTGTAACATGTAAGATGCAGATTCCAGGAGTCAGGACGGGGAATGCTGGAGATAGAGGAGGGCATTACGCTGGCCGCCACATCCTCCCTTGGTGCTGCCCTGGCCTCCCATATTTGCATGGGCAGGTACTACTCTCCTTACTAACATGAGCCAGGAGCCACACCGTGCCCTGCCAGGTCCCAGAACAGGGAGTGTAGCAGATGGCAGGTGCTCAGTCAGCACTGTTGGGCCTCAGCAGGTGACACATGCTGGAGCCACTGCTTTGCTGGCCAAAGGGCTGGCCACATGCCTCCCCCAGAGTGTGCAGACTGCAGTGACACAGCACTCATGCCCACTCTGGAGCACCTGGATTGGCAAGAGAGCTCTTCCCCACCTGGCAGCTGGTAAGGAGCTCCATCAACTGTGGCCCGCTTGGAACACATGGTCCCTTGGGGCGAGTTGGCTTCCCACTCTGTGCTTGCTGGCTTGATCCCAACTTGCAGCTCACCCTGGTGAAGCGGGGTCGGCTGCAAAGTGCCAGCCAAGAAGCCATGGCTACTTCCACCATAACTCTCCTCTCCTTCGGCTGCCACCCGCCATGAGTGTGGCAATGATTCATTTGACTTCTGGATGAGCTCTCGTGTCATGAGAAGGTACCAACAAGAATGTCCCAGTGGTTCAGATGGATTCTTGCCCCTCCATTCCACAGCAGTGGGGGCGTGGGAAGTCAGAACTGTCTCCTTGCCAAGCTGAAACAGATAAAAGGGCAAAAGGAAGCGAGGGGACACAATCATGAGCTCTGGATTTGTACTCTCAGATTTCAAAATCGACCAGGGAGGAAGAGAAGTTACCACGTAATTACCAACTTCTAGAAAATCTTACATCAAAGGGCAGGAGTGATGGGGGGAAAGCGGGTCCATGTCTTGTATTCTGTAGCTGGTTTATGCAAAGTATTCAAAGTGAGGTCTTAAAAGGACTGGAAAGTCCCCCGGAGAATTTTTTTTGATATAATCTCAGAACAGCAAACGCCATTCAAAAAGGGTGGTGCAAAATCCACTAGCCATACAGGGAGCAATAGTGAAATTTAATTCTGTGCAAACATTCAGCTTGTTAAACTCTGATATGAAAGTTAAAAGTGTGTCCATCTGAGGAAAAACATTTGTAAATAATACTGCAGGAAAGGACTAGTTTCTCTAATGCATGAAGAATAGATGCAAATCAAGAAGAAAAAATATTAACCAGTCATTAACAAACGGGCAGAAGAGAGATGTAGCCAGGAAAGGAAATGTGGAGGACCCTTAAACACATAACAAGATATTCAGCTCCATTTATAACAAGGAGAATGCAGCAGAAATGCTCAGGAAGCCCAGGAAATGTACTAAAATCACAAAGTTTGAAAATACTTACATTAGTTGGAAACTTGTAAATTATTGGTGAATATGCATATTGGAACAGTAACTCAGGGAGGTACGTTTTCAGCATCTGTCAGTATCACACGTGTGCGTACACTCCCATGAGTTAGCAGTCTACTTGCATTATAACCTGCAGATCATCTCTCGTGTGGGGAATGCCATTCCTAAACCTTGTTTACCACGGCACGGTTTGGATGATCCAAAGTCTGGGAGACGCCAGCCACAGAGATGTGCTCACATACAATGGAACTTTATGCATTGGGCCAAAGTGACAGGGATTCCCTCATGAGCGGTACAAGCAGGATTTAGAGATGTTTTTCAGTGTGCTAACATTTCTGTGCAGAAAAAGGAGGTACAGTAGCTAAGATATGGACTCAACCCCACATGCCCACCAACTGATGACTAGATAAAGAAATTACGGTCTATACACTACTCAGACCAAAAAAAAAAAAAAAAAAAAAAAATGTCCTTTGTAACAAAATAGACACAACTGGGGACCATGATGCTTAGAGAAATAAGCCAGACCCCCAAAGAAAAATAACATGTTTCCTATTTTCCTTGATTTATAATAACCCATATAGAGAGTCCCCCAAAATGGAAAGCATTTGAGTGAAATTGACATTTTGGTATTTGATTCTTGCGCATAGCCTTTGTATACCTGGAGGAATAGTCATTTTTCTACTTACTAGCCATTGAGTTGTTTATTTATTAGAGGGCTAAGCTTGTGGGTATAAAGAAAATTGAAAGTATTCATTATAAAAAATGCCTAAACATAAGAAAAGAACAAGGAGGCTTAAGAATGAGGGAGGGTGGAATGGGCAGACTCACGTGCTCTAAAAACTGGATTTAGTAAAAGACATGACATTTACATTTACACTTTAAGTCAAAAAAGAAGCAAAGGAGATTTCTCACTGTTTTCAAGAATCTACCCAGTGTGTTTCTGTAATTCTCCTCATAGAGGTGGTTCTTTCTTTATCTCTGCCTGCTGCAACAAGAAATCAGCCCCTCCCCAAACCAGGGCCGGCTCAGTAGTATAGGATGCTAATCCTCTGCCTGGAGCACTGGTATCCCATATGGGCGCCGGTTCGAATCCCTGCTGCTCCACTTCCCATCCAGCTCCCTGCTTGTGGCCTGGGAAAGCAGTAGAGGACGGCCCAAGTGCTTGGGCTCTTGTACCCACACAGGAGACCCGGAAGAAGCTCCTGGCTCCTGGCTTTAGATCAACTCAGCTCTGACCATTGTGGCCACTTGGGGAGTGAACCAATGATGGATGGTCTCTATCTTTATTTCTCCTTCTCTCTGCAATTTTCCTTTCAAATAAGAATAAATTAATTTTTTTTAAAGTTTCCTTCCAGGACAATAGCAGAGGTTCTTCCTTTCCTAAATTACTCTCTTTACAAATTCTTACAAGTAACAGGGGAGCAGTCTAGGTGAGAGATCTTTTTAAGTAAAAGAGCCTCCAATAATTAATAAAGAAAGATTATTTTGCCCTTCAAAGGAATTTAATATTTTATAGGAAAAGTTAATATGTGAAACTGTATGTTAAATTAATAAGTCCCATCATAAATAAATGTAAACCTAAAGCTTAATGCACTGAGATTATAACTGCAACATAAACTGATGACAATGTGTTGTCATTCAGATCATATGAAAATCTCCTAAAAGCTGATGAAAGTAAAACCAACCATCCAATAAAACAGGGCAAACTTTAGGATAAATGTGAGGTTCAGTGTTGCAGGTGCAGTAGGTTAAACTTCCGCCTGTAACACCGGCATCCCATATGAGCATGGTCCAGCTCCCTGCTAATGCACCTAGGAAAGCAATGGAGAGTGGCCCAAGTGCTTGGGTCTCCGTACACCCATATGGGAGACTTGGATGGAGATCCAGCCTCTCAGTTTCAGCATGGTCCACTCCCAGCTCTTGTGGCCATCTGAGGAGTGAACCAATGGATAAAAGACATCTCTCTGTGTGTCCTGCCTGCTCCCCATTCCTTTCCTGGAACACTTCCTTTCAAATAAATCATCTATTTTGCCTTTTTAAAGAAACAAATGTTTAAAAAATGAAGTTAATTTTGAAAAAGAAAAAAAAAAGGCAATTTAGAAGATTCTCGAGTCTACACAATGTGCATTTCTCTGCCTTTGATGAGCAAAGTCTACAGAAATGTCCGCTGTGAGCTACAGAAAGAAGCAACAGCATGATGTGAGCATAGACCGCCACCTTCACCTTTGAGGGGGGCAAAGTGGCAGGCGTCACCAAGAGTGAAAGTTCTGTGTTATCTTTGACTCACTGACTTGATGTGTAGACTTAGGCTCAGACATATCTGATTGTACAAAGAAACACAGATATGATCATTGCAGCAACATTTGTAACAGACGCCAGCAAAGCTCTCCTCAATGATCAGCAACTGGATCAAGGATGGATAAGCTTTGATAAATTCACGGTGTAAACTACTGTGCATTAGTGTTATCTATTTATTGTCTGTCTATCTATCTATCTATCTATCTATCTATCTATCTATCTATCTATCTTTCAGATTGAGAGAGACAGAGATCTCCCAGCTGCTGGTTCACTCCCCAAATCTTCTGACAGCAGGGCCGGGTCCCACAGCAGCCAGGATCCCCAAACTCCATCCAAGTCTCCTATGTGAGCGTCAAGAACCCAATGACTGGAACCATCATCACTGCCTCTCAGGGTTGGCCAGAAAATGGAGTCAAGGGCCAGACGCTGGACTTGAACCAAAGCACTCTGATATGGGATGCTCTGGGCACACTGGCTGCTGGTTTGGCCTCAGTGCCTAATGCCTGCCCTAAAGCTGTTTGAAAGACAAGGAGGAGCAGGTGGGCATTGTGGAAAGAAGAGGCATCTTCTGAGTCAAGTATGATTAAGCAAGGGCAAGCATTTGGTCAATACACCACTTGGGATGCCCATATCCTGTGTCCGAGTGCTGGCTCTCAGTTCATACCTTGGGTTCATATCTTGGCTCTCTGTCTGATTCCAGCTTCTGGCCATTGCACATTTCAAATGAAATGAAAATAAATAATAAAGGCATTTTTGAAAAAACAGATATGAGGTATTTTCTTTCACCTACGAAGGTTACATTGACTTTTCAGAAACACTTTTTGAGAGTTAGACTTGTCTGTTTCATGGACATTAAGGACTGCACCCAAACAACAACACAGCCTACAAAGATTTTCAAAACCTTCTATAACACCTTGTAAACCTTTTCCGTGATGTGTCTTTTGTTTCCGCCGCTACTCTTAATTTTCCCATCACTAGCTTAAAACGTGGATAAAGACTGATGACTGTTAAATAAACACAGACTATTTCTTGATCCATAAATGATCCGTTGCTTTAAATTACATTCTAGTGTCACTTGAAATAACAACACGGCACTGGGGACTGAGTTGGCAGGAGAGTCACTCAACTACTTCAATGTTTCCTTCTTATTCTTCTGAACCAACACATCTGCTGTGCTGGCTCCCTTCAGCATCTTTCATTCCCACCACACGGAGTAAGAGTGTTACATGGGAAGGTCATGGATGTCAGAATCCGACCCCCTGAGCTGCTGACACAGGTTTGCAGCTTACTAGCTCTGTGATGTAAGCTGCATGGTCTGACTTCTCCATGTGCCTGTTCTTCATCGGTCACATGGCAACTATTATATGCGGTGAACAGAAATGACAATGAAATGAGGAGATATAATGAAGTAAATGATCAAGAAAATACAACATAAAATGTGTAGGCTGAAGCTAAAAAAAAAAGACTTAATTGCTTCTCGGCCTTTTGGCTAAGATCACGTGTAAAAAAGACTTGGAAGAAAATGATATAACAGAGGAGAAGGAAAACTGATGGGTGGTGATTTAAGCTTCTCAAGGAACTGAGAAAAGAAATTAAACAAAACACACAGAAAATTAGGACTATAGGCAACAATCGATTGGATGGCTGTCATGCCCCATCCCTTTTCATGACCCTGAGGACTACAATTCTAGGCAAAGGACAAAGGAAACTCGGATGCAAGACAGAGGGTTATACAAAATCCCCGTGGTCTTCATCCTGAATTGGCAATATCAGTGTGGACTCAAAATGCATGACATCACTAAAAAATTATTTTCTATTTCTGTGCACTGAAAATATCCAAAAACAGTGACTAAGAGAGAAGTAATCCCTAATATCCAAGTTTTGGTCTCAAAATATCTTTTCCCACTTAGGGAACTTGGGTTCCAAGTTCCGAGGCCACATATTTACAAAGCAGAGTGGAAACATTCTGCCAAAGATGAGAAAATCAAAGCAGAGCCATGAATAACAGCTGCAAATTATATTTGTAAAGATACCAGAAAACGAGTAGCTTGGCACTGGCTATGAGATCAATTCATTATTTTAAAAATTAGTAAATAAAGAGAATCATGTGGCTACCCTTCTTTCCTGGACAAACTGTACCTTGGGCTAATCAATGGGTGCCTCTCATCACAGAAGTCGGCCAAGTGAATAAAGGATAATAAAACAGGAAGATTATCATCTTCCAATCAGCGGTGAGATAATGAACCTGGGTAATGACTGGCAGTAGCTGCTGGAATCACAGCACAAGGGTCAACACCTCACTCTTCGCTTCTGGTTGCAAAAACACAGTACCATTCTGAAGATCAATAAACAGAAACTTCAGGAGACAGAACGGGAACACGTCAGACACACCACAGCGGATGCAATCAGCAAGGTCAGACTGTGAAACTGCAGAACAAATGTTTCCACTGTTCAACAGCAATAACAACGAAATGCAAGGAAGAGGAATTGGAACTCACAAATGCAAGAATTAAGACTGACCGGTCAACTGAAATATATACACTACATTTTGATCTCAATTTTTTAAAATTAATATGTGAAAGCATTTGACTTGGGTCAGTTTGATGGCTCAATTAGCTAATCCTCCACCTGCAAGTGTTGACATCCCATATGAGTACCAGTTCATGTCGCAGCTGCTGCACTATCCATTCAGCTCCCTGCTTATGGCCTGGGGAATCAGAGGAGGACGGCCCAGAGCCTTGGGATCCTGCACTCACATGACAGACCTCCTAGCTCCTGGCTTTGGATCTGACTCAGCTCTAGCCATTGCAACCATTTGTGGAGTTAACCAGCACATGGAAGATCGTTCTGTCTCGCATTCTCTCTTTAAATCTGCCCTTTCAGGCCCAGCGGCGTTGTGGCCCAGCGGCTAAAGTCCTCGCCTTGAACGTGCCCCAGGATCCCATATGGGCGCCGGTTCTAATCCCGGCAGCTCCACTTCCCATCCAGCTCCCTGCTTGTGGCCTGGGAAAGCAGTTGAGGACGGCCCAATGCACTGGGACCCTGCACCCGCGTGGGAGACCTGGAAGAGGTTCCAGGTTCCCGGCATCGGATCGGCGCGCACCAGCCCGTTGCGGCTCACTTGGGGAGTGAATCATCGGACGGAAGATCTTCCTCTCTGTCTCTCCTCCTCTGTGTATATCTGGCTGTAATAAAATGAATAAATCTTCAAAAAAAAAATAAAGCATTGTTCTGAGTACTTTACATATTTAACCTGTGCCCTGGCCATGAGGTGGGTTTTTTCCTCCACAGTACAAATAAAGAAATCAAGCGTAAGTGGTTAAGCACCCTGCCCAAAATCACACAAGTAATAAACTGTGGTGTTAGGACTTGAAAACAGGCAGCCTAAAATCTCATGTTCTACTCTCTATACAAATGCCCCATCTCCCATGAGTACATTGGCATGGTACATTGGAAAGATGCTGAGGAGGTAAAATTGGCCAGACTCTATGCTAAACTGCACAGGAGTTTTAAGAGTCAGGGAAGGGTTCAAGATGTGTATGAGGTTTCTGGGTTGAGTCATGGGATACAAGTGGGTATTGCTCATGGAGAAAGGGGAAGTGAGAGAGAATCAGGTTTGGAGAGCACCGATGATTCGGGCTTGGGGCGTGCTGGGTTTGAGCGGCCTATGGGACATCTGGGTGATGTGGCCTGGGCCGCCGGTAGTACAGGCATTCTTCCACATTAGTTGTGTTTTGGAGCTATGATCTTTTTCTTTGGATGGGGATGAGAAACTGCTTTTCTAGTTTGGAAGTATAACGATGGTATTGCAGGCTTCATTGTCCAAGGAATTGCGAGAAAAAGTCCCATCTTCCTTGTCTACTGTGTTCCAACTATTATATTAGAGGCTTTCCCATGTCCCCTCATTTGCTCTCCTCTTACTAATGCCACAGTTACAAAGATATCATTTTTTCCATTCTACAGACCAGATGACCAAAGAGCCAAAGGCAGCAGTCAACTGCCCAAAGTTGTTAAGCTGTAAAGTATCAGCGAGTACCCTTAGCTCACAGCCTGCCAGTCTCTGTCAACAGGGGGTGCGTGCTCATTCACTGTGCAGACTCACACAGAGCTGTTGTGTTGTAATCCTCATTCAACTACGCAGTAACAGGGCGAACAGGTCAGTTCTGTGTAAGTGTGTGTGTAACACCTCTAACACTTGCTAATCTGCTTTGAAGTGGGAGGGTCTGGGGTAAATGACAACAGTATGTAACAGGAATGCAATCACATTATCTAATTCTCACGGGGTATATTTTTAGAAATACCTACTATGTGACAGTCGCGCTTACCTTGACACAGTCATTGGAACTGCATTCCAAAGTACATAATTGAAAGTCAAAGAAGGGCCCAGCAGCGTAGCCTAGCGGCTAAAGTCCTCACCTTGAAAGCCCCGGGATCCCATATGGGCGCCGGTTCTAATCCCGGCAGCTCCACTTCTCATCCAGCTCCCTGCTTGTGGCCTGGGAAAGCAGTCGAGGACGGCCCAATGCATTGGGACATTGCACCCGCGTGGGAGACCTGGAAGAGGTTCCAGGTTCCTGGCTTCGGATCGGTGTAGCACCGCCCGTTGCGGCTCACTTGGGGAGTGAATCATCGGACGGAAGATCTTCCTCTCTGTCTCTCATCTATGTATATCTGACTTTGTAATAAAAATAAAACAAATCTTTAAAAAAAAAAAAAGAAAGTCAAAGAAGTAAGTGGAGTAAAAGAAAACAACCACAGACATAAAACTGATGGTGGTTCAGAAGG
Source organism: Ochotona princeps (assembly GCF_030435755.1). NCBI lineage: Eukaryota > Metazoa > Chordata > Mammalia > Lagomorpha > Ochotonidae > Ochotona > Ochotona princeps. The sequence continues at coordinate 22,581,058 of NC_080859.1, read as the reverse complement.
ACTGTAAAAAAAAAAAAAGAAAAAGGAAAAAAACGAAAGAAAACACTAGCCAAGGCTGAGTGACGATGACTCAAGAACTTTTGGAAAATGCTTGTCACTCTGTCTCCTTCTCCCACGATGAGCCTGGGTGCCCGCCTCACCTCTCCAATGGCCACCGGATATCTTGACCAGCTCAGCAGGAAACCTTTAGTCTCTGTTCCCTAGTGGCTGCGGCTCTCCGAGGAGCAGAGCCCAAGGGCTGCTGGCCAGACAGGCTCTTCATCCCCCTTGATGAGAGCAGGTAGAGGGTGGGACTCAGAGCGCTTGGCTGCCTTGCAGATCCCCCAGGGCAGGGGCTCAGGAAACAGCCCAGAGTCAAGAACATGTGACCAGTGAACACTTAAGGTTACTTCGGAAATCCTGGTGTTTTCTTGAACACTTTACATGCATTCTAATGCCAAAGCTGGATTGATGAACATGACTTCCCATCCAGTCCTCTTCGCCCAAACTCCAAGCCTTTCCCCCACGGCCCCCTGTGCATTCCTGGGACCCAGGCTGCAGTCCAAACATTGGGTAGAGGGCTTGTCGATGCATTTTTACAAGGTCTTCTAAACAAAGACAATAAAAATCCCCAAAGCTGCATATATTTTCAAAGTCATCGTTGTCACATGAACTGATTTTGCTTCTGTGTTCCCCTAGGAAGTAAACAGAACATTACAGTCACTGTGATCCTGCTGAGTAGCAACAGAACCTTCTCTTTATTCTGTTATGCTGTTCTGCTCAGCATAGCATTAAGAAAAGAAATCTCTATGTAAGATAATACATCTGTATTCCCTTCATCCCCTGGAACACCACAAGCCAGCACTTTTTTTTTTCTTAACCTACTAACCCTTGCAGTGTCGATCCCCAAGCCTGGTCAACAGGAGGCTTAGAGTTTGCATTTTTGGCGTATTCTTTAAAGGAACACGATAAAGGGGCTATTTGTGAATATTGGTAACTAGGCCTAAACGCACAACATTCCGCCTCTCTGGGTGGGGTACCCTCACCCTGCTGCTGCAGCCAGTCTCCTGAATATCCAGCTTTCTGGCAAGGAAGGTCTGGGGCGGACAGGCCTTGATTGTGCGCTTTGGACCAGACAGCCAGCCCTACTCTGGAAATGCAGCCGGACCGTGCGGGTGCGGATGTGGGACGCGGGGTGGGGGTGTAGCCCTGCCCAGCAAGAGCCCTTCTGGTCCCCTAGCCCCTTGGCTCGCGGCTCTGCCCAGACCATTGTCCGCACACCTTGTCCCTCCAGCTTCCGGGCCGCGGGAGAGATGATTTGCTGCGGATGACATCAGCCCTGGGCCAACGGTTGGAAGAGAAGAGCCTGCCACCGCGTGAGGATGTGCCGGGTGGTCCCTTCCTCCTCCTCTTCCTCCTCCCCAGCTCCCTGCCTGGTCTCCATATAAAAGCAGCTCGGCTTCCCCGCCCTCTCTCACTGCCCGCTCCTCTCCGCCGCGCTAGGAGAGGGCGGAGGGGAGAGGCGGCGCGCGGCGCCGGGAGGAGGGGGACGCAGGGGGCGGAGCGCCGACGGCACCTTCGGGGATAATCCTTTCTCCTGCCGCAGAGGAGAGAGCGGAGCGGTCGGAGCGAGGACTGCGCGCAGCTCAGCTAGCCGGCAGGATGGCGACCGTGGTGGTGGAGGCCACCGAGCCAGAGCCTTCCGGCGGCATCGCCAACCCGGCGGCATCCACCTCGCCCAGCCTGTCGCACCGCTTCCTTGACAGCAAGTTCTACTTGCTGGTGGTCGTAGGCGAGATCGTGACCGAGGAGCACCTGCGGCGTGCCATCGGCAACATCGAGTTCGGTAAGCGCCCCCCACCACCACCCCGGGCGCGTGCAGCCACACGACCCCACCCTAGGGCGCCGCGGCTCCCCTTCCCCCAATCCCCGGCCCCGTCCTTGCCCACAAGCCAGCTGAGTGGGTGTGAGCCCCAGAGGGGGAAGAGTCTCTGGTAACCTTGAGCATTCTGTCACTGGGCTGGGTCCGCAGCCTTGCGCTCTACATGAAAGGCAGGTGTCAAAGGAGCAGGAGCCCTAACAACGCCGCAGCCGCAGGAGGGAAGAAAAGCGGGGTGGGGGGCCCTGACACAGCCACTCCCTTCGCCCCCGCCCTTCTGTCCGTGCCCTCACACCTGGGGCACAGCGAGCATCTCACCGCGGACCGCTCAGCCCCCTAGAAATGTCCTTTCTGGTTTGTACTCTCCATCCTTTCTTCCTCCCTCCCCCCCCCCCCATGACTCGGCTGGTCTGAGGGCCACGCCCGCTCACCACCACCACCACCACCCCCCGCCTCACTCCCAGAGCGCAAAGATGGAGAGCCGCCCTCGCCCGCCTTCCAGGCAGCGAAGTCCACCTCATTCCTGCCTCTGGGGCCCCCAGCTGCAGCTTTCAGAAAGGACAATGGGACCCCCAAGTTGCAGGGTGGGGCTGCTGCTTTTCCAACTCTCAGCCTCGGGAGTCAGGGCTGGAGGGGAGGCGGGGAGAGACCAGCCCCTGGGCGAGGTGCGCACCCGAGGCGCGCTCCACAGAGGCCGAATAGCGGTTCCCGGGCAACCCTGGGCGGGGCCGCCGGGCGCAGCCTTCCAAGGCGCCAACCGACCCGGCCCGGCCCGGCCCGGCCCGGCCCGGCCCCACCCGCGCTGTCGCAGTGCCCCCACCTGCCCGCCGCACCTGCCCCCCGCACTGCGGTGTCCCCATTGGGCGCGGCGTGCCAGCCGTGCGCCCCCGCGGGGGCCCCGAGGCTGGGCGCGCTCCTCGCCCCCTCTTCCTCCCCCGCAACCCTCTCCGCCCGGCTTTTCGTTGCCCTCGGGCCCCCGGGGCTCTCTGCCGGCCCTGCCCTGCCCTGCCCTGCCCCGGGGCCCGCGGGGCCGCCGCAGCCAGCGCCCTATTCTCCTGGGGGGTGCAGGAGCGGCTGTGCCGGAGACACCGGCTGGTGGGCGTGGTGCAGTCCGCACTGCGGTCTCTACGGCAGCCCGAGGCGGACAAAGAGCGTTCAGAACGCAGCCCTCGTTCCCGCTCCCCCAGCACAGGCAAAGACGACAGAAAAAAAAAAAAAAAAAAATCTCGCTTTTTTTTTTTTTTTCCCAAAACAGAAACGCTGGAGTTTTGGCCTCTTCGTTTGGAAAAGGCCACTGGTCTCGGGAACAAAAGGTTGCTTGGGTGGGGACTGGAACTGCAGGTGTGGTTCTTTTGTTTAACTTTAAAGCTGTGCTTTTCCCTTTCAGCTTAAAAAAAATGTGAGCAGAAAGCCTGGATGGTATTTCATTTGAAAAAATCCAGAGCAAGAGACATTTCAATAGAGAAATGGCTTGAACATCCGATAAGCCTCCGTTTTCCAACTATAGGTTTTTGAGCGGGTGTGATTTAATTTAGGTGGATTTTTTTTTCTTTTGGTCCCCGATTATTTTCCTGAAAATTCACTTGTCCCGACTTTGGGTGTGGCCATTGTGGACATGAATGACTTTGGATTTTTTTTTTTCTGCCATCCTTGGTCAGCAGCATTGCTGACAGATGATCACATTTGAGGAAATGCTTTTCTAGCCATTAAGTCTGCACGCCCCCATCCCGCCCACTCCTGTCCCGGGAGGTGCCCGGAGAGGGGATCGGTCCCCGTTTGGGAAGGGGGATCTGAGAGAGGCTGGCAGGCTCAAGGTCACCGCAGGCTTGGGCGACTGACAAGTGCGGTACTGCAGCGTCACTCTGTTCCGACCCTGTGGTGCTGTGCGGGTGGAGGCAGGCGGACATCAGAGGCGGATCTCCACGCAGCCGAGCTGGCCTGTGTAGTCAGCCACTTGTGGGCAGCACCCCTTGCCGGGAGCCGTTTGGCAGTCACCTGGCAACCGTCATTATCTCGCTGCTTTGTGGCTCAGCTGATCTGGCTCTCAGTGCCCGCATTCTCCAGGGGGTTTGTTCAGGCGGCAGCCCTCGGGCTTATTCTTCAACACACTGTTGCAGGCCTCAGTGATAACATTCGGATTTGTTTCCCTGGCTTAAAAATTTAAGGGAAAAAAAAATCGGCTCAGTGTTCCGTGGAGGGGAAGGGACCGCACCCCCACCCCTTGTAGAGTTGAAGTGCACTCACTTATGTCATCCAGCTCAGGAACCACCTTTCCTGGAATTCCGAAGCCCCCTGGGTGATCCCTCCGCCTTCCTGAGTGTATATTCCCTCTTTTGGTGAGGTGTTTGCATGGAACTCTTGAAATGGCTGTATCGATCCCATTAAGCAGCAGCTAAGTGAATGAGCAAGAAGCCATTTCCTTCCGCACGCTGATAACAGATGCTGCTTTCCCTTGGAGATGGCTCCCTTGGGTCCTGGGGTCTGGATGCAGTTGAAGCCACAGAGCCCCTCTGAGGCTAAGATGACTTAGCAGGCAGGCCAGCAGGCAGGACTCAGCAGGCAGGTGCCAGCTGGGTCTCCTGCAGAGGTCACGGCTGCTTCTGCTGTAGCTGGCTGGCGCCTGCGGGGCCGCTGTGTGAAGCTAGATGGAGCTGCTCCGGGGAGCTCAGCCCTGATGGTGCGCTGCAACCTGTTCTCCATCAGTTAGGCCTGCTTCCTAGGCCCCTCCTTGTCTTCATGGAGACACAGGGGCCTGGGAGACCCTGCTGACTTGGATTCTTGCTGTTCGGTTACCCGAGGCTCCCTGGGAAGTCTGAGAAATCATGATGACAAGGAAGATGGTGGCTGCACAGTAACCCCACAGGCTGAGTGGATATTTAGTATCCGAGTGGATACTTAGTAAATGTTCTTGGATCCAACCTAGAGGGACTTATTGTTGCTTTCTCAACCATGTTCATACAGCCCAGGGTAAGATCAGTGGTTTCTTCCCTGCGATTTGAAACAATGGTTTCCTCCCACTGAGCTAGTTTTATTGATTTAGTATTGCAGGACTTCATTCCAAACCTTTGGCACAACCAACGGTCACTGTTCCTTGGCGTCTCCTTTGCCAGCTCCCTGATTCACCTGCAGGAGGAACTCAAGATCATCCTTCTGTGCAGTCAGACCGGGCAAACTGTTCTAGAGCCTCGTGCAAGGACCTGCCTTTCTTTGGTTTATTTCATTTCTTTTAGGAACTAAAACATATAAGGAATGCTAAGGGCCAGTTTGAGATTTTTGAAGAGTGTCATTTTGCCTTCGTTGAACACTGGGAGTCAGCAAGCTTTGTTCATGAAAAGATAGATGTTGTAACTTGTCCTGCCCTGGATTTTTAGCTGTAATTCCAGTTGATTACAATGTAACATTCTGATGTCCCTTGATTGACTGTGTTCCTTCTGAGATAGTAACCTAGGAAAGATCTGGCATCTAATTTTCATTTTTCTTTCATTTCAAACCATACCAAAACCATCCTTGGGGGGAGTCAATGAGATATTAAATCACTTACATTTATATTTTTCAAAGTGCAGAAAGAGGATTATCTGCTTCACGCTGCTTCCCTGCTATTACCCACTAAGGGCTCTGTGGGCCGTGTTGAAAGGCAAGCCAGTCCCCAAAGTTGATGGTTTGTGGTTCATCTTGCAGGGCTTATTTTAAAAAGCAAGTTACAACTTCCAGGTCAGTAAATAGTGTTTCATTGCCTTCCTTTGGTTTCTAATGTAAAAGGTCTTGTAAGGTGTAATTCTGAGCAGCGCTTTGAAACTGTCAGATATCTGGATAGTCTATTGTTTGTACTGCATATAAGCACATCCAGCTGTTAGCTTTTTTTTAAGAGCAGGAAAAGTAGGAAGTAGCCTGTGAGAAATGAAACCTTCCTGAACTTAGCATTCCCTTTGTTTGTCTCTGGTTCATGATTCTAATCTGATTCCAGATCATTTTTTTTCACTCCATTTTGCAAACAAAAGCCAATGATTACAGGTTGGCCATTTTGAGATTTGCAAAAAAAAAAAAAAAGAATTCTGAGAAGCCTCCTTCTCACTGTGGACAATGAAAGCCCACAAAAGGACCTCAATCTGTCAGAGAAAACCTGTGTGCTGTCCACACGTACATCTGGCGGCACAAGGGCATCTCACTGTGCTGTCTTGGGCCGGCTGTCTCCTTCAGAAAACGAATCGATCTCAGCTGGCCTTTCACAGGGAGATGCTCTTCCTTTGTAATTGTTGGCTTCACTGAGGCTACTGCATCAGGCTTGCCGGAGCAGTGGGCTGGGAGCGCTCAGCCTGTGCACGCCAGGATTCCTGGCTCGTTGTCATTTTTCACTCCGGGTTGCTCTGTGCTGCCTCTGCCCCCACCTTTTCCTTGTCCATCTGTAAATGTCAGGAGCTGGGGTGCCTCCTCTTTGTGTGCGGCTACCCCTTGAGGTCAGGGGAATGAGAAGGAGCGAGATCCTTTGTTATCCTCTTGGTCACCCAGGATAGCTCGAGAGACCACCTCCCCTTCCAGGGCTGGGCCATGGCCGGAGGGTCGGCCCTTGCAGCATGATCCATACCTAGTGTTTTTTCCGACTAGGCTAAGCCAGAAAGGACCACAGAGATCATCAGAAAAAGGCCAGCGGTGCCTCGTGATGTTTCTGTCCCCATCAGAGGCCAGGCTGACCGGCTGCTGAGCGCCTCTTTGCGAACTCACCAGGAGTTAGCCATCCGTTTAGAGAAAGGAGGCTGTGGGCAAAGCCAGTGAGGAGAGTGCTCACCTCTGGCTGCGTTAGGGACAACCCTGGGATGAGCCATGTTCGCTGCCACTGAGAAACACACCCTCTTTTCACTAGTCTTGTCCAGGACGAGAAGGTTGGAAGAATGCTGGTTCTAAAATCGGTTTAGGAAGTGGCCTGATTCCAAAATTTCCTTTCCAGCCACAATAAATAGCAGTCCCCATTGTAACCTTGATTTTCTAAGTGCTGTTGGTAATTGTGCATTGTTAAGAACTAATTTGGCTGGAAAGTGTTTCCTTAAAAAGAGAATCCTAACTTTTTCTTGTCACAGAGGTGTGTGTGTGTAAAGGAGAAATAATTATACCGGATACTTACTGGTGCACTTTGAAAATTACCCAGTGGGTGTCTCCTCCTTTAGCACTTACTCCGTTGCTAAATTATAAATATAGATGGAAATAGCCATTGCTTGTGCCGTGACAGATTCATTGAAGCCAAAGGAGAAATTGGCCACCGACAGGTCTGTGTAGAACCTCGGATGGAATTGTTCAGATAATGCGGCCATTTAGACGTTACTGAGCACAAAGACACAACAATCATATGAATGTCATTTAAATACATGTGTCTTGTTATTAACTTACTGACCTAGCCTGACAAGCCAGAAGACAGAATGGAGCTCTGATCTGCAGCATGGAGTCGCGTCAACAATACTAATTAAGCAGCTCAGACAGGAGCCCAGCGATTTTTCACTCTAGGCGCGTATAGATAGTGTATATGTTGAAGTAAAATATTCTAATGAATTCAGACCTCTCAACCTGTCAAGCTCTCCATGAAACAAAAAGACCCCATTTGTCATCTCTGCAAGTGAAAAGAGCCAGGAAATCGCAATATGCCTTTCTTGTTCAAATTTCAGTACTCCATTAAGCAGAGATGCAAACCGAGGCCATTAATGTTTCTAGGGAGACCCATAAGATGGGCCCTTCTAATTGCGCCTCTCTTTAGGAATCTCAGCTTTTTTCACACCTGAATTCTTCCCATTATTCAGGGGAGGAGTTTCTGCGCCTGTTTAATGGACATACATCTGTCTAAAACTACCTCAGGGTCGCAAAGGTCTTTGGTGTGCAATCTGAAGGTCTTGGTGACGTGCACTAAGTGGAGTGTCCGAAAGCTTTTCTGTGGCTTAGGAATCTTGATTCTTTATGCGATAGGAAGGCTGCATGAAATACACGGAGGTCTGTAGAGACACGCATGAAGGATGGAGAGCTGTATTTAAATAACATATTACTGTCTCTACTCCCAAGCCATTATGTGCTACGAGTGAATAAAAGTGCAGAAGTGAGTGGGTGTTTCTCGGGAGATGGTGAACCTGCCGCGGTACTCAGAGGCTCAACCCCTTGTCCTTAGGAGACATGAAATATAGACACTTAATTTGTCCTATACAAAGGCACAAGCATAGAAAGATGTATTTTTGTTTGGGAAAAAGATAGATAATTTTAAAAGAGCCATGTTGTGGAAATGTTGTAATAACCATTTTGTATAGTTTTAATATTCTTTTACATGACATACAATATAATTTTATGCACACTGACACATGATTGATATCATGCATAAAATGCAATTTTATGTGACATATCTGTTTATGTACATATCATAGATTTATGTATACACACACACACAGGCATCCTAGAGTTCTGGGGTTTCCCAAGCTCCCCTGGCTTGCTGTGCTGAGCTCTGCTTTGGGATGGCAGGAGAGGAAGCGGAGGAGGAGTGCCGAGAAGTCACGCGCACAGGAACTGCCATTGCTATGTTTCTGATCTGTGCTGCGCTCAGCCCAGAGAGAGGAGGCGTGACCTCCCATGGCCCCCGACCCCATCACAGTTTTGTAAAGTGCGATCACTAGCCACAAGTCTTTACCTCTGGAGGAAAAAAATAGTTCTATACAAGGAGTCATTGTGAATGAAGGAGCTGCCCGCCAGCCTGTTCAAGTGAAAGCTCCCCTGGCCTGTGTGCCAAGCCTGGAGGGCTGGTCCAGCCTCCTTAGTCAAGTTCACACAGGTATCAGAAGGATACCCGGAGAGGGAGGGTGAGAGATCAAGCTCAAATAGGTGGGTGGGTATTTGGCTTTGTGGTTAAGGTGCCCAAGTCCCACTCTGGAGCTTCTGAATTTCATCCGAGTCTCTGGCCCCTGATTCTAGCTCCCTGCAGTGCAAAGCCTCCCAAGCAGGTGATGCCCCAAGTAATTAACTGAGTTCCTACCACCATGTGGGAACCATGGAGCTCCTGGCTCCTGCCTTTGGCCTTGCCCAACCCTGGCACTTGGACAGCGAATGTGGAAGTTCTCTCTCTCTCTCTCTCTCTCTCTCTTGTTCTTGCTCTATCTCTCAGCCTCTGAAATGAATCTTTGTGGCCAATGGGAGGGGCAAAGCAATGAAACCAAACTTGCGCACAAACTGTCAGTTAGAAACCGAGGCCTGGGTTTGAGGGCAGCTCACTGTGCCCCTCCTGCCTTCACTCTAGGGTTTTTCCACCTACAGTGGCTCCTGAGACTAGTCTGGTGGCCTTTCAGCCACAGAAGAGCTTGCCATTGTCCTGCCTCTTTTATTGCTTCCCTGGAGGGAAGCCTGTCATTTTCCTAATAACTGTTTTCTTTTTACTCTTCCAGGAAAGCTGCATTTACATTTTATGAGGGCAGAAGGTCACCCCACATTGGTGGCCAGCCCTCCTTGTGACCTGCTGGGGAGACCTCTCCTGCCCTCCCATTTTGCGGATGCCCACTGCTTGTCACCAAGTCGTGTCCTCACCTAGTCAGGCTGTGGTGACTCCCTGGAAGCCCATCAACTCTGTTCCTTTCCCTCCTTAGGAATCCGATCGTGGGACACAAACCTGATCGAATGTAACCTGGACCAAGAACTCAAGCTCTTTGTATCGCGACACTCTGCAAGATTCTCTCCTGAAGTCCCAGGTGAGGTGTCTGTTCCGTGTGAGTCAGCTGAGAGTTGAAACGGTGAGGGTCCAGCCACCAGCCAGAAGGCTCTGCCTGGTGCATCCAGAAGGCGTCTTAACCTGTTGCTCAAGGGTTCTTTGTGCTTGGTGTTCTCTGTCAGGCTAGCTAGCAGCCGCTGTGTGAGTTACTTATTTTGTGGATTCTTGCTGAGAAGTTTGGAAAATTGTAGGGTAGTCCCTTCTTTTCTCCCTCCTTCCCTTCCTCTCTTCCTTCCTTTCTCATTTCTTACTGTACTCCAAGCTCGAAAAAATTGCAGACCATTTCGGTATCACTTTTATGCAAATGAAGTTAGGAATACAAGTTGAATGCCATCAGAATCCCACATTTCCCTTCCCTTCTAAGGAACCATCAGCCGCATTTCAAAATGAATTATGCATCATCATTACATGATCACTACCTCCCCCACTGGACTGTCACATATATATTTTTAATAAAATGTGGGTAAGAGTCTTGTATTCCAAACTGCTATTAAGATAGCCTTTTGGAGGCAAATGTTGTGGTATAGCATGTTAAGCTGTAGTGCAGGATGCTGTCATCCCAATATGCGGAGTGCCTGGGATCAGGTTCTTTCTATGCATCTACTTTTGATCCAGCTTCCTGCTAATGCTCCTGAGAGGCAGCGTAGGATGGGTCTCCATGTGGGAGACTCAGCTAGGATCCCTGGCTCCTGGCTTCCAAGCCATGGGCATTTGGGGCATGAAGAAGCAGATGGAAGACCTTTCTGTTTCTCTCTCTCTCTCTCTCTCTCTCTCTCCTTTTGAAAAAGAAAAAAAATCATAACAAACATTAATAAATAGCCTTTCTTCCAGAGATGAAAAAGACTACTAACAGCATAATTAAAGGTAAGGACACACACATTAATCATATGCCAAGATGCTGTGGCAATGAGCCACCTTGCAGGGGCTGCGCTCTCACCGTGTCTGGTGCAGGGGGCCGGAGGATGTGTTCACACCAGCCCATTTGCTTCAACAGTGACCCACCTTTCTCCTAGTTGGTCATATTTGATGATTGTGAGATGTAGTTTTTAGCCCCTAAAGAGTTCCCAACCTGGGATAAATTTCTGAAAATCTTCCTCTTTGATCCTCAGGGACACGGGTTAAATTGAATGTCCTATCGCTTAAACGTAATGTGACATGTGGTAAACTCCTGAACACGTGCTTTTGATATGGTATTGCTAATCTTATTGGCATTGATATGACATCAGGGTAGGGTACAGCCTTTTCTGACTGATTGGAACACATTCCATTAGCCTTATATCTTCTTAGATTTGAAACCACTTTTTGTAGAAGATCCTTGCCTCCAGATATCCTACTTGGCAGGGGTTACATCCCAAGGGGACTGTCTTGGTTCTTCCTTTGGAGTTTGACATTAGAGTAAAATTGCATGCATTTCAGCTATTCACATAAATTGTGGCTTTTAAGCAAGGAATTGAGTAAATGTGCTATGAAAAAATTAGCAAGAAATGGTTCATTGAAAGTTAAACATTGCTGCAAAGCCATGTGAAAAAAAATTAGCTACTAGCAACTTTGCATTGAGGGAAAAATAAAAGCAAAAATGGAATGAACCAGGGATTAACATACAATACATAATTTACTAAGAAAGTATAAACTAGGAGAGTCTTTTGTTTCTGTTGGGGTTTTTTTTTTTTATTTCTGTCTTGCAAAATCTCCTTAATTTTTTTAAAGCCATCTTCACAAAACAAAAAGGAACTGTCCATTTTTAAAAGGTATGCCTATTTCAGAATGTAGAAGCCACGCCTTTATTCTGTCCCTGTAGGTTGTTCTCATTTTCTGATTATGCTTTTTTGTCATGACTTTGTTTTTCTGTAAGAAAATCCTGTGGTTCAAATTGCTTTTACTGTATTTGGACTGATGTTATAGAACAATGCAAGTGGATTGCAAAATGAAAGGTTGTAAGAATGGCTGAAGAGTTAACTGTTTTTGGACCAAAAGACTTTATACTAACTACCCTTGGGAGCTTATGAAGTTGAAATTCCCCTCAAGTTTAGGTCACTGTCCCCCATTTTTCTCTCTTTCCGCCCTCTTCCACCCACACAGTACACACTGAGTTGTGTCAGTGCCATGGCTGCTGCATTTGGAGACTAGCCACAGGGCATGCTTAACCCTCTCGCCAACTCCAGAAAGAATTTGTCTTGGGACTTGGCGCTCCACCAGCCTGTGAGTGCCCGGCTCTGTACTGGCCCCGCCTTCTCTGCAAGGAGGCGGGTCTTGCGGTGCTTTTGTGAGGAGACCGTACAGGTCTCTAACTGAGGTTAAAATTCACCTGTAGTATCCCTAACCCAGTGTTTGGAGTGAGACTTTCCATTTGAAAACATTTATTGTCTTTATTGGTTGAGCACCCTAATCTCTGATCTAAAGATGTGGAATGCTCCCCAGTCCTTGAGCGTGTGTCAGCTCCACTTCCAGGTAAGTGCTTTCTGGAGAAAAGAGATATCACAAGGCCAGTGCACAAAACTTGGGCTGTCCAAAGGCCACAGGATCATTTCTAGATTGGGTCTCAGGCTTTCATCCTATATAAACAAACTGGGGGGAAAAAAATTGAAGTTGTTTTCAGATCTGGTGGTCTCTTTGTCTCTTACTTGGAATTTTGTAACAGCAGATTTGTGTAATCCAGTTTTCCAAAAATGGATTTAGCTAAACCCCTGTGTTTGAAGTTTGAAGGTAGAATCAAGAAATAAGATGAAAACTGGATCCCTTAAAAAACAAACCCATTTGTTCCATTAGTCCAAAAATACTTAAGGTGGGCAAGAGTTTGATGAGCACAAAGCTGTCACTCCCTTTATTGTACACTTATATTCTTGTCACAAGAGAAGACCCCGAACAGTCACACACACACTAACCTAAAACCTGGTGCTTGGCATCCAGTCCAGGCTGCAAGCACGTGCTTAGTTCTTATATGTAGGTTTGTTTGTGAGCCAGCAGGATTACAACAAAATAAACCACTTCCTGCCCTGACACAAGTAGATCAGATTTCCCTTCCGTGTTGGTCATCAGACCTTTTGTTTGTAAGAATTAGCACTCACACAATACCCAGGACGGCCTCGCACTGCAGCTCACAGGTTGTGCCAATGGCATAGCCAAGTTTCTTCACTTGTACTGGTTTTTTTCTTAACTCAGATGGTTTGAGACTCAGCTTGGTCTTGATTCAAGACCATTCTGAATGGTTAGATCATCATGAACAAATAGCCTCCTCTGAGTAGTTAAACTGCAGGCGAATGCTTTGGCTACCCAAGGTGGTGATGCTAGAGTAGGTGTGGGTGGGAGGTGCTTCCCACCCAACCCGCTGCTCTCTGGAAGCTTTGTATTGAGATCTTTACTTCTTCCTACTGTATTTCTTGGCAAGGTGCAGCATCGATTTGCATACAGGTAGCTCAGCAGACACCTGCCCTGGCTGTCGTCTGCTGGTCCATGCCTTGTTGGAAAGCTGTTCTCAGCCACACCCGGTGGCTCAGCCAGCATGGTTTTCTTGAGCAAACACTTTGCAGTCTAACACTCAAATGGAAGTTCAAAGAGTTCAGAGTTTCAAAAAAGAGCAACCATCTTGTGTTTCCTACTTATGAATCCAAACACCATGATATAATTTTGTATGTGTTTTTTATGCATTAATTCTGTTGAACAAAAATCAGTTTTGTGTCTCTTCAAGACATTATACCTTAGCACATGTGCCTAGGGTCACTGTGCTGTTAGAATTCATTTCATTTTCTAATTCTGTTGTTGCTTTCCCATATTTTTTTGTTTGTTTCTTTGTTTTAGATTTCTGTCCTCGTAGCTCCATGGGGTTCTGGGAAGTATTGCATGGTTACCTGTGGTAGCCAGACTTCCTTTCTAAATGAAAAGCAAGCAAATGAAGACCATTGCCAAGGCAGAGAACATCAAAGTGAAAATCAGGGTTTTCCCCCCATCATTTTGCCACTTCCAACTGTTAAAGTGTGGATTCTAGAGCCATGGTCTTCGCGCTGGAGCCGTTCTGCCTTTTGATGTGACACATGACCTTGAACACGGTATGCCGTGTCTCAGTTTTGTTGTCTGTAAAGTGGGGGGTGGTCACTTTGTAGAGCTTGCCTGAAGGCTCCAGTGAATTCACATGTGTGACATTCTCCCAATCAATGTTGACCACATGGCAAACAAAGGCAAACTGGGATGGGTGTTACTCCTTTGTTGCCAAATGATTGGCCCTGCACGGTTGGTGATCGTTATTGCCCGTGGAACATACTGGATTTGTATATTTGGTTGACTTTCTTTTTCCATGATCAGTTTTAATGTGTCTGAATATTTCACCAAGGCCGGTTGCCAACAGCATGGTTGGGAGATACAAGGCAGCAACACTGTGAGCTCAGTAAAGGTTGCCTGTGCAGAAGAGCAAGGAGGTGATGTCTCGGGGAGCTGACCGAGCCGAGTGTTGGGTGTCCAGCCCTGGAGAGGTAGACCCCTCGCTGCTTGTGCTGGGGTTCCACTGTGTGTGGGGAACCACCTCGCTGTGGGCCCTTATTCCTGGGTCACTGCTCCCACCCAACTCAGCCACTCTATTCTATTCAACTCTCTCCAATCAACAGGTGACTGTAGACTTCCAGTTTTAAGAAGTTGAGATTCTGATGGTTTGTTTTCTTAGCTGAATAAATAGACTTTGGCGTATTTACCATTTTTTGTCACTAGTTTTGTAAGCCCAGATCACACTCAAAAATCTTTATGAAATGTGATTGACGTTAGAGTACATGGATGGGCGGATTTCGTTAAGAATCCACTCCTCCTTCAGAGAAGATAAACAAACCACAGCTGAGTATCTTTGGATGTGTGCTGGGTGACTGCTAAAAATATCTTGCCTTAGAGATGGCCCTTCTTGTGGCAAATGCAAATCCACCCTTTGGATTCCAGTCATGCGAGTCCCCTCCCCGCTTTGACATTAACAAGGCAAGATGCTGCAGCTAGCATTTGCCAGTAGAATGATCAGGCCCAAATACTCTTAGAAAAGGGTTAAAGACTGTTTGTAGTGATCTTTCTCTAGTCTAGACTTGAGTGCTTAGTCTGTCATTGTGTAGAATTAGAGCTTAATTGTATGTGCCCAGAATACAACAGCAGCTCCATGACAGGGAGTAATGAATACGTTTCCAGTGCTGTACCCAGCGTTCAAATAATAAAGCACACAAATCCATGTGTGTTGTATTCAAGAGCTGACTTAACCCTCAGGGGTCCTGCGACTTCAGAGGCAAAGCCCAACACTTGAAGCCCACGGTTTCCCTGTCGTAACTCCACATTCCCAGGGCTGTGGTACCTGCCCCCTTGCTCACACGCACAGCCTGATTCGTCTTTTATCTTAGGTAATGTGAGGAGTCCTGATGCTTGAAAAAAAGAAAATAAAATAGCATATCACCTTCTGGAGCAACCATCCCTGAGTAGTTGAACCTGCGGGGAGGTCCCCACTTCGCCCGTGAGAATGAGCCTCCCATAGGAAAGCAAATGTCTGACCTCTCTCCACCTGCCACTTTCCTTTCCATCTGCCTTCCTGGTACTTTTGCAGGGGTCAGGATGGTCTGCAGGATGGTCTGCACTGCCCCCCGACTTCCTGCTTCATGAATGCCTCACCCTGCGTCCCTGTGAAAGCGTGCAGGGACCACATTGGAGGAGGAGGAGGGTGAGGAGTTGTGTAGTGTGCGCAGGGCACAGCATCACAGGTGTCAGGTTTATATCTCTTTCACTTTTGAAATCTAGTGATTTTTTTTTTCCTATCAGCATCTTTGCATACTCCGATTCCTCCTGAGAACTGCAGGTGCGTCCCACAGAAAGGAAGAACATGGTGTCTCGTAGCCATGTTGAGGTACCTTCACTCCATCAGGGTGGCTAATGACTGCCCACTCAGACCTCCCTGGAAACAACTATTATCCTTGCCACCCACCCCCCCCGAAGTGGAAGGGATGCTTCAATCCAGCAGCCTTAACGCCTCTGAAGTGGTTCCTAATAGCCACTGTGGAACCACTCGGCACGGACAAGCACAGGCAGGAAGGTGGCAGAAAATTAGCTGCCTGGGCCCAAGAGCCATTTTAGGGAATGTCAATAACCCCTCCATTAAATCCAACTGAGTGCGTTCCCGAACAGCAGCCAACGTTGCCAACTGAGGGCACCACCTCGCGCTGAGCCTACCACGCTTTCGTCTTCATTTGCAGATACGGAAGCCAGCCGGGCGCTTTCTTTTTGTAGATTCTTTTGCAATCTGATTTTTAAAGCACACAACCACTGCAGACGGTGGAACCTCGCTCTCCCTTTCCTTTTCTCTGCCGGCCCTGGGTGCTTCTCTTTGGGGGCATTTTGTCTGGCATCTGTTGGTTCTGTGCTAGAAATAACTGCATCATCAAATAGATGAGAACGCAACAGGGGCAGCAGGCTTTTGAGTGCTCGTTAATAAGCAAGGCGTTGTGAAAGGATACATGGAGGAATATGATAGCCTCACTATGAGACCTGAGGAGGGCAAGTGAACTTGTTCATAGCTTTAGAAAGCTACAGTGCTGTTTAACAAAAGTGTTTATCTACTTTACAAAATGTGTATGTGTGAGAGAGATCCAAATTCCTGAAGATGTGGAGTTGGGCTAGAAATTGGAGCAGCATCATGGGTCACATTTTGATTGTTTTAGTGACAATGACAAAGGTTAGTTACCCAGGTACCAGCACTCCTCCCCCAGCTGCTACCCAGGCAACGATCAAGTATTCCCAAACACCCTCCTCCAGGGCTTACCCCTTTGTTTTCTTGGCTCTGACCTAAGGGTAAATTGGGTTGCGTGTGAAGTCTAATTTCCTTGGTCTTAGAGGCTTGTGAGAAAGAGGTGCCCCTTAGGGAAGCACACTTTAAAATGGGCCACAGGGACTAAGAGAAATTAACATGAAGACAAAGACAATGTTATTTTAATAAACTCTTCTACCCTCTGCGGTTGACACTATTGAAACAAATGCGCAGGAAAAAAGGCACCGTAAGCAAGGAAAAGGCAGATGATCAAAGCCGTCCTAAAGACTCCAGTGAGAGCCAGCACTGCTGTTTGCGACACAGTGTCGAAGAGCATCCCAAGGGAAGTCCTCTAAAGCTGCACTTGGCTGGTGAACCTGCCCGGTCTTTCCTAGTGAAAACAGGGTTCAGTGAATCTGCGATTGAGTAAGCCGCTGTGGAGCGTTTTGGTCCCAATTCACAGCTTGTGTGTGGGTGACTCACATGCAGAGGGAACAAGACATTTGCACGCCACAGCACCAACCACACTGCTCCGTGCACCCACTGCTTCCGGCCTCTGGAAGTATCAGCCGGTAGAGGTGTCCCATGGGGGGACGTTAATATGATCATAGGAAAACTAAAGAGCAAATACATGCTGCCATCCAGGTGGACCGTCCTTTCTTAGTGGGAGCCCCTTTTTCTATTTGAAACACTCGTCACCTTTGTCATTGGAAGTTCTCCCCAGGCAGTTTTGACTTGGGAAAGGCCATAGAACAGATGTGAAGATCACCCGGTGGAATTCCCGCCTGTGCAGGGATGATATGACAACAGCTCTTTCATCTAGAATTCCAAACACTTTCTTGGCCCCAGTACTAAGAGGTTTTGGCAGTGTAATTCAGTAGGAAATGGGGGCCCCACAAGATGCTCAAGTGCCTCCTAGTTGTGTGTGTGTGTGTGTGTGTGTGAGAGAGAGAGAGAGAGAGAGAGAGAGAGAGAGAGATAAGCGAATACCATACAGTCTTCTAATCCATTGTCAAGGAGATAATCTTTTCACATTCTTTGTGAAGCTCTGTCTTTTGAGAAGGTGCCCTGTTATCAGCCCATCCGTCATTAAATATTTATGTTGCTGTATCAAGGCACTGTTCCAGCCCCTGGCTCTGCAGGCCTAAGGAAGATGTGTAAGTAAATCCTGGCCCCAGAGCTGTTTATAGTTGAGTATGGAAATAAGATAACCAACAGAGCAAGCCAGTCTATTATTAGGTGCTGAGTGAAAATTTGACAAGGGGACCTTCCATATATTTTGCTTGCTCAGGTGCCTTAAAAATTGTAGATGATGAAAATATGTACTGAGATTGTAGTATCTGTACAAATTGGGGTATAAAAACAATGGATTCCAATGCACCGAATCCTCCTGTGGGCAGGGAATTTTGACTGAAAGTATTCCCTTGTTTGGAGCTGCCCTGAAGTCCTTTACTTTGATGAGGAATAGATTAGATAGGTGGTGTAAAGGTTTATCCTGCTGTCCTGTGAGAACAAAGCTACCGGAACAAGTACTACATAAGCATCATTTGAAGATTGTCTTTGAGAGCTGGAAACTTGTAGAGTGTCACACTCAAAAAACACCAGGGCGCGGCTATGCAAGGGAATGGGTTTATGAAAATAAATATGACATCATTGGTTCACTGCCCGCAGCTCAGCTGGGCACTTTGCAGAGTGCCCGATTCAGCTGCTTTTTTTTTTTTTAGGAGGCAGGAAGTGGGTGCCCATCCTGAGCTGCTTGCCAGGGCCACCTGTCCCTCACCCCCAGGTCAGTCCTGGAAGGCTGCCTTGCCTACAGTAGCTCTGAGCCCTAGCTGAGATCTCAAGGGTACCCTCAGTGTTCTCTGAAACATTGCCAAAGGCCGTTTCCTTCCTGAACCATCCAGGGGTTAACTAGATCAGAACATCTCCCTCGTGGTGGCTCTGCCAGCCATTGTTCTGCAAAAACATTAGCAGATAGTGTGAAAAAAATTCCATGGTAAGAGGAGTTTGGGAGCTGTGGCATGCACAATCCTGTCATGAGAGGAAGTATAAAGTAGTTGTGCCTTGACTTGTTTGTGTTAGCATCAGTTTCCTTAACCTATTTGACAAGCCCCTTCTGCCACCTCACCATGGAGCCAGATTTCTGCAAAACCCAATTTGGGCTTAAAGGATGGATTCCGTGATTCCGTGTAGTTTTTGCTACCTTGCCTTATCCCTGACTCGGACCTGCTCCATGAAACTTAAAATACCTTTTAAAATACCCATCGCCTGAATGTGGTGAAATCATTTCATTTAGAAAATCTGCCTCTCCTGTCTACTAGGAGGATTAATTTGGGGAAAAGTGCATGACTTTGATGCTTTGGCTGATGTCCTGGTTCAGGGATCCATTGCACTTGACTGTCGCCCTCTGTCTTTACGATTGAGCCTCCTGGGTCCTGGGGAAGAGCCTGTGTTGGGACTCACAGGCACATCATTGGCTGCAGATGGCTGCGCGTAACTTATGTGAACTGTCCATTAGCATGAGGTAATTTAGCAAGTCAGTTCATGTACATATGAACACCCTTGGGAGTCAGTGGTCAGGTCAGATTATTGCTGACAGCGTACAACGTACTTGCAGGCTGTCATTAGCAGAGAGCCATGGTTATCCAGCAGGAATGTGTGTCTGATGACTGTTGATTTCCAACACCTTAAAGGTAATAATAAAAAGAGGATAATAATTTTCATTTGCCCCACCCATAATGTGATCACTTTCTCTCTCTCACAACACACACAAAACCCTTAGACTGATATTACGTGTTTACAATAAACATGACAGAGTATTTCCAAACTCAAAAGAAATAATGAATGCACAATAGATACACTGATTTGTAAACGAAAAGTACATTGATTTCCTTAATCAAGTATCCTAATTCTAGCAAGTAGAAAGTCACTAGTAATTCCTTTTGGTTTTATTATTTTTCAGCGCTTTAGAATCCAATGATGCAGTCACTTCTATATAGAAGGCATCAACTTTATCTGGAATTAATTTAGAATTCCTAGATGAATTGTTACATTAGCTTAAGATACACTTAAACTTTTTGTACAAAGTCAGAGCTTTTAAATCTGTTACATCTCTCCCAAATAGAGTGATTTTTTTTTTTTAAAGAGAGTTTTTGCAAAAGAGGTTTTGTAAATGTTAGAAAAATAGCAGCAGTTCATTCGAGCATGGATGGATGAAGAGAAACCCGTTCAACTACAAGGAGGGACACAGTTGGCTCTGTGTTTACTTGAAACCCAAACTCAGAGCAACCTAATTGAATCTTACTCGGATGACGCAGGAGGTGGGTCTCTTTCCTGTGGTTCACGGTGGTGGCCATGTACCCCAGGGGTACTCGCACTGTAAGCCTGCGGGCGTACTGGTGGGCAGGAGTTTGTATGACCGCAAATCTCAGGGGCACAGCCTTGCTGGTGAGGAGACCACATGTGCTAACACCATGGCATTTTCACAGAGAGCGGTGACGAGCCCTGGGCACACATGTAACTGTGTGTGTGAGTGTGTGAGTGTGTGGGTGTGTGTGCGCGCACGCGTTACTTTGCTTTTACACTGTTTGAGAAGCATTTTCCCTTTGGAGAAGCATTTGAATATCCAAGGAATTAGTTGTTGAGAAACGTGACGTTTAATTTGGGTTTCCTTCCTTCTGTTTTCTCATCTCTATGACTCAGGCGCTCCCGGGTTTAACCGTGTCTGTTTCCCTCCTGGATTTATTCTCATTTTCCTCTGCTTTCTCCTGTTCCCTCCCTACTGTCTAATCATTTCCAATAATACTGGCTTGAAGTCTTTTAGAATATCTAATGTGAGATGAGAGTCTTGCTTTTTAAAGAAACATCACATTACATATTAGATATTTTTATATTATGTCTTTGTTTTGTTTTACACAGAGACTGCCTGGGGACTTTTGAAATAACATTCCAACCTATAAATATAAATGAAATAACTTGGCAGATGAACTCACTCCAGGGGTCATCTAGAAATAGGGTCCCAGCATCAGAGAGAAATGTTCATTGCTAAAACCTTTTGTTCCACAAATGAATTTTTCTGCGCTTGGTAAGCAGACTCATCACAACCTCAACACAAACTAATTACAAATAAGGAAAGTTCCAATTCACAGTTTTTAAAAAGAGGGAAAAAACAATCAAACAAACATACTTTGAATGTGAAAAGCAGATGCCCGGAGCGCAGACTGGGGAGAACTTTAACATCCTTCTGGATTCTGACTTTGCAACCCTGGCTTTGTCTCCGGCAGCAGCTGAAACACAAGAGGGGAAACGCAGTTATCTTTGGAGCCAAGAGCTAAGGAAGCCTTGGGCTAATTCTCCTTGATAAAGAGCCTTAGAGGAATGCCAGCCTCACCGGCTTAGGACCAGGATGACAATGAGTGATGAGGTGTCCTGGGCTTGAGCAACTATAATTAGCTCTTAGGTTTGAAAAATAAGCTGTGAAAGAAATCTGAAGATTCTCAAGGATTGTTTATATTACAGATGACCTCTTTGTGGCAAATTTCACTTAAACATTCGGGTGCGACAGTGTGTTTATTTACAAACTCTTGATGAATTAATGCTCTTGACAGCCTGGAAGCTCTTGAGACGCAATGGACAGTCCTTTAAGGAAAGGGGTCGAGGCCAGGGAGGCTGAGCTCTGATCCCAGTCCCTCTGCTAAACAGATTTGTACCAGTATGAATAAATTATTTAGCATTTATGCACAGGGTTCAATTTTATTATCTCTTAGGTGCTTTTTTAATTGCACATTCTGTGATGTAATATCAAGCCACAGTGATAAAAGTCATCCGATAGTTTCAAGTCTACATGTAAATGTATTCAGCATAACTAATGTGCAGAGCCAAGATGAATCCTTTGTCTAAAGTTCTTTGGTGTTCTTGCTTGTAGTGAGTAGGAATGTGTACACACCAACTGTTCAGTCCACAACTACAGTGTATATTTGTCTCATGGAGTTGGTGCTGGGTCAGAAATTAGTGAAGTTAGTAACAGTAGGCAGAAAAACACACTCTCTCTTTGCCGTCTCAGACATTCATCTGATATTCACACGGGGTGCATCACAAACCCTGCTAAGGGAGAGGCGAGACAAGATGGCGCTGAATGTGTGAAGAAAGAGGTTGGCCTGGCAGGGAGACACATGAAAGAACCTTAGATCTGAGACTTGAGAGAAGATACATTTTTATGTCTCCCTTTTATGTGTTAACCATACAGCCTAGTTTTATAGATTCTAGAGAATATACCCTGTGTTATGTTTTAAACACACTTAAATTTCTTGAAGTTTCTACGTTCTTACAGTCACTTAAATTTCTCACGTGCAGCTCGTTTCCCTCAGCCAGGTCTTTTCCTGATAAGTTTACCCCAAGCCAAAATCCCAAATGCAGTAAAGTGTTTTAAGAGGTCCTTTTGTTCCAGCAGGGTAGGAACTGGAGCGAGGGTGGAGGGAGAGAAAACTAGGAAGGGACATGTCTCCTGCCGTGGTGGCAGGATGGGGGGCTGCCAGGGCAGGGGACAGGGGCAAGATGGAGGACAGGGAGAGCCAGGTAAAAAGGGAAGGGAAGAGGGGGGTGGGCATACGTGGAAACTCACTAATACAAAACAGGAGAGCCTACAAGGTGTGGGGGGCATGGGGAGTTGGTTGGGAGGAGGGGCTGTGGGCAGGCCCCAGGGACTGGTGACTGAGATTATCTGAATCACAGGTAGGTGGGTGGGGACTAGGGGGAGGGGCCATGAGACATGTGGGGGTAGGATTCTCAAGTAAACCATGAGGTTGCATCTCACTGGTGGATAACTGGAAGGTGCGAATTTCATAAGCTGTGGGAAAGGAAGTGTGCTGGGTCCACGATGGAATGTTCGAATCACTCCTCACACGCTGAGCTTTGTGAGGGCCACTGTTAGGGTTTGATAGCAACTTTGTTAGGAAATAGGGACAAATCATAGAAATTATTTTCAAATGCTTCTAAGAAGGTAGTAACATTCTTGTAAGGATCCCACTAATCTGCTGTGAGTCAGGATAAAGTGAAGTATCCATTGGGATATCAAGTTATTAGACAGGATTGATTCATTACACAGGTGCTGGGCTACGGAAATCTCAATGAAAACTAGAGACAGGAGCCTCCAAAATTGTTCAACAAGAATTTTTTGGATTGGGGTTGTAATCCCGTTATGGTTCCTGCGGCCCTGGAGTGTGTCTGGTTCTTGGAGGGTCAATGTCTTCTTCCAGCACCTTCCCCATGTAGACTTTGGGATGCTAACCTGGTCCTTGTTGAGGCTCTGTTGGGACATCGTCTTTCACGGTTTTTGCTTTCTTCGAGGCAGTAGCATGTGGCCTGCTTGAGTCCCATCTCCAGTCACTGTCACCTTCGACCTTCCTGTAGACATGATCATTTGTTCCCCCCTGACCAACTGGTCACTACCATTTGGCCCTATTTGATGAAAATTACCTACAACCTCCATTGTTTTGTATAAAAACACTTCTCCTGGAGATGACTAACCCAAATAACTTGTTCTGTTAGGAACCAGAGTCTTTATTGGGAAAAAAAAAAAAAAGACCGGAGTTCACCATTATATCTACTAATGAACAGATTTTCTTATTTTATGGATGTGGTATTTACGAGGAAGTGTTAATAGTTTAGTTGCAGGGTACCTTTGTCAGTAGCATTTGCTCCAGTCTTATCCCCTTACTCTATCTGAAGTTAGAATATGTGGTGACAATATGGCATGATACAAGTATCTTCTGTGAATATTTTTCTAGAATGTTCTGAACCCTTTCAAGTCTGCAAGCCTTTTTCAGGGAGCAGAGGGCCTTTCCATGCATTCTTTTCCACTGTTTCTCTTCCTGTTATTCTGAACTCGGCCATAATAATATATTTAATTCTTCAGATGGAGCTTGTGTCTCATCCTGTCTCATCAGCTGTTGTTTTATCTCTTTGTATGTGTGCCCCACACACGTTTCTCGTTTGGCCTACACAGCACTGCGTCCGTGTTCTGCAGTGTCCTACCTCTGCTGCAGAGTTAAATTAATGCGGTTGCATCTTATCTTTCCTTCACTCGTCCTTTTACATCCCACGCTGATTTTATGGCTGTCATTTCCTAGAGCTCATGGGCGTTATATCTGTCCACAATAGATATCATGTTCTAAAATTTTATTTTTTTTCCTCCATAGGAAATCTTGTTAGAGATAACGTTTTCCCAGCAAATCTAAAGACAATGCTCTCTCTCTCTCTCTTTTTTTTTTTTCCCCAAAGTTTCATGTTGAGTTCTGCTTGCTTTCTCTTTGTGGAGAAATCTGCCTACTCTCAGCTTTTGCTGGCAGAAGGGTTGTAGGCAGTCCTCAGCCGGTCTCGTTGCCCAGTGTGCTGGCCATTTGAGAATGTCGGGTGCAAGTGTGTGTCCATGGTCCAGCAGGAATTCATCTGGGGAGGTGCTGGCCTGAGAGTGCCTGTGTCCATGGGGAGCTTCCCTGTCTTCTCTTCTCTTCTCTTCTCTTCTCTTCTCTTCTCTTCTCTTCTCTTCTCTTCTCTTCTCTTCTCTTCTCTTCTCTTCTCTTCTCTTCTCTTCTCTCTTCTCTTCTTTTGCACAGGAAACAGGGTCCCCAACTAGAGTTATTCCGAATTCCTGTCTTTTTGCAAAAGATTTCAAGGCAGCAGCATCTGGGAAAAGGGTGGCCTGTACCGCCCCCATAACACTAACCTGACCCTTTGTTGGGGGGCGTGCCCTGATTGAATATACAGAGAGCGGAGTTTGAGCTGTGCGTTGCGCTATGTGGATCTCTCCTCATCCATGCGATGGGGGAGTGAGGCTTAGGTGCACGGGAGGGGTACCAAGCCTGTCACCATTTGTCTTGGCACCAGAAAGGGTGGGGTTTTAGGCAGGGGCAGGACTGTGACCAAGGGACCAGTGGAAATTCATCAGTGTCTTGTTCACTAACTCCTCCTACTTCACCCGTATCAAAAGTGGTTTAACAAGAGAAGAGCATCTTTATTAATGACTTTTAAACCATCGTTGAAGGAGATGAGTAAAAGATGTTGGCAAAGCTGGAAAAGCTCCTTCATCCTGACTCCGTGTTCAAGTGAACCAACCACGTGCTGGTCCGGAAAGTCTATAGGGTTGTTCGGTATAGTGGGTTCTGTGTGGAGGTTTGTTTATACAGTTCTCTCTACTTGAAGTTCCCTAGAGCTAAATATTTGCATTTCACTTGGGCTAACCAGGGTCTTTCACGTTTCAAAACTGAGCGAAATCCTTCGCTTCCCCTCTATGCTACCATAGCAGATCCCTTCCGGCAACTCCCAGCTTCCACCAAAACAAGTGCCACCTTCGTTATTCTTGCCGCTGTGTGAAACCCTTAGAAATTACAGCTTTCTTTCTTCACTTTACGTTTTATGTGTTTGTAAGTTAGTCGTGTGTGTGCGCGTGCGCGCGCATGCCTTCGTTTGTGACGCCATA
Source organism: Ochotona princeps (assembly GCF_030435755.1). NCBI lineage: Eukaryota > Metazoa > Chordata > Mammalia > Lagomorpha > Ochotonidae > Ochotona > Ochotona princeps. The sequence goes on along the minus strand of NC_080859.1, from coordinate 22,556,253 downwards.
AATTGGCTTGGTTGAATGAGAGAAAGTACAAGTTTCTTCACACGGTCTCTTGAAGATAAATAATCAAGTTCACAGCCGAAATGGAAGCCGAGTCTGCTGCCAGAGTGGATTTAGAATGGTCCCAGCAAGGCTCTGCCACTGCATTAGGGGGCTCATTGTGCTACCCAGGAGGGGTCCCGGGGGCGGGGGAAGAGCTTGTCTGCCCACTGCCACCTCCCTGCTGCAAAGCAAGCTCTGTAATCTGAGCAGCCATTGCATTTGTCCCAGCGTCTGGGGAATGACATCATTGCTTGTCAAACGGGGGATTAGCATTCAGAGAGAGGCCCGGCCTCCATTGTCATTTTCACAAAGCAGAATTTGATCTTGCTTCGTTTTGTTAGCGGGAACTGTGGTCCCACCTCATAGGAGAAATGTTTTAAAAATAAATAAATAAAACGAGATGATATTGAAAATGCGGACGTGGCGGGGCGCTGACGGGACCCATGGAGACGGGCTGTGTCCCAGCTCCTTATCACACCTGGGAAGTGCGCTCCAGCCCGCCCGCAAAAGCAGACTGTCATTCTTCTCAAACCCCCAAACGGCCTGGGCCCCAGTGCAGAAGACGTCCCTGAAAAAGTGAAGTCAAAAGGAAATGCAGGCCCCCTTCCCCTCAGACTCCTGACACGCTCCCTTTGTCCTGATGGCATTGGGAGACTCTGTTTCTGGGTCCCGTGGGTTACTTCTTAGGGTTACTTTCCATCCCGTAGGAAAGCTTAAATAGGGGACAAGGGGAGGCTTGACATCACAGAACCCAGTCCAAGGCAGAACAGAATTTCTGTCCATCATCTTCAATTCCTCTAACCCAAACAAGCATAGGAGGACAGTCGTCAGCAGGCCTGGGGGCGGGGAGGGGGGTGGGAGTTGTGTTCTCCTTGGGGGTGACCTGATAGGAGCGGCTGAATTCCAGGGCCAGCGCTGGTCATTGCTGGCTTCGTGACCTGAGGCGACTTGCTGGCCTTGTCCCAGCCTCTGCCTGCTCCTCTGTGTGGTGGAACTGGCTATAGGGTTACTCTGACAACACTCTTGGTTTTTTACCTCCAAAAGCTCTTTCCTTTCAGAAAAATAGGTTGGCGGTCTGTGCTGGCCCGTTTGTGGTGGGAGCGGTTGGGTTCCTTTTTTCTTTTTTCTGGCATTCCTGTCAGTGTTTTGTAGAAACAGGCCATGGATTTGACCCTGGCCAGCCTCAAGAACCTCCCTGGGAAGAGAGGAGATAGATCCAGTGTCACTGGGAGTAGAGCAAAGAGCCTTGGGGAAGTCAGGCGTTTTTAGTTTTCCCAAAGCAATGGAAGAAAAAAAGAAAGAAAGAAAAAGAAAAAGTTCCTGTGGATTTTCTGGGGTGACTCAGAAAGCTTCATGGCGTGTCTCAGCTCTCAGGATTTGAACCCCAAATCACAGTATATGTGGTCTTCTGATCAGAAGGACAACTGGACGAGCCGCGCTGTTGGAATGTTCCAGAAGGGCCTGGGGCGGGGGGCATCTGGGTCATCTGTCTTGTCATTCTTGTGTGGGAGGAAGGAGAATGCGCCATCCGGTGCCTGGCACCTACCTTTGATGTGACACGCCAGTTACTGTGCTAACTGTCCCACAACATGCTGTCCCCTCCCGAATCCCTCTAGAAGCCATGGACTGTCACCTTGGTTTTATCACTCCCGCTCCAGCGACTCTGGATTGTTAGAGTACAAAGGCACGTGTTAGCCTAGCGTATGCGTCACTTGCAGGGAGGCCATAGCACACAGGACAAGGGCAGGTTGCTCCTTGGGGATGGCCAATGCTCCTCTCTGGGGGTGCTGAAGGGACAGTTGGGTCATCTTCCTTGCACCCCAGTTGTGGCCTTCCGTTCTCTCATCCAAGGCTTGTTCTCTCTGTGTGTGGTTCTCTCAGGTGTCCTCCCTCCACGGGAGGAAAGGGAGCCCGTGCTGGCTCCTGCCCCAAAATCATTCCTTTGTTCAGGTCTTGCCCAATCACTGACTTCGCTTCCACTTAGGATGTCTCCTTGAATTGTTTTGTGTCTTCCCCTGGTTAGAAGTTGTATCTATGAGCAAATCTTCCAGAAAATTACTGTGAAGGACAGCTAAATGGATTTCCCAAAGAAGAGGTTATTTATTTACTTTGCAAGAATACCAAAATGCGTTACTAAAAGGCTTTGAACCTGGAATAGAGTGTATTACAGTGGGTCATGTCAAGTTATAGAAAGACCTGGATGTGTGTCTTATTCCACCTTGTGGACCAAGAACTATTCCCTGCTACCAAAGTCATGTTTACAGCCCACCTGATTGGCTGAGTGATGGGAGGGATTTGTATTTCATTTCCATCAGAATCTTCAGGCTTGGAGTAATATTTCATAGTATCAAAAAATTAGTTCTGGGCCCTTCTGAATCCTCACCTTGCACATGCCGGATCCCAAATAGGTGCTGATTTATGTCCCAGCTGCTCCACTTCCCATCCAGCTCCCTGCTTGTGACCTGGGAGAGCAGTCGTTGAGGGCCCAAAGCCTTGGGACCCTGCACCCATGTGGGAAATGAGGAAGAAGCCCCTGGCTCCTAGCTTTGGATCGGCTCAGCTCTGGCCGTTGCGGCCACTTGGGCAGTGAACCAGCGGAGTGGAGATCTTTCTGTCCCCCTTTGTCTCTGTAAATCTGTCTTTCCAGTAAAAATAAATAGATCTTTTAAAGAAAAATGAATTCCAATGTGTTTATAAGGATTGCTTCTGACAGAGAGTGACTCTTCGATTTTTGCCTTCTTAGGCATGCCTGACAGTTTATACTGGTAGATCCTGCAGGCCGACTGTTGCCCACCTTGCGTGGGAGTGACAGCAGTGACTTGATGGCCCTTTGCTGTAGTGGCTGACCATCCTGACCAGCTAAGTTGCTATGGAAATGCTGGGTGTCTACAAGGGCCAGGGGGAGGGGCAGTTAGAGGCAAGAAACCTGGGCCAGGCGCTTGTTTTTTTCTGTAAATAACAAAGTACAGCATGTTTTCCAGTTGAATTGTGTGACGCTGTTAGATCTCTCACTGGGAAAACCCATCTACATCCGGGATGAAAGTTCCCTGATGGTGCTGGCCAGCTCGAGCGTGTATGGACCATAAATGGCCCATGGAGATTGTTCTGTTTCGGAGATGTCTCTTTCAAATTCCTTTTATTTAAAAAGCAACTAATGAGATGGCTCTGCCATGTATGTGCTTGCTTAGTTTTGTTCTTTGGTTGTAATTCCTTAAAGCAGAACATAGGAACCTTACGTTCAACACTGACACTAGGACGATTCTCAGATGACTCAGACCTAAACTTTACTTTCTTAACAATGCGTAATATGAGACAAAGCTTTTTTTTTTTTTTTTTTTTTTTTTTACTATAAACCTTAAAAATCTTTAAATGTGATCAAGGATTCTTAGTCATGGGTTCCATGTGTATGATGTGTCTTAAAAAAAAAACTTCAATTGATTATGCATCCTTTGAATCCAATATCTTTAAAATAATTGGCTTACAAAACGTGCTAGCTGACTTTGTGTCTTGAAAACATGAAGAATTGGCCACTGTTCTGATTTGTACCAGCAGGTGGCATGACTTACTGCCATGCTGCTGACCATATGAAAACCAATGCAGCTTGCACTTTTCAACTATTACATTGTTTAAAAAAAAAAAAAAAAGTAATCCCTGAAAGTATTTGTTTCAGCTACAAGTCAATATTTTGAGATCCTTACTATATAAAGAGTTTTTACAAATAAATAAGTACAACTAACATTTCGGTGGAAAAGTTGGTGTAGAAAATGAACATTGAATTTGTATATATGGTACACAGACACAGGCACACTGCATGGCCAATAAATATGAAAAATATGCCACCATTCTAGAATTCAAGGGATACGGATGAATGTTTAACCTAAAGAGTATAAGAGATTGAAAATTATATCAGTCATCACCAACAAAGAGGACAAAGTGGGCAGTTCTTATTCTGCTATCTGATTATAAACAACCTTTCTGGAATGAAATTTTTCACTATAGATCAAGAGTCGCAAAAATATATATTTTGACCCAGTACGTCCCTATTAGGAATTCATTCCATGGAATAAGTGGAGATGTGCATGAAGAATTATATACATTAAAACGTTTATGGCCACATTTTTTGAGGGGTGCAGTCTGGGATCGGGGCGGGAGAGGACCTGAAGTTGTGAATGATTTAGAATGAATTTAGAATGCTTTAGAATGAATTTGTAATCCTTGATATTTGGCCTACAAAATTACACATCATGGTTTTGTGGACCCATTAAGGACAGGTGGTGTTGAGAAGTCCAGAGCTCATGGGCATGTTTTTCAGTTGGGTGACAATTTGGTACCAAGAGAACATTTTGCATTTTTCACAGAATACATCCATATTTTGTTATGGGTTATCACTGGTCAGTTTAATATGTGCCCTGGGCACCTGTCATGTTCCAGCATTTTCAGGAAGTGTGAGCCTTGCTGTCACTCTTGTGTTCTCCTGGAAAGGAGGTTCAGGAGTAGGTGGTGTTGGGAAAAAGAGGACCCGTGTGAGTCAGGCGTTGGAACGCTCTTGCCAATGCTAACCTCAGAAACCTCAAACCAGCGTGTAGTGGAATAATGACATGGCCCGGCAAGCCACGGCTGTCAGTGTGAGTTAAGGGGGTTAGCAGAGAGCAAGCATGAAGCAGGCAGCTGCCGAGTCAGGGGGTGTCTCTATGCCAAGCCTGTCTCCTGGTGCAGCCTAGGGCACCTGGGCGCCTGGGTGCTGGACCAGTGTATGTTGTACTTGGCCCTGGGCACGACCCCAGGCGCTCTGCATTCGGAGCTTGCTTCCAATGCTGGGTGTCTGTTGTATTTTGAGGTTTGGCTCTTGGGTGCAGTTTCTGGCCCTGGAAGGTGACAGCATCTGGCTGGTGCTGCAGCGGCCGAGGCTCCCCCCGCCCCCTCCCTTGGCGCAGGCGCCTGTGAAATCATCTACTCCACAGTCATTTTGGAAGAGTACATGACCGTGACGTAAGCCCCAGGAGAGCTCTGCAATGGAGATGAGTGAGAAAGGCAGTTTAATTCTCTGAGGTCCCGGAACAAAGGCAGGAATATGTCATAAACTTTGAACAGCCTGCTGTGTACTTAGCTATATTTTTTCCTTATATAAAAATTCGAGTTCCTAATTATCACCATACTAATTTCATCGTAACAGCGGTAAAGATGATTTTAAAATTGAGAGTACAGGGCCTGGTGCAATAGCCTAGTGGCTAAAGTCCTCTCCTTGCACGTGCCAGGATCCCATGTGGGCCCAGCTTCATATCCTGGCAGCTCTACTTCCCATCCAACTCCCTGCTTGTGGCCTGGGAAAGCAGCAGAGGATGGCCTAAGGCCTTGGGACCCTGCATCCACATGGGGGACCCAGAAAAAACTCCAGGCTCCTGGCTTCAGATCGGCTTAGCTCTCTGGCCTTTGTGGCCACTTAGGGAGTGAACAAGTGGACAAAAGATCTTCTTTTTTGTCTCTCCTTATTTTTGGGGAAATCTGACTTTCCAATAAAAATAAATAAATATGAAAAAAAATTGAGACGCTAGAGCTCAGCATTGAAGTGCAGCGTACAGCAGCTTAAGCCTCTGCCTGCATCCTGTAGGGATGCCTATTCAAACTCCGGCAGCTCCACTTCCAAGCCAGCTCCCTGTTACTATGCCAGGTATGGGCCCCTGCTGCCCACACGGGAGACCCAGATAAAGCTGCCAGCTTCTGGCTTCAGTCTGGTCCAGCCCCAGCCATGACTGCCATTTAGGGAGTGAAGCTGCAGATGGAACATCTTTTTTCTCTATGTCTCTCCCTTTGTCTCTATAACTCTGCCTTTGAAATAAACAAATCTTCAGCAAAACACTCACACACAGGCCTCTGAAAACGTTTTCAGAATGAGGACCCAGCCCTGTAGTCTAGTATCTGAATCCTTGCTTTGCACGCACTGGGATCCCATATGGGCACCAGCTCGTATCCAGGCTGTTCCACTTCCCGCCCAGCTCCCTGCTTGTGGCCTGGGAAACAGTTAAGGATGGTCCAAAGCCTTGGGACCCTGCACCCACGTGGGGGACCCAGAAAAAACTCCAGGCTCCTGGCTTTGGATCGGCTCAGCTCTGGCAATTGTGGCCACTTGGGCAGTGACCCAGTGGGTGGAAGATCTTTGTCTTTGTCTCCCCATCTTTCTGTAACTCTGCCTTTCTAATGAAAATAAATACATCTTAAAAAAAAAATAAAGAAAAATCCTCAAAATGGAGAAACTACTGCATATCCTGAGAGCTGTTACATAGCACAGTTTGACAGATATCACAAATGCAATTTACAACTATATGCAAATACTATAGATTTCTTAGTGGAGAGAAAGGACACGAAAATAGATCCTTTATCTTTTAAGTTCATTGTGGTGAAAGCAGGCACAGTAATAACACGGTTAGCAAGCCAAGGGAGGATTGGCTACCCACGTAGTCCTTACGGGAAGGAGCTCGCGTCAGGCCAGTGGCGTCGTGTGCTTTGCAGATGAACAAGGACCTGGGAGAAACTAGTGGCCGAGATCCAATGGCACCTGGGGTTTCTGGCATCCTGCCTTGGGTTTTGCCCATTTCAGTGTCATCCTTATCCCGGCCATGTGTAGTGCGTGGTCATCAGGGGCCCTGGTACTTGGTGCGCCTGCCACCCAACTCCATGGCTCCTGTGCTCAGAGACTTCCTCGTCCTGTCCCCAGCTTCTCTCCTTCTCTCCTCTCATCTCTTTGTGTCCTGGCTGTGCCTGTGGTTGTGCGCAGAACCCTGACGGTAGGCACCAGGGCTCTGGTGGCTAGGGTTCCCGCTGCAGGTCCACAACAGGGTTCTAATGAGCTCTGAGGCTCAGAGAGGAGTCAGTGAAGTTGTTGCCTTAGTGCCTTGGTGCTGGATGCTCTTGGCTGGGCAGCCAGCCCTGTCTCCAGGCCCGCCTGGGTTTCTTGGCTCTGGGAAGGCATGGCGCAGGGAGTGGTAGCCAGCGAGGGAGCGACCTTTCCCACCCACAGCTGCCTGGGGCTCTCCCACCATGCACACTCTTCTGGCGATCAGAGAGTCTGGAAATGCCTTAAATGGAGAGGTTCTGAGACAGTTTTCTGTTTGCTTTGTAAGAGGATCGTGCGTTCAGAAAAGAGAGAAAAGCCAAGGGCAGTCATACAAGTTGTGATCCAAGAGGAGGCTTGGAGATGAAGAAAATCCCCCTTCTCCTTCCAGCCTAACCATGCCCCGTGCAGGAAGTACCCCCTCCCATCACCTTGGTCCTGGCCAACCTTGGACCCTACCCCAGCCTGGCTCTGCAGAGAAGGGGTAGGAGGTGTTATTTCTGGATCTCAGCCCCCCCTCCTGAAATTGTAAGATGCTGACAAAGCAGAGGAGGCCAGAGGGCCTCCCCCTTCCCCAGCCCCAACAGCACTTTGGTGGCCCTCTTCACCTTGGTGAGCTGCCTGGCTGGAGACGGCATGAGGAATGCACCCCTCTTCCCTGTCTTTACCTAGCATCCAGAGCCTTGAGAAAGCTAAGGGTGAAGGACAAAACTGGAGCTCTTTCAAAGCCAAAGTCAAGGTGAGTGATTTAGAGCCCACAGCCAGATGGATTTGCAGCTGCCACTGGGATGTGGGGTCTGTTTTGCCCATGGGGAGGGCGTGTCAGTCACCTCTTCAGGCTTTCCTTAGGTGCAGGACAGGCAGGCTGTCTGCAAAGCTCCACACCTGTTGCTGAAGGCCAGGGTGTCCTGAGGCTTCTGCCTGCCAGGGTGGGGATGGAGCACCTGTGACAGGAGTTCGTGAGCCTGGATGTTGGAGCTCCCTGAGCAGCCACTCTGTGGGAACAAACAGAACATCAGAACCTAGAGGGAGAAGCTCTACACTTCTCATTTTCAAAAGATGAAAAGACTTAGGACTAACTAGCTGTGATTGGGGGTCAGGGGAGGGTTATTTATTTTTATTGGAAAGGGAGAATTACAGAGAGAGAGAGAGAGAGAGAGAGAGAGAGAGAGAGAGAGAGAGATCGTCCATCTGCCGATTCCCAAAATGGCTGCAGTGGCAGAAGCTTAGCCGGTCTGAAGACAAGAGCCTTCAGTTCTTCTTCCGGTTCTTCCATGTGGGTGCAGTGACCCAGGACTTCCACCGTCCTTCACTGCTTTCCCAGCCCATAAATCAGGAGTTGGGTCAGAAGTGAAACAGCCATGGCACCAACCAGCATCCATATGGGATGCCTGCGTTGTAGGTGGGAGATTAGCCTGATGTGCCACACACCTGTTCCAGATGTCAACATTTTTAAAAGCAGTTTCTCAGAAAAAAGAAATATTCTCTGAGGAACACAACAGAAACTTTTGAGAACAAGCGTAACAAAAAGGAAAAGTAGAAAAAAAGAGGGTCATCCAACTGTAGCGTGGTGTAGAGGTGAAGGGACCACCGCTATCCCTGGTCATGGCTGTGCGGACGTTGGTCTCCAAGGATTCTTCTCTTTCTTCATCCTCCTTCCTTCTCAGATGGGGAGGATGGAGACGTGCCATTTACACACGGTTTGAAGACCAGACAGAATTATCCTGAGGCCGACCACAGCCAGCACTGAAATCTCCTGGTTCTTGTAGGAAAGCCGATTACCTCAATATTGACAGTCCATTAGGGTGTTTTGACTATAACAGTCACCATGGCTGGGTGATGTTATGAAGAAAAGGGGTTTACTGAGTCCACTGAACCCAGGAGCCTGCCGCCAAGCCACTTCTGTTGAGAGGTGGGATGGCCAGGTTTGGCCTTCTGGAACAACCTTCCTGCAGTAATTCTCTCTAGAGTCCCCAGAGAGCTCTCTCGTTCCCTGCTGGGGGTTCACCCTTGGCTGTCCAAGGACCTCCAAGGAAGCCCCACCCCTCAAAGTCACAGCGCTGAAGACCAAGTTCACAGGGCCTGATCCGTTGGGGGACACACTCACAACCCATCCAAACTGTGCCAGGTTCTCACAAAGCACGCTCCTGCTGGAGTATGTGTGTGTGTGTGTGTGTGTGTGTGGTTGTTTGTGACTACAGGTAGAAAAGCTTTTACACCTGCCCTTGGTGAGCTAAGGGATTTTATCAGGGTTCCCAGAAAAGAAAATAGGCAATGTTTGCCTTGAGGATTTCATCACTGCTGTGGTGGGCTGCCAAAAAAGAAAAGAGAATGTGTAACGCAGTCCAAATGGCAAACACATACATTTCCTTTTTAGGGCTCTGGGGGGAGGCCTTGTCTGAACAGAAGCTGGCCTTTACCACCACGTCAGGGTCGGCATGATGAACCTGACCCAGCACTGGCTGATGTCATCCTCAGTGTCTTAGGGAGGACCTGCTCCTTTGCCGCCAGACAGAATGGCCCCTGCCCTGGCTTATTAATTCCTGTGTCTTCAAAATAAACTCTATCTTAGCCTCCTGCCTTAGTATCCTGAACTGTTTGCTACCTTCAGGATATTTGTTTCCGAGTATCCCTCCATGAGGACAAAGGATCACAAATTGGATGGCTTAGAACAATAGAAATAAGCTCCTTTGCCATCCTCGAAGTTGGGAGTCCACTAGCCAAGCGTTGGCAAGGCCAGCTGTCCCCGGGTGCTCCCCTACCACTTGGGCTCTGAGCGACAGGCAGGTGCAGCCTTTGTCCTGGCTTCTGGTGGCCAGTCTTCCGGCCTGCCCTGGATGGCAGATGAATCACGCCCGTGCCTGCCTCCGGGTCACGTGGCACCTTCTCCACACGTGGTTTCTGAGTTTCCTTTCTCTGTAAGGACGTCAGGCACTGGGTTGGGGCCTTCTCTAATCTGATGGCAGTGACCTGTGTTTCCCTAACTGTATCCGTTAAAAGAGACGGCCCATTCGGAGGTTCCCAATGGACGTGGATTCGGGAAGACAGTCCAATCCAGGATACTTCTCTGTTTGGATCTTTGGCATTTGCTACTGATAGCAAACCGGGTAACCCAAATTTGTTAGACCTTCTATCTAAGAGGCAAGTCAGGATCTCTGTAATAAGCCGTAAGTGGGGTCTGTGGCTGCAAGTTAGGTCTGTAAATGGTCTGACTTTGGGATTTCTAGTTCGTTCCCTTGCCGCATCCCTCCTGCCCCGGCTCCTAGCCTCCTTCCCTCACCCCAGTCTCCTCGTCAGGAGGAACCCACCACGTGAAGTGTTGTGAATTGGGTCTCTTGGACAGAGGCTCTTAAGATGCTCAGGGGACAAATCAGCCAAGAAATAAGACGACAACTGTGTGGGAAGAGGCACTAGAACATTCTTCCGGGGACCAATGCCCAGATCGCCCTTCCTCCCGCCATCTGAGTGAGAGGCAGGGGACTGTCGCGGCTTGTGTGCCATTCTGGAGGGCCCGTCCCTGCCTGTCTCCGGTGCTTGCCTGTGAATTGCAGTCTGTTTTGGCAGAAGTCACGCTCAGCACAGCTGTGGGGGCCCAGCTCCCTCCCCAGGGCAGTTGATTTAAGATTTTCTAAGAGGCACCTTTGTGCAGCTCGATCCTGGCGCGCAAGGGGAGGTCACTTTCTGGGGCTGCCCCAGAAAGGAGCTGCAAGCTCAGCAGGCAGTGTCCACCCCGCAGAAGCTGAGACTACAGAGAGGTCCCTGCGGGGATTGGGGATGTTTTGTGTCAGCCTTTTTTTTTTTTTGCTTTTTTTGTCTTCTTTGGCAAAAACAAATAATGATACGAAACACAGAACGATTTTAATCTTTGTCAGTGAGACGACATTTTCAGAAGACATTGGAAAAAAAAAAAAAGCCCTGTTTTCATTGCCACGCACCTGTCATTCCTCTGAATGGATTCTTTTTCCCTCTTGATGGATGGTGGGCTTAAAAGCTTGCTGGTTTCCATTAGCAGAGTGAAGAAGTGAAATGAGTGCCAGTGACGGCGCTTTGTCATGCCGAGGGGGCATAATGGTGCGAATCAGTGTAATGATTCAGTGTTTGCAGCATCAGCAGAGTTTTAAAATGGAAAGTTGCACAACTCCAAAGTGGCATAATCACCAGACAAGATACCCGTCAGGCTCCAGGAAGCAGCGAGCTGATGGATTTCCCTGGGGTCCTGAGGCCGACTGGGGCCACCAGAGGTGTCCTGAGTTCCTAGTGAACTCGGATAGGCCCCGCGGTCTCTGAGAAGGTCTAGGCCAGCTGTCAGGGTGCACTCGGGCCCCTGGTGTTAACAGTGTGCTTGCTGCAATGTGTGTATTGTCTACATGGATCTCACAGTGAACACCCGCCAAAGCCAATGACTTGCATCCAGAAAGTAAAGTAAAAAACGCAGAGTTGCAGGCGGACGGAATGCGGTCTTCCCAGAGAAGCTGCAGGTGTGTCTGTCGGGAGGCCACGTCCTGAGGTAATCCGGAGTGGTTTGGAAGAACCTACCTAGGGTGCATACACACTGCTTCAGAGTCTCTTCCGCAAGGTACTTGCTTATCCGGTGGAGCTGTTCCTGAGCCCTTGTGGTACCAGTTACTGGGAGGGAGACTGAATCAAATTATCTCAGCTCTGCATTCTGACACCAGAACCAGAAAGCTGTGTCATGCCGGACGGCTGGATCTCAGTCACCCAGCTCATCTCGTCTGGACTCAATTGCATTTATCATGAACTCTAAAAATAATTCCAGGTGAGTTACCTTTCTAGGAATCGCTGTGGATGCGTCTTGTTCTGGGGAAGGGAACCTTGGCTTTCTCAGCTCGAGCTGGTGGCACTGGGCGTGGGTTTGCTCCCCTTTCTCCAGGTGAGCTGCCTTGCTGTCCGTTTCTGATGAGAACTAGGGATGCTAATGAGAGCTAGGACTTGCTAAAAGCTCACAGGGTGCCCAGCGACTCCTGAACATGTTAGCCTGTGAGCCAACAGAGTCCCCACTGCCTGCTGAGTTAAACCGTGGAGAACTGAGGCACAGAGAAATTAAGTAGCATATCTAATGCCACACAGCCAGAGAGGAGGTATAGGTTCAGACCCCGGGAGGCCCCGCTGCTCAGTCCTGAAGACCCTTGTGTGCCTTTGAGTCTGGACCATTGGGTGCCCAGACAGGAAGCAGCTGCTTTGGACCTGTTGTCTGCAGCCTCTTTCTGTGGTCCCGGGAGCTCTCAAAAGCAGAGACTCCTGTTAAAGAGTTTACTCATCCAGGGTCGGTGGAGGAAACAAAGCCTGGAGTCAAACCGCTGGCACTAATCTTGGTGATGCTGTGTCTGAGAAACCTGTCTTTGTCTCCAAACCAATATCTGCAAGAACACCTGCGGCTCAAGAGCAATTTATATCTCAGGTAACAATAGGAATTACTGGATAGATTCCAGTGACTAAAATGGGACAGGGGGCAGTGACCAGGGAAGGAGGCAGGGCCATGGTGTGGCTGCTTAGGCCTTGGAAAAGCCTGGGGAAGGTGCCCAGAGGACCCCCTTGCCTCCCGAGTGACTGATGAGCCTGTAGTCATGCATCCTTCCTCAAGGTACCCATCCTCTCCTCCTCTGCAGGATTAGTGGAGGATTAGTGGAGTGGCACTGGGTGCCAGCTGGGAGAGGACGCCTTGGGAGACACATCAAGGGAAAAAATTGGTGATTCTCTGATTGACAGCATTGCTGGCTGTTGCATAGGAAGCCTGTTAACTACAAAACCTAGGGAGAATCCAGTTTGGTGTCTTCCTGCAGATTTGTGCATTTGTAAACAAAGCCTTCTTCCCAGCCTGGAAGAGAAAGTGATCTGATAACAATGAGGAGTTTCCTAACTTTTTGACTGCAGATGAGAGGGGAATCACTCAGATCTTGTTTCCCAAAATGCCACAGCGTTCACCCGGACAGGTGCGACCCAGGTAACAGGAAGTGACCCATGTGAATGAAATCTACATTTTGTGGAGTTTGGAGGGATAGTAGAGTAGGAGTTTGTTCATAGAGCTGTTATTTCATTAAGCAGGTCATTTGCAGTGTGCTTGTTGAGGACATATCCACCACATCTGAGCTTCAGCCCAGAGGATTCTCCGTTTCCTTCCGAGGATGCTCGGGGGGGTGCGCGTTGGGTTGGGAACAGCCCCTCAGCCCCTGTGTGTGTGCTGGGCAGCCGGGGCCTGCAGGAGGAGAACACACTCTCGAGGGTACCTCACGTCTGATGTCTGAGGCATCAACCATCTGTTCCCCAACATGATCTTGCCAGTTGGGAAATATTCTACTGTTCAAAGTGATTGCAAAAAAGCCAGAAGAGCTAGAAGGTTCATCAGATCCCTTGGCAGGGCAGGGGTGTATATTCTGAATACACCAATTCCCAAATCCCTTCCAAGCTGGATTGCAAGGCACCCAGGAAAGAAGCTCACCAAAGCACACTTTTTTAAAATAAAATTTAAAATGTAATTTTTGAAACAAATACTGTTTTCATTTCTATTTGGCAGGCTGAAGGAAAGAGAGAGAGAGAGAGAGAGAGAGATCTTTCATCTGCTGATTCATTCCGCAAGTACCCACAACAGCTAGCGCTGACCAAGCCCAAAGCCTGGATCTGACAACTCAGCCTAGAGGGCTTTCTTGTAGGTGTCAGAGATCCAGGCACTGGAGCAGTGACCCACCACCTGCCAGGGTGCACTTAACAGGAAGCTGGAGTGAGGTGCACCAGTGTCCCTCATACATGGGATCAGCTGTTGCACCCAGTGCCTGCTCCACCAGACGGTTCTTCTCCCTGACTGCCGACAGTCATCGCTGTAAGCTGTGGGTCCCCACTACACACCCAGGTGATGTCAAGGCAGGGAAGGCCATGGCAGAAGGAAGGCAGTGCATTTGTGATCCTGTTCGAAAAGGCCTTTGCTCCACAACATATCACACTTAGTCCCAGTCCTGAGCTGGGACTGCACAGGAAGGAGCTTCAGATGGAGGCCTGCTGTGGTATGAACAGGTTAAGCCCCACCTGCAAGTTCACATCCTCTGTGAGTGCTGTGAGTGCTGGCTCAAGTCCCATTTGCTCCACTTCCAATCCAGCTCCCTGCTAACGTGCCTGGAAAAGCAGTGGAGGGTGGCTCAAGAACTTTTGTGCCTGTTCCCATGGATGGGACCAGATGAAGTTTCTGACTCCTGGATTTGGCTTGACCCAGTCCTCACAGTTGAGTTCATTTGGGGAATGATCTCTCTCTCTCTCTCAAAGTATACAAAATCTTTCTCTTTTTATAAAAGAAGAAGAAGAAAGGAGATTTAAAGAAACAGCTATGTTGTGATGCGCTGAGGGAGAGGAGTTAGGAAGTGGCAGCCATTCATACTTACCTGGCAGGGGGGATACCATGATCAGGAAGTGGCAGCCATTTATCAGCCACCCGCTGATTTCTAAAGTGGAACATTTAAAGTGGAAACATTTAAAGTGGAAGGTTGTGTAAGCTGGTCTTAGTCCTTGAATTTGCCCGTGATCTAACTCCCCTGTTTGCAGTTGGCAAAGAATTACTACTATTCACCTTTCAGGGCCCAGACAGCCCCGACATAGGGATGACTTTAAGCATCCTGCCATGTGTGACTCTGTGTGTGTGTGTGTGTGTGTGTGTGTGTGTGTGTGATCACCTGCTTCCCACCTCACTCCAAGCAAGACAGAGAACATGTCTTGTTCCCAGTGTCTGCCAGAATCCAGCACGACACCCGGCATGTAGGAGGTGATCAGATTCTTAAAAATCAAATATCCTATGTGAATAAAAACAATGTTTGCGCTGTCTAGACTTTAGAAGGCCACTTAGTCAAGAAAGGAGCAGAGCATTTCGGTGTCAGGTTCCTTCAAACTGGCATGGAAAGAAATGACCTATCTCTAACCAAATGACTTATCCCCTTGTGGACCAGTGGGCACATTATGCCAGCTGAGACTCAGGAGAGGCACAAAACAAAATCTGTTTTCCCTTTTCTCAGACTTGGTGTTTGTTCCACCCACCTAACAGGCACGAAATGTTACAAGGAGTGTTTGGTTGTGTGCTGGTTTTGTTGAAAGGCTATTAGGATCCTTAGTAAGAGATGTTCCATTCTTTGAAGAATGCAGAAGAACTTGTGTTGAAAGTTTCCCAGGACGCTCTCTGGATAGAGTTTGTTTGCCCAGGGCAAGTGACTGACTGGCCTCTGCATCTGTCCAGAGCCAGGAAGAGTAGGCTGATGGTTTGGAATAGAAGAGAGGTTTGCTGAGCCTATGGTTAAGAAACTGGTAAGGACTGGTCCAGCACAATGGCTCAATGGCTAGATCCTTACATTGCAAGTGCCAGTATCCCATATGGGCGCCAGTTTGTGTCCTGGCTGCTCCATTCCCATCCAGCTCCCTGCTTGTGGCCTGGGAAAGCAGTCGAGGACGGCCCAAAGCCTTGGGACCCTACACTTTATGTGGGAGACCTGGAAGAAGCCCCTGGCTCCTGGCTTTGGATTGGCTTAGCTCTGGCTGTTGCAGCTACTTGGGGAGTAAACCAGCAGATGGAGGATCTTTGTGTCTCCTTCTGATCTGCAAATCTGATCTACCTTTCCAATAAAAATAAGTAAATCCTAAAAAGAAAGAAAGGAAAAAAAAAGGAAAGGAAATAAAAGAAGTCGGTAAGGACAGTGGTAAGGACAGCTGTGTCCCGCGTTGGAGTGCCTGGGTTCCATACCCGTCTCCTGACTCCAGGTCTCTGCTAGCGCAAACCCTGGGAGTGATGGCTTCAGTAGTTTGGGTCCTACCAACTCCAACCCAGGAAAGCCTGGATTGAGTTCTTAGCTCCTGGCTTCAGCCTGACACAAGCCCAGCCACTGTGGGCCTCTGGGGAGTGAAGCAACAGATGCAAGCATGCTTGCGCGCGCTCTCTCTCTCTCTTTCTCTCTCTTTCTCTCTCTCTCTCTTCTCGGCCAGGGCAAAAGGGAAGGTTTTCATTTTTTCTAGTTCCAAATATATTCTGTTTGGAAGGGAGGAGAGGGGACAGATGGAATTGAAATAAGAATTTAAATTAATGTGACCTCAAAGGTGACGTCTCTCTGTGTATTTGGTTTTTACCCCTGAATAGGGATGTCGCATTTCAGTGGCCTCCAGCGAGGAGAGGCCTTAGCAGGGTTAAGCTCATTGGAGGCTTTGGCCGTGTGTGTGCCTCTGTGGTCATGTGTCATGAGGGACCTCATTCTCAGTAATAAGAGCCAGGCAGCTTTTACATACTGATGTTTTGCATTGCTTTTTGCAACTGAGCTGATATCTGTTCTTATCCAATGCGAATGCGTTGACTTGCTGTGCAACAGACGAAAGCCAACTCATTTTAATAACAATACCTTAGCGTTTCTAGGTCTTACTGTCTACTGTTTGTGTTTTAGGTGCTAATTAGCAGCTGCAAATTCATTTTATAGTCCACGCTGTTATTACTCAAAGCACTTAATTCTCATTCTTCTCTCTCTTGTTTTGACTCTGTCTCTGGTGACAGCTGACATTTTATTCCAAGCCTCCCTCACTGGCTACAAGCCAGGATGACTCCAAACATTCAGAAGCCACCCCTTCTGCCTGACTTACCAGTGAGGAATCAGTTCAGAGAGCACTGGGCAGAGGGCCCGTCTCTCCTCTTCAGCTGTCTGGGTCACGTTGGTTGCACCTTCCCCGTAGCAGCTGGTGTGGGGATGGGTGGAGGCCAGTGCAGGTGCATGGAGGTGGTAGCTGGCAGCTGTGATCAATCGCTGTGTTTACAGAGCTCTGGATTCAACTGGGGGACCCTTTAGCACAGAACAATAGGTGAAGAAAGGACAGAAAGAGGATTTCTAGCTCTGCGATGCTGAATGCCTGCCTGGAACAAGCACCGGAAGGAAATGTGGCAATGAGGGATGGAGGCGATGGTTTCTGGATATGGTGATTTGCATCTTGATGGGTGGTGTCCACATACTTCACCGTGGGCATGCATCAAAGTTCACAATTTGGGTAAAGGAGTGTTTCAAGACAAACCATCTCTACGAGGATGAAATAGGGCTAGTCCTAACTAACCCCACGGTGCTGAGCTCTGCTAACCCCAGGGTCTAGCTCGTGTCCCTCTGTGCTTTCACAATGCCTTCCATGGTGTTTTGGATAGTAGATAACCATTGTGTCCTGATTGGATTTTGTAATCAAGGTTGACGTTTTAGGATGATTCCTTTATTTTATTTGACAGAGTCCTAACTTCTGGTTCATTCCTGAAATGCCCACAGCAGCTGAGCCTACACCAAGGTCAAAGTCAGGATGCAAGGTTAAACTCTCCTGGGTGGGGTCAGGAGTTCAGTTCATGAGGCCATCACCTCCTGCCTCCCCAGGGGTGCATTAGCAGGAAGCTGGCATTGGGAGCGCAGCTGGAACTCAAACCCAGGCACTTGAGTGTAGCGGGCCGATATCCCAGGGAGCAGCTGAACTGCCAGGCCGAGTGTCTGCCCCACCCCTCAACCCCCTTACTAAAAAAGCTATTTTACTTTTAAAAATAATTTCAGATAACAGTATAGAGCTGTCCGGCTTTCCCTTTGTTCTGCTTCTCATGCTGTTTACAACTTACAAAATCAAGTTGCTTTTCTATTAGATTTAAGACATTCACATTCATGCTGTAGTGTTATTCAAAACAGAGCAGATTCCATCAGATTTCTCATAATTTCATACTTAACCGTCCCTTTGCTGTTTCGACATCCGAAGTGGGATCCCATAGGGCATTGAGATGATGGCTCCTTATGAACATACAAGTGGGTATAACCCACCGTGTGTGGATACGGCATCCTGTTTGCGGGTCTGGTATGTGCCCCCAAAAGCTAGATCCTTTTTCCTCCAGGAGTGGGGACAGCAACATGGAGAAAAGTTGGCCTCTCTCCTCTTGAAACCGGGACCTCTGGCTCTCCAGATCGCTGTTCTGTCTCCTTCCTGCCAAGAACAGATCTGGAGAGGAACGCTGTGGATGATGGGAAGCATTTGAAAGACCCCTGGTGTTTTTATGCCTATCAACTGGGTTTCTAAAAACTGCCGGCATTTGTTCCGGAATCCTGTTTTGATGGAGGAGAGCATTGTGCAGGGAAGTCTTTGAAGAGGGTTGGGCCGCGGCGTGGGCTCTGGACCCCCTTGCCTGCCGGGCTGTCTGGAACAGGAAGAAGCAGCGCTGCGGCTCCTCCGACGGGGGGCGAGAACTGCAGGAAAACCCTGGTCGTATGAAGTCACAGAAGAAAGCTTGCCAGAGCCCAGGAGTGACTGTCAGATGCAGCAGGAAACTGCCCCACAGCTGGGTCTCTGAATTCGGATCAGACTGCAGCCCAGCCTTCGCTGAGCTGACTGGTATCTGCAATCAGCCCCATGTCCGCTGACTTTGTGCGCAGGGTTGGCTTGCCCTGCCGCTCACACACGTGGGCTGTGCCCTTCACCAAGCAGCAGGCCAGGTGCCCACCCCAGAGGGCAGGGACGGAGTGTGATGCTCTGAGCTGTGCAGGGGCCGCATTTGCTTTGACAGCAGTCACTTGCCTGAATCGAGCCTGTGATCTTTTAATTGGCTGTGATCTTTTGCCATTTGCATAGGTCCCTACCTTCCATGGTAGTCTTAATCGAAAGTCAGTCACGGGCCCGGCGGCGTGGCCTAGCGGCTAAAGTCCTCACCTTGAAAGCACCGGGATCCCATATGGGCGCCGGTTCTAATCCTAGCAGCTCCACTTCCCATCCAGCTCCCTGCTTGTGGCCTGGGAAAGCAGTCGAGGACGGCCCAAAGTTTTGGGACCCTGCACCCGCGTGGGAGGGAAGAGGTTCCAGGTTCCTGGCTTCGGATCGGCGCGCATGGCCCGTTGCGGGAGTGAATCATCTGACGGAAGATCTTCCTCTCTGTCTCTCCTCCTCTGTGTATATCTGGCTGTAATAAAATGAGTAAATCTTTAAAAAAAAAAAAAAAAAAGAAAGTCACAGCAAGCAGAGCTGAGTCCTTGGGTCATCGTGATGGCGATTTGAGAGGATGAATAGGACTGGAATCCTTGAGCACACACGGCTGGGTGATGTGTAGCTTGTATTTGTGGCTGGGTGAGGTGCTTAGGCACATGGGCCCTTGGACATGACCCAGGCAGCCTTCCTTCCCTGCTTTATTCTCTGGATTCCCTTTGGTTTGCAGTCTACAGGGAGACCCAGGGGCTTGTTTTCTCTTTGTTGAAAGCCCACCAGTTGACCTTGAATAAGAAATAAGCATGTAGGGGACAAAAACATCTCCAGCCTCCCTCAGCTCTGGGCCTAGTGTTGCACAAAGAATGGCTGCCTCCAAGTCTTCCGCTCTTGCTTTTGTGATACCCAGTTAAAAAAAAAAAAAAATTCTCCCTAGGTTAGCAAGATGGCCTTCAGAACACAATTTGCGATGCAAATCTACAGGTTGTAACTTGTAGTTGATTCCAGTACCATGCAAGTGCTCCTAGCGTAAACCAAAGGAAACACAAAATGTCGTGAAGTTATTGGTACTTGTATTATTTTGCTCATCAGCCCACCGGGAGGATTCATTTTCTTTAGTTTCTAGCTCCCTGTCATGTGTTGCCCGCAGTGGAGCAGCAGTAGTCCCAGGCAGATTTCTGAAAACAGTGTGCCTAGCAGGTGTCCCCAGGACTGCAGGGGGTGGGGTTGAAGGCCAGGGACAGGGATGGAATCTCTCCGTGCTCATCAGGCCGACTTTCCTCCAAGTCCACGTCAGTTAGACGGACATATTTTTGGACCAACCGACTGTATTTGGTTCTATTCCAGGTTACCGTTAACAACCTCATCTATTTGGGAACAGTCACAGAGGTAGCGTCTGCACAACTTGAAAGAAATTTTGACAAGTTCTAGTTAATTTGGCCAATACAGATGGGCAGGCTGGAGTGGGAACGAAGCAATGGGATCAGCAGGTCACCAGCATCTCACCCAGCTGAGCTCGTGAACCTTGCCAACCAAGATTTTCCTGAATAAACAAACAGAGGTCTTCAGATGTTGAGGTGCTTGTCCAACAAGGCTCCCAGGCCCAGCCACCAGGGGGCACCCTTTGTGACCAGGCAAGGGAAATGCAGAAGCTGCCTGCTGCTCCTTTCCTGGGGCCTCACTGCCTAGATCGGTGAGTTCTGGGATTCTGTAGTTGCCAAGTTGCCTTTTGTCCTACTGTGCCCATTTGTCTCTGCACTCAAGGGGAGTGCCCAAGCCCAAGAATCTGGTTTTCTTTCTTTCTCATTTTTTAAAATTGAATATTGTTTACTACTTGAGAGAGTTACATGTCCAAGGATGCCCCCTATCATGGTGGGGAGGGTTGAAGCATGGAGGCAGGTGAGCGAGACAATTGTCCCACTTTCTTCCTCCTCATTCCCCCTTTTTGTCCTTCCCCCTGTGTCCACAGGGTGGAAAAGGGGTCTTGCTCCCTGCGGTCAAGCAATATCTGTGCTCAGGGATGGAGACAGGCATTTCATGCCACCTTAGAGACCCCATTGCAGGAAAGAATGTTCTGAGGGTGCTGCTTGAGTGGTCTTGATAATTCTGAGATGTTGTCAGTTTCATTGCACCAGGGTTGAGAAAACCCTTCCAAGGTCTGTTGGCTGACCAGTCTACTTTGACACATCCACAGACATTAGACATTGGCTGCAAAGCCTGGCCAGGGTTGCTGTTCAACCTGCTCTGCCTTCCATCCCCTGATGAGGCATTCTATGTCCTCCTCTGGCCTAGATGAGCTGGCTGTCCTGTCCTTCGTGTACATCTGGGTATGTTCTCTATTGCAAGGGCAAGACTAGGAATCTGCTGCATGTAGAATTTCTTCTGTGATCAATCCTGTTGTGTTGCAGTTGTCCAAAGAGACAGAACAAGTAGAATAAAGGGACAGAGAGATGTGAGAGGGAACTTACCAGGGGACTTGGATCCCGTGTCTGTGTAGGCTGGAGAGGCCTTCATGAACTAGACCGCCCATGAGGGAGGCGTGGTTGGGTCCCAGCCAGAAAACCACAGAATCAGGGGGCTTGGTGATGTAACTCTGTGAACAAAGACCTGGGGATGCAGAGGACTGGGGGTGAGTCCTGGAGTCCTGAAAAAACAGGGCAGGAGAAAGTGAAAAAATCCTTCTCTTCCTCATTCTGCTCTGCTGGGGCCCTCCACGTTGATAGTGTCGCTCTATTTCTCTCTCTCTCTCGCTCTCACACTCTCTCACTGACTCATAGGCCAGTCTTCTCTGGGAATGCCCAACTGCAACGCTTCGCTTGTTCTCTAGGTATTGCTTTATCCAGTCTCTTGGCTGCTGGAAATGAACAAATGTCCCGCAAATTTCTTTGCATGTCATCAGAGTGTTCCAAGACCTAGATTATTCTAGACTTCAGGATGCATGAGGTATTAGGTATTTCTCCAAGGAGAATAGAATTGTTAAGGGGAAGCGGATCATTCTGCTGAGTTGAGAGGTGCGACCCTGCCATGTCCTGGCCCAGCACAGCCCTTCATCATGCACTAGCATGTATCATTTTCGAAATAGATCATGTACAAAAGCTGGCTCCACTGAATCAATTGTTAAATGCTCCTAGAATAGTAATCTTATATTTTGTACATTTTGCTCTCCCATGACTCAAGCCAAGAGCTTGAGTTCTAGGCTGAAGGGCTTGGGTGAATCTTAAAAAAGATGGGGAGCCATTGGTGGCTCAGGAGCTGTGGGTGAGTGTCACATGTCAGTGGGGGAGAGTGTGAGAGGGTGACACAGTGGTTTGGTAGAGTGTAATAGGATAACGGTATGATGAAGTGGGAATATTGTTGAGATATGGAGCTGGTGGCTTTGTGGGGCTCTGTCCTTGCAAATATCTGGTCATTATAACACATTACAAAAATATGTAATTGGATTGAGGGACAATCTCTGTAAATAGGGCAGAGGGTGTAGGTGTGTGCCAAGGTAATGACCTCACTGGGCAGCTGCACTAGCCTTGTGTGCAGGCGCCTGTTGCTGGCCCAGTCGGGAGAGCAGTGATGTTTTGATGGATGGTGACTGTTCTGGAAGCATTTCCTAAATGCCTTCATTTGCTGGCAGCTCCCCCAGTGCCTCTGAGCAGGTGGTCTCGCAGAAAGAGCAGAGAGGGAAGGGGAGGACACGTACCTGCTGCCCTAAGGCAGCGAGGAGGCCCTGGACAAGGAGTGGCAGGCCAGTGCTCATGACACTGACCAGCTTGTGTGCTTTGCCTGTCTTTCTTATGGTTCACATTTTGTAAGCTCCTGGGAGCCTAAGTGCACAATGTAGTGAGCAGTGTTTTAAGATGACCACCACAGAGGCCCTCGGTGGCACAGTAGAGTGGCTTTTCTGAGATCTGTAGGCAAATCCAGGTCTCTGTCAGGGTCATTTGAGACACACATCTCTAATTTATTATTTCATTCATTGCTTTTATTGACTTATTTGAGATGCAAATCGCAGTAAAACACAGATTAGAAGCTGGAGCTGTGGGGATGCACACAGCAGGAGCCCAGGGGCAAGAAAGAGATGGAATTCCTGGGGACAGTGAATCCTGGGCTTCTGTGCCCTGCCCAGGACTTACTGGGAAGCCGCCGTTGGTTACAGGAGAGGGCACAGGGGTGAGTGGGGCAGTAGAACCTAAGAGGAAATAGTGATCCCCAGAAAAATGACTGAACATCCCATCCCTGACTCATAAGATTGATGGTCATCTGCTAAAGAAATGTCCCAAGCCTGCTAGTAATTTCTAGTAATTGCTTCTGGTCATGGGCAGTGACAATGAAGAAGATTACCCATACAAAGCAGTTTCAGCAATGCTGATAGTCTTTGGACTTCTTTAGTAAAGGATTCTGGCAAACTGTGCATGTTGCAAATCTAAATGAACCTTAAATTTTATCTGGGAGTGGGGATGTGGCACAGTGATTAAGTCACCTCTTGAGGCACCACATCCCCTACTAGAGTGTTGGCTTTGAGTCCAAATCCCACTCCCAATTATGGCTTTGTGCCATACATACCCCTGGAGACAGCAAGTGAAAGCTGAAGTACACAGGTCCCTAACACACACCAGAGATCAGGGTTGAATCTCAGGCTCTGACTTTGACTTGCCCTGGTGGCTGTCGTCATTTGGGGAGTGAACCAACAAGTGGAGGATGTCTTTCTGTCTCCCTACCTTTCAACGAAAATGAAAATCACCAACTTTTAAAGCTGTTGTCCTCATTTCATACAAATATCCTAATGAGGGAAGTGGTGGGAGAAAAAGAGAGGTTTAAGAAGCAGTGACTGGATCCTGTTACACAGGGCAGCAGCAGGTGCACGCAGCACTGTCCTGTGGCTGATGGAGGAGACTTTCCATGGCTTTGGAATTCTGTGAGTTTAGGAACGTTGATTCTGAAAAAATTGAATAATGACCACTGGCATTTTGATAATTTCCAGGTGAAACCCAAAATATGTCTTCCCTGGGAATGAACCGGGAAGGTGACAAGTTGGATGAAGGTCATGAGAATCTGATACTCTAGTCTTCTAGGGCTTTCACCTGGCTCAGTAGGTCCAGTGCTGACCACAGTCATCATCATGGTTACAGCCCTGAATTGAGCACCTGTGTCAGGGTCTGTCACCCAGGGAAGGTGAGGGACCCAGGGATGATAATAACCTGCCCAGGATCGCAGCTAGCAAGTTCCAGCTCTGGGATTTGAACTGAATTCTGCGTGTCTCTGAACCCCCTTTCATTGCCTCAGGAGAGAAGAATCCCCCTTTAATCATGAACATCAGGCCTTGAGGTAAGATTATAGAACATGATCTTTCTCTGAAGAAGGATGGTTAGGTATTCAACAATGTGAGTGGACTTCCAAAGGTGCTTCCACAGATTTATGGAAAGTAGGATTAAAAGGCAAGTTCATTTTGATGGCCCAAATCTTTTTTTTTAAAGATTTATTTATTTTTTTATTACAAAGATATACAAAGAGGAGCAGAGATAGAGAGGAAGATCTTCCATCCGATGATTCACTCCCCAAGTGACTGCAACAGCCGGTGCTGTGCCGATCTGGAGCCAGGAGCCAAGAACTTCCTTCAGGTCTCCCACACAGGTACAGGGTCCCAAGGCTTTGGACCATCCTTGACTGCTTTCCCAGGCCACAAGCAGGAAGCTGGATGGGAAGTGGAGCTGCCGGGATTAGAACCGGCGCCCATATGGGATCCTGGCACGTTCAAGGCGAGGACTTTAGCCACTAGGTCACCATGCCGGGCCCAGATGGCCCAAATCTTGAAGTCTGTGCTTGGAAGATGTCTTCAAGAAAATTCATAAGAACTATGAGTTATGAAAAAGGCTATGCGTGGGTATAAAAATGTTGGCACCCCAATAAGCTTACCTTTTGATTCCATTTTCCATGCACTTTTTGAAGCACCCTTGTGTTACTGTTTGATTATGCCTATATTTGGATGTACGTTTTTAAGGAGTTCTTAGGAGAAAGCAAAGATGTACCGTGTGTGGAAGGTACTAGAAAGGCAGATAGTGTATGTTAACGCCATGAAGAATGTCACCAGGTGCATATTTCGGGCAAACTGGCAGGCAATTAACACTGGGTCATCTCCTAGTTAGGCTGTGTGTGTACAGTGGGCTGTTTAACTTGACCATCTGCTGTTGCATTGTTGATAAACACCATTTTACCAGTGATTTAACTTACACCCTGGAGGAAAGAGTGCCTTCTGGATTCTCTTAGTGGTCATAAAAAAAAAAATTGGCATTGATGGATTTTAGAGGGAGCCTTTGAGGCATGAAGTAATGGAAATAAAAAAGGAACATTTGTGAAGAGTCAATGGGGGGGGGGATTGCAGGGGGCCTCTAGGAACCAAAGAGGTTCATGGCAAGTTCACAGTCAAGTCCAAATCCACTTTTAAGGGAAATAGTCTGCCATAACTAAGGAGAGCGAGATACTGGCCTTGCTCACACTTGGCTTAGCTTGAAAAGTGGAGCTGGGGAGGTGGCCAGTGCTCCAAGCACCCAGAAGAGGATGAGGCTCTGTTAGAACTGTACCCAGCTACCTCTACATGTGTCACTTTGTTTTCTCTGAAGTCTTCCAGTGAGACGACCGGCTGGGATTCGTGGAAAGGGAAACATCACATTTTTGAGCTGAGCAAAGGAACATATTTCAGCTGTACTTTTATTTTTTCTTTCCTTTTGCATTTTCATTTTTCACTTTGAACATGAAGGAGAATGGAGAAGCAGAAGGAAAGAAGATATTATTGTGGCTGAAGGGCAGAGAACAAAGAATGGTTTTCACTGCATGTTGGAGGCTAAAAAAAAAAATCCCAAACCAAAACTCTCCCTGTATCTGTTCTCAGCTATTTGTGTAAAAGCCCTGAACAGTGACTCACATACTTAATAAAGGATAGCAATAGTATTAAGTCTTTTACTATATAAGTTATACTTTTCTGTGAGTCTATATTTACTCTGCCAGGCTAGAAATAGCTGAAGTTATTCAAACAACTGAAACAACCGTGACTATTGTCTGGGAAATGAGTGTAGGCTGGGACCCAGCCTGGGTGATTACAGTGTTTAGAAAGAAAGCCTTCTTTTTTTTCAATCCTTCGAGGTAGGAAGGATTTCTGAGTGTCCTTGCTGTGGATTGCCCCATGGTGCCCTGTATGTGTATCAGTTTGATAGCCTTCCTGGTGCAATCACTCTATTCTATAAGGCAGCATTCTAAGCATATCAGAGAGTGCATACAGCTAGTCGTATCCCTTGATCCAGATGACAGGCGACATCCAGGATGGCTTGTGGGGTAATCTCTTAATCCTTGGGAAGCAGAGCATCTAGCAAACATCAGGACTTCTCCCTTCTCTAGCTGGACTCGTCCTCTGGTAGAGACTTTGTCTCTGAATGTCTCTAAGAACATGCCAGACTGACCATGGGGATAGCTGTGGACAATAGTCCCACAGTACCATTCAGTTCATTCTCAGGCACGCCTCTGGCCTCATGTTTCTAGGGATGAGGGCAACTCAGCAGCCCCTGGGAAAACAGGTTGTTTTCCTCGAACATCTCAGTATTCACACCTGCCTTCAGTAGCCCTGGGCCAGGTGACAGAGCAGAGCACAGCTCTTACTCAGCCAGGTACCTTCACTCAGTGGTACTGGGGAGACAAGGTGAGCTTGCCTGCCTCTATTGTAAACACTTTTATAGACAAGGCAGTGGTGTTTTGAACTCGCTCTTCTGTCCAAAGAAAAGAGAATGCATGACCAGTTCCAGTCCCAGCCAAGTCAATGAGATTCCCTGTGTTTTTGCCATCATTGGTCCAATTAGGTAACCCAAGAATCAAGCATAAATGGCTTCTCTTGTGACCCACCTGTGTTTTCCAGTATGGCATCTTGGAGGTATCTAGATCAGGAATCAGTGACACCTTTCATATCACGAAAGATGATATCACCTAATAGAAGGCTCCCATTTGCTGTGGAATGGGGTGCAGGGGGTGAGGGTCAGGGAGCTGTAGGTCATGAGATCTTTTTTGGGAGTAACCTTAGCCACCTCAGCGGTTGCCTTGGGGGAACAGGGTGTGTGGATTCCTACTCGTTACTCCCAGCTCTGCCGTTATTTTGTGTGACTTTGGCTGAGTCACTCAGAGATTCTCTCAGTCTTAATATTTTATTTGTGAAGCAAGAGTTTTGAACAGATCCATGCAAATTCACATGAGGTATAATCTCAGATTTTAAGCTGTAGGGTTTCTCAAGCGACTGTGCCCCTCTGTCCCATAGGAATGTTGGTTTCCTTACTGGCAGCCCCCTTGAGGCCATCTTATCTGGGAGCCCCCCTCTCTCCCCATGGCTTTCTTGTGTGCCCCTTTGAGCATTGCATCTCCCCTGCCACAGTGTGCCTGTGCTGACAGGCGGGGGCCTTCTTGTTCTTTCTGCTGATTCCAGGCTTCAGTGCTGAGAGTCAGCCCTGCTGCCATGTGCCAACTTGAGTTAGAGACATCACAGCATGAAGCAAGGCCCTGCTGCCCATCAGCCACCAGCTCCTTCTCACCCTGGTTTCTCTTCTCGCTCTCAGTCCTGGCTTCCTCTTAGCCACAGGTCTTCTGGAAAGCCATCTGTTTCTTTTCCTGTTTTCTGACTGGCCAAGCCCTGTTGCCTCCCTATCGATCATCTTACAGATAGATAATATGCTGAACTTGATTCTGACTATATTGTGGAATCTGGCAGTAGGACTTTTTCAGAAGGTTTGCTCCTTAGGAGAGCTTCATGTAGGGCCATAAAACCTCTGAGAGAGGTCAGCCTGGACAAGCTGGTAGGGAGGTCATCCCATTAGCCAGCCCTGGAACATTCTAGAACACAGGTTCCTAAGACTGTTAGTGATCAAACTCAGCATGAAGGATTTTAATTTTTTTAACAAAGCATAATAATTATATGCACTTATGAGGTACCAAGTAATGCCTTCTTGTGACATTAACACGTGCATACCCAGAGTCACCAGACGTCAGACTTCCCTCAAGACCTTCTGATTAGCGGTTCTTGATCCGGGCCAGCAATTACGTCATCATTTAACAAGCATCTCATGTGCTTCTGGTGGTCAGCCAGAACCCCCCATTCTAGAGTTGCTTTTTTTTCCATGGAGATGTGGCTGCCTCATGAGACAACCAACTCCATTCATTCGGTCTCTGGAAACGTGCCTGAACTTTAAAACACCTAAATTATCAGTTGATTGGACTTAAACCTGCATTTATGGGTAAAATATAGTGATTTATCTAATGACTAGATAAAAATCAAGTGCCTATTTTTAACAGCTTTTTCTAGGCATTTATGAAGAGGTGGAATCATAGCTTGTGTGGGATATATTTACACAACTACTTAAAATGCTACCCATAATTTCTGTTTGTCTCCCTCATTTGCAAAACTTTTTTTCAGCTCTCCTTTTATTTGGTCGATATTGACTGTAGTTTTTTCAGAACCTCCAGATATAATTTTGATGAGGAAAGCTCTTTTCCACAGTCATCTCTACTAGTGAATAATGAATAAATGCCAAGCATCTCTCCAGAAGAAAGCACCAGATGACATCTTTTTAAGAATTTATATGTGTGTAGAGAGGCATGGAGACACACAGAGAGACAGACAAGCAGAGCTTCTGTCCGGTGATCACTTCTCAAATGTCTGCTACAGCTGGGGCTGGGCGAAGTCCTAGCCAGAAGCCAGGAATTTCATCCCAGTTTCCCATATGGGTTTCAGAGACCCAACTACTTGAGCCAGCATCTGCTTCCTCTCAAGGCCTTGCATTGATAGCAAACTAGAATCAGAACCCAGAGCCTGGAATTGAATCAGGCACTTGGGTATAACAGAGTACAGGCATCTTACCCTCCAGGTCAAAGGCCTGCCCTCAGATGACAATGAAAGCTGATTTCTGATGTTAAACTGGGCGTCAGCCCTGAGCACCGAGAGGGTAATGTGGCCACAAGAGTGTGACCAGTTAGTTTGGGGGACAGACTTCAGGGAGGCTTCCCCAGAGGGGCTGATGTCTCTCAGACTTAAAGGACAAGCAGGACAGTCACGTCAACAGGAGAAACCGAGTGGTCCAGATACAGGGAAAAGTGTATGCCAGGTTTCAAACATCAGATAGAGCAGAGAAATTCTGAAGAACTGCTTATGGTTTCCTTGCTTTGTCACCTCACAGATGAAATGGGGAAAGAAGAGGGCAGGCCAGGTGGTGAGTGGCTTTGTGAGCCATGGTAATGAGCTGAGTTCATCTCAGAGGCTCCA
This sequence comes from Ochotona princeps, assembly GCF_030435755.1. Lineage (NCBI taxonomy): Eukaryota > Metazoa > Chordata > Mammalia > Lagomorpha > Ochotonidae > Ochotona > Ochotona princeps. The sequence goes on along the minus strand of NC_080859.1, from coordinate 22,527,655 downwards.
GGCTAGGAACAGCTGGTCTGGTGGTGTTGACGGTTGTGACAAAGTGTAGCGGATACACCTAACACGCAGTGCTGACACTAAGCTATCGCATGCATATGGCCAACTCAGGCGTTCGTTTCAGCAACGCTACGAAGTAGATACTGTTATTATTCTCATTTTAGAAGTGAGCTGGTAGAGCCACTGAGATGTTCAGTAACTTAGTTAACTAACTTAGCTTGAACTGATGTACCCAGTAAATGGTGGAATTGAAACTTGGGTCCATCAAGTTTGGCTATAGAATCTAATTTCTTCACCAGAAGCAAGTTTGTATAGAAGAAGCTCCTCCTAGAAAGGCCAGGTGCATTCCTGGAGATAAGATGAGGCAGGAGTCATTTCACAGTTGAGGTGAGGAGTAATGATACCCTAAGTTTGGGCCACGACAGGTTGACATCCCACATCTGAACTTCACTTTTTTTTTCTTGGCATCAACTATGGGTTAGAGTAGACATTGTGGATTGAGGAGTTAGAGGCTTGTTCTTTGAATGACACTAACTTGCCGACCAGCCTGTTCTTTGGGCATCTTGTTGGGGCAGATGGTGAGCTGGGAAAGCTGTGCACAGGGAAAACCACAAGCCAGGAACTCCATCTTGGACAGGGTCCCAAGTACTTGGTCCATCTTTGACTGCCTTTCCAGGCACATTAGTGGGGAGTGAAAAGCCTAGACATACATGCGTCCAGTCATGGGATGCAGGTACCACAGGCAGTGGCTTAACCCACAGCACCATGGCACCTGCCACTGTCAGTTGATTGTTAGTGGATTTATTGGAGTTAATCCTCATTGGCACTGTGACTCAAAGGTGGTTACTTAATGTTTCTCTTTCACATGTCCATGTTTTAGTATTTTAGCCACTCACTATCTGATATTTTCTTATTTTTGATTTTTCACTCCTTCTATCCTGGTAGGGAGTAGGCCTTGCTGTTCATTATATTCCTAGGATCTGCCATAGAAGATCAATCTAATGGGTGGGTACTTATGTCCTTACAAGTTAGGTCAAGTCCACAGACCCAGTATTTATAACAACAAATCAGGATTTAAAAAGCCATGTGTCCTTTGGTTAAAGTGCTAAGAGGCTAGAGATGCCAACTGGCATGAGATGGTTTTGAAGGAGTGCGTGGCCAGGAGGACGAACCGTCAACTAGAGAGCCCGATACTGGCCCAAGTCTGAACAGAACCTGAGCAGATCACATGAGCTCTCGTGGGCTCCATTTCTCATCCACTCAACAGGGGATGGATGCAGTGGTTGCTAATTCACTTACCGACTCATGGAATAGAACTGTGTCACTATGTGATATGCAAGCCTAAAAGCTCACATTCCTATTAGGGTAAAGACAGTTCATCAGCAGCCACCCCAATCTCGCATGCCCAGTAAGGCCACCCCACACGTTGGGAGGCACTGTGATCGAGGGAGCTGTCTCAGCACGGCCAGGTAGAGTAGGAGGGATCGTAGCAGCCATTTCAGTCGCTCTGCCTTTCCACCCCTTCTGCCCTCCCCAGTAGGTAGGCATTATTGCTCTCCTCATTTGAAAAACACAGCTCTCAGTCACTTGCTCCCAATGACTCAACTGGCTAAGAGGGTTTTAACTTGGGTGTTCTGGCTGCCAGCTGCAGGCGCTGAAATTCCACACTGTCTCATCCTAGCTATGTCTTGGCAAGTGCAGGAAAAACAGCTAAATCATTTATGAGGGCCAAGTCAGTGCTTTAAGTCTCAGAGAGTTTTCTTCTCGGGAAATAGCTTTGATGGTTTAGCCAGAGAGTGCGCAAGGAGCACAGATCAACGTTGGGGTCTAGGAGGCAACTGGTGGCTGCAGTCAGGGAAGGGGAGAATATCTCAGCATCTGCTTGCAAGAATGCATTTTAGCTTTGGCCCCCAGGATGATTCACGGAGTCTCATTGTCCTTGTCCCCTGCTGTGCTCCCGCCCACTGTGACAGAGCAGCTCTCACTCCCTGGAAATGCAGAGGCAGTTGCTTCCCCAAGGTTTTAAGGAGTCTCCCGGGTCCTCCCCCGGCTCACTGATGTGATTCCTTTGAGCCTTTTTACTGTGTGCAGTCAGCAGCTAATGCAGGGTGGAGGGAATCCTTCCCACGGAAAACCAGCGGTGACACGACTTGTGGGTACAACTGTATGCTCGGAAAGATGTATAAAGGGAACCACAAAGCCCAGGGAGCAGTGGCTGGCAGGCTTCCAGAGGCAAAGCTGAATTAAAACCTCATTAAGCCGCTCGAGCCATGGTGGCTGTGCAGCGGCTGGGAGAGCTGCAAACAGAGGAAGGGAGGGGTAGGCAGCTCTGCCTGGCAAACAGCAGGCTGTGAGCAGGGCGGGGCAGGCCAGGAACCAAGACAAAATAAGACCCACGCTGGCCTGTCAGGCAGGTCTGGTTGTGAGTGTGAGTGTGCCCTGCCACATAATGTATGCGAAGTGCTAGAGAGCCTTTTATCTTCTTCCCTTTCCCAATGGTGAAATGTTAGATTGGAAGGCACTGGAACCCAAACAGTCCACATGGAAATGCCAAAATGGAGACTTTATGAAACAGAGATGAGGAACAAAGTCAGCCAGGCGTGAGATGTGCAGATGTGCCGTGTGCTCTGTCAGCACCACTGGGCTCTGCACAAGCCTGGTGGAAAGCAGAAGGGCATGGGGGCCTTGTGTGCAATGCTGCGTGTTACTGCATCTGTTGTTGGAAATTTAATTAGATTTTACTAGAAACAGAAGCAAGAAGTGCACCATCAAACGACCGGCAGTCCTGCAGGATGGTCAGTCCTGCAAGGGAGGACCGCCATGGACTTGCCCACAGGGAGGTGCAGCGTGGTCCCTTGTTTGCAGCGCCTTGGCGGGCTGACTATGGACTGTGCACCTGTCGTGTGGGATCACCTTGTAGCGAGGCTCCCCTCAACCATGGAGAAGGGAGAAGGTTCCCCAGAGTGCACATGCCAGCTTCATGGTGAGGCACAGCCTGTCCCTTGTAGGGAAGATGCCCAGCTTCCACCCCTACCCAGGACACAAGTCACGTGACCTTGGTTTGGGGGTCCTTTTGTCCTCAGGTGAGCTGAAGTAAAGAAGAATGTTAACATGTCCTCTTGGTGGCGCTGCTGGTGCTCAAAAACAAGCCAAACCTCTCCCCATCCCCCCACTGCCTGGTTCCTAACCCCTTCCAGCTCAAGCTGCTTGTCCACAGCCCTGAGCTGAGGAGGCCCCAGGCTGCCTTTCCAAGCCTTTGTTTTGAAGCCTGCATCTTCCACTCATCTTGATTGCTAGAGAAGCCATCATCTGCTCACAGTTTCTCAAAGAAGGGACCACAACACCCTTGGACTCACCTGCAGAATTCCAGGTCCCACAGGTGTCTCAGGAGTCAGAGGAGCCATGCAAATCTGCATTTTCAAACAAGATTTATGTAGTTTTATCTGCAGGCAGATAGTACACACACAGAGATCATCCATCTACTGGTTTACCTCCTAAATGGCCATGATGGCCAGAGCTGAGCCAATCCAAAGCCAGGAGCCGGGAGCTTCTTCTGAGTCTCCCACATGAGTATAGGAGCCCAAGAACTTGGAACCATCCTTCACTGCTTTCTCAGACCATTAGCAGAGATCTGGATCAGAAGTGGCACAGCTAGGACATGAACCAATGCCCATATGGGATGTTGGCACCTCAGGAGAGGGCTGGCTAGCCAGGTATGCCAACTGTACCACCCCTCCTATCTGTGGGACTACTTAAGCCCAGGAACTTTCCACCTGCAGTCTACCACGAGTGTCCCTGAGGCTCTGAGAAGTCACAGATCCCCAGGCCTTGAACCACGAAGAAGGGCTAGCAAGGTTTACATTGTTGGCCACTTCCTGGGAAGGTCACGAGGCTCAAACATGGCCCCACCAAAGGTCAAGAGCTTGTAAAGCTACAAGCACTCTTACATTACTGATTTGTTTCATCTGGGGTACCACAGTGTGCCTGGGGAGTATTTTTTTTTTTTTTTTTGGTATATGGGGTTGGGGGAAGAGAGGGGTGTTTCCTGTACAGAAATTCACCTTGATGAAGAGGTAGAATTAGAGAACTCTTACTGTTCTTGCCTTCTGTTTCCCTCACCTTCTCTCCCTCCGTTCTTTCCTGTCCCCGTGCAAGCTCTAACCCTCTGTAAGATTGCAGTGTTCTCATAGTGAAAGTTTGCCTAGAATTGAATCACAATAACAAGCTGCCTTTGGGGGAACCTTCATTGTGGTTAAGCTACCACCGGTGACACTGGCATATATGTGACATATCAGTTTTGAGTCCTGGCTGCTCCATTTCCAACCCAGCTCGCTGCTAATGCATCCAGGAAAGTAGTGGGGGAGGGCCTGAGTCCTTAGACCTCTGCCACACACCATGGGACACCTGGATGGAGTTTCTGGTTCTTGGTTCTTGCCTGGCCATTTAAGGAGTAAACCAGCAATGGGAGAGTCTCCCCATCCCACTCTCTCTGTCTGCCTCCCTCTGTTAACTCTACCTGTGAAATAAACGAGTACATCTTTCAAAAGGAAAAAAAAAAAAAAAAGAAAGGCCAATGCCTTTTCTAAAGAGAATCTGCTCTGCTTTGTAGCTGGGAGGACTTGGAGGCAGCAGACAGGGCAGCGCTGGCGGTTGACTGAGCCAGGGGCAGAGCTGGGGCAGAGCTGGGGCAGGGCGGGGACAGGGCGGGGGCAGTTTGCCCCACTTTGCACTGTGAGATGAATCCACCCCACCGCCCACCCCGTGGAACAAGGATTGGACTCTCCCAGCCCCTGCCCCTACCCGGCCGCTGGTTACCGAGGATTAACAACCTTCCTCAGCTTCTCACGATCATGCTACGTGGAAATCAAAGGCCTTTTTATTCTTTAATTATTGTTTCTACATTTTACTTGCGAAGTGTTCATGTTTTCAGGGACAGGAAGTTGTCAGCTAAAGCACTCATTCAGGGGGAGTGGGAATTGGCCACGCATCCTCCTGATGATACTCAGTCACCGCCCTGGAAAGACCAGTGGAAAGGCTTTAGTCCTTGTTGATTGTTTTCCTCCTGAGCTTTTCACCACTTTGTATCTCGCATTCTATCCTCTGGGGCAGACCTCTGAGCTGCTGTCGGTCTGGGCTTGCCTTGGCCCCCAGCCTCCTAGCTGCTGCAGGTGGGGCTCGGAGTTGGGCGAGGCAAAATTCTGTGCTTGACAAAGGCTTCCTGGTGTGTGTGTGTGTGTGTGTGTGTGTGTGTGTGTGTGTGTAGAGGAGTGTTACGCTCAAGGGACAAAAGACTGCATATGCATCCACCATAGAAGATAACATTTTGCTTCTAGAGCTCTCCCCATCATGTGGATATGCTAAAGCGAACACCACCCACAACCGCATTCAAAGACCCACGGATTGAACGATTTTCAAAAGGAGGAGAAGAAAGAATCCCCAGCAATGACTTGAAGAGTCCAGGCTGCTTTTTTTGAGTCCTTTTTGTCAACTCGGGGCCGCGGGACGCTGCAGACAAAAGTTTCATTGTCTGCAAAGACCCCCCGCTGCTTCCAGGGGCCTCAGCCCTGGGCCTCCTTGGAGCCTGAGGTGGAGCAGGCCCCTTTTTGTCACAGAAAAGCCTTGGCTGCTGCCCTGCCCCCACTGGGTCCAGGTCCCAGGCCCCAGGAAAGCCTGGCTGTTTTGCTAAAGACTCACTTGTCCATGGGGTGGCAGGGTAGGGGTGGGGAGGCTGGTGTGATCACTGCCCTTCGTTCTGGAAGCTTCTTTTCTGATGCATCCAAATGTGACCTTTGCGGCCAAGGGCGACTGCTTCAGCGGCAGAATGCCTGGCCCAGTTCCCACAGTGAGACATCCGTGAAGTATGCAGCTCCATGCAGGTCCCAGCCGCCTACAAGAGAGGTTGGCACTCAGGAGAACACTGGGCGGGGGCGCCACAGACCCCCTCAGCCAGGCCCCCAGGAGGCTCAGCTCTTGGTTCTGTGGTCCTGAAGAAGAATGTAGCCAGCATTATAGCCGGGACAACAGCCAGAGGCTCTCTCTCTCAATCCCTTCCTTCATCCACTTTCATCATATCAAAAGGCTTTTGTTGGGGGAGCGGCCGTGGCCTCTTGGTGTACGCCTTGGTGTCCCTGCTCTCAGTCCTTCCAAAGCTGGACTCAAAGCACATCATTAGTTGGAGTCCTGGGTGAACTAGTCTGAAAACAAGCTTGGGGCGAGTGGAGGTGAGCAGCTGTCCATGGCATTTGTTGTGTTTGCGAGGGCTGCCGCCCGCGAGGACCAGCCTGACTGGCGAACGGTAAGAAGTCCTTCCACCCACCCCTTGCCCCTTGCCGCATCCCAGCCGGGCCAGACAAGCTGGCTGCCAGGTGGGAAGGGTTGTACAGAATGGGCAGTCGCTTGGGTCGCGTGGGTGTTGTGGCTTGGCTGCACATCCTAGAGAATGCAGGCAGCCTTGGGGCCATCGCATAGGATGGCGGAGGGAAGCAAAGGGCTGGCATTGCATGACTGTCTCTGCTGTGACTTCCTGCCTGGTGGGACCTCAACGGCAGTGAGGCGGACGTCTTGCTGCCTGGTGCTTTGGTGCCTGCTTCAGAAGTTGTGTTTAAGGAGCCGACTTCGCTTGCCCCTGGCCTTCAGCTTTGGCTTTTTTTTTTTTTATCTCGTCTTGGCCACAATGGAAGGGTGCGGACCTGTCCATGCTGTACATTTTCATTGCATATTCCATTCGATTTGCTTTGGCTTTTCCTTGAAATGCACATGACTGTCAAAAACAAACAAACAACAACAACAAACCAAAGCCAAAGAGCCATAGCCATCAAGTTACAGAATTCTGATTCACAAGAAGTGGATTTTCTTTCCTGTGGTTGAATGCATTTTTTTCAAGCCTCCTTTTGAGTTCCTCTCCCTGATGCTTCCTGGTTTCTCTGCATGTACTTCCTTTGGGCTTTTCCCTAACTCTCCATTGGCATTCGATCTCTGTGCCTCGTGTGTTTTTCCATATCCAAGGCCCAGGAACCAGCACTACAGAGCTGTTTTGTATACCAACACTGGAGATAACTGACCTGGGTCCACACCCCGGCTTGACCACCTACGAGTGTGACCCCCTAATTCTCTTCTGCAGATTCAATGTGCTCCATGGAAAAGGGGGGACAACGGTGATGTTTCTTTGTTGCTGAAACTCTTATGGGGACTCAGTGAAATGTCGTGAATGGCACCTGACGCTGTCATTGAGTTTGGACTTCTTCTAAGTGGGATGCGGGGTTTGTTGGTGAATATTAAATGTTAACTTAGGGGATCCTGGTGAGATAGCCTAGTGGCTAAATCCTCACCTTGCATCCACCGAGATCCCATAAGGGCATTAATTGGTATCCTGGCTGTTCCACTTCCCAGCCAGCTCCCTGCTTGTGGCCTGGGAAAGCCATTGAGGATGGCCTGGGACCTTGGGACCCTGCACCTGTGTGGGAGACCCAGAGGAAACTCCTGCTTTCGGATTGGCTCAGCTCCAGCTGTTGTGGCCACTTGGGTAGTGAACCAGAGGATGGAAGACCTCTCTGTCTCAAGCTTACGTCTATATATCTGTCTTTCCAATTAAAAAAAAATAGAATACATCTTTCTAAATGTTCATTAAGAGAAGATGTTATAGGAGAATGGGCTTGGCAGTGATGGTGCCGGTGGGTGCTAAGCATTTCTGTCAACACCTTTCTGTATCCGTGGTGACCAAGCCCAAAACCATAGATTCTGTCTTGTTTTTCCTAACCACTTTATTGAGATAGAATTTGCACTTGATCGAATTTGAAGGAATTCCCAATTTAAAGGATACCTTTGATGTATAATTTTTAACTTTTAAAGTTTGACAGAAATATGCATATAACAAAACTTAGCATTTTTAAAAGTTTTTTTTTCCGGGTACAGTTCAGTAGCATTAAATTGGCAACGTTGTTACAACCCTCACTTCTGTTTTCAAAATGTTTTCATTATCCCACACCGAAACTGTACCTTTTAGACAATAACTTCATTCTCTCTTCCCTGGCTCCCTGTAACCGCTGGCCCACTCTGTGAATACGCCTAATTCTAGATATTTCATGTCAATGTAATCAGACTCTATTTGCCTGTTCATGTCTGGGTTCTTCCAGCCAGCACCATGTCTTCTGGGTTCATCCATGTCTCATTAGCTGAACTTGGTCCTCTGTGTGGCTGCGTAGTATTCTGGGGGATGGATATACCGCATTGGATCTAATCCTTCCAAGATGGGTGTTTGCATCATTTCAGGTTCACCCATTGTGAATGACACTGTACTTGACATTGACCTGAAGCATCTGTGGGGGCACGTTGCCTTCCGTTCCCCCTGGAATTGCTGGCTCACAGAGCACTTGTTTGGGGATGTTTGAATTGCTCCTGGATGAGTTTCCTGACTCTTCTCTTCCAGGGCTCTGTCTCCTTCAGCCCCTCTTACCTGTCCCGTCCCTCCACCTCTCCCTGCCCCAGCTTCGTGGTCACACGTCACCCTCCCACTTCCTGGAGGGAACTCCCTCTTCTTTCTCAGTTGTCAGGTGGCAGACCATCCATCACTTCCGAGGTCCCACCCACCAGCCATCATCTCACTGTGGGGGGGGGGGGGAGGAATCTGGGAAGGTCCACCGGGAGGCCCCAGCCCACTGTGGCCACTGGGCGTGACCCTGGAATTTGTAAGTTGTTTAGCATCAGGGATGTGGAGAGCAAGTCCCCGTGGGATTTCGATCCCTCATCCCACACCCCGCTGTGCAGGTCTCCAGCCGCTCTGCTGTGATTTGCTGCTGCAGCCTATGGGAGGGTTGTTCGCCACGTTTCATTTGCTCACGGTTTCTCCCATTTGCTCCAAGCAAAGTGCATTCATTCAGGAATGCCCCCCTCCCCTCCAGACCCGCGAGAGCCTGCCTCAGACAGCCATTCTGGCTGCTGGGCTAATTGTTAGCTGGGCTTTCTGGATGTCATTCATTTCACAATAAGGCTTCTAATTAATCTCCGCGCAGTTCTCACCAGAAGAAAGGCTGCTGCGAAGAAACATCCCCAATTACCATGAAAAAGGAAATGTCAAGAGCCCCGATGATTTTTCTGGCATCCGCCCCTTGTCTGAGCTGAAAATCGCCATTAAGGCACCCAGGCTGCCCGGTGATCAAGCATGAAAACTTGAGGGGGTCGGTGAGAGAGAGGAGCTCTGGACCACACAGACCCAGCCGTGGGGGGCGGGGGGATCCTGCTGCCCCCACAACCCCCGGCTTAGGAGCACCGATTGTTTCCCAAGACTCGCTAGCCCCTGTGCACAGGCAGCAGCGGAGGCGGCAGCGGCAGAGGCACGCATTCCTCTGCTGCTCCAGCCGTGGGCAGGGCAGCTTTCGGATCAGCAAGCTCAAGGTCTTGTTTGTGTTTGTGCCTGCAGGACAAAAGATCCTTCATCACCGAAGTGATGTGTTAGAGACAGTCGTCCTGATCAACCCTTCCGATGAAGCCGTTAGCACTGAGGTAAGTTAGGAGGGGAGAGAGACGCCACCTGGGGAGGGCAAGACCTGGATGTGGGAATCAGCTTCCCTTAACCTGCCCCGGTCCATGGGCAGTTCTTGGCTGGGGTCTCAGCACCGCACCAGACCGCCTCTCCCGGTGAGGAAGATTTCAGCTGGCGCTGTGAGGTTTGGCTGGGGTCTGGGGCTGCAGAGTTTAGGTAGAAATGGGAGCATGTGCTGGGGTGGGCTCTGTAGGGATTCAGCAGGGGGAACAGACCTCATGTCCCCAGGCTGCAACCTGCGGGACCCAGAGCTGAAGGCTAATGGCTTCTCGGAGGTCTCCCTCTCCCTCTGCCGCTACTCAGAGGTGCCCTACATCCCTTCCTGTGGCTGGAAGGCAGGCAAGCCTAGTGGCCAGCATCAGAGACCACCTGAGTTCATAAGCCTGGCTCTGCCACTTGCTAGATGATGGCCTCAAGCGAGCAACTCATTGCCTATCTTTGTCGTTGAACTGGGATCATAACTTGCCTGTGCATTTAATGTTTGTATGTAACCCTGTGCTTAGAAGTCCCACAGTATGCTTCAAAGAGTGGCATATAATGACTGACATGTGTGTGATGGCCATATCATTATTATTATTACCATATGAAGTTGTTGCTAAGAGGTGTAATAGGATATCCCACAGCCCGTGACCGTGCCAGAACTTGGCCAGAGGAGGTGATGAGGCTCCATTTCCTGCTCCCTTTATTACGGTGTGATGCCTTACAGATTGAGGTGCTTCAGGAACGTGAGAGTTATCAGTTATCTTGCCATCTCCATTATCTGCAGCACCTTCTACCCATGCTTTGAGAATGTCTATGTGCTATATTGTTGGAATTATGGTGTAAATGAAATTAAAATGATGCCCTAAAATGCTCTTTCTTCAGTTGGCTTGTCATTTTGGGAATGTTGTAAGACCACCCCCATTACGGAATTCCAGCACATATCTGCCATGATGCCAACCTGCCCAAGCCTCAGTAGTAGCCATCCCCATTCCATCTTACTGCTGGGAATCATTAACTTACTTCCCATTTGTGAATGTACCTGTTCTTGGCTCTTCCTCTAAATGCAGTCATGTAACATGTGTGGCTTTCTGTATCTGGTTTATCAGAGGCAGTCCATGTGGCAGCACGTATCAGCACAGCATTCTTCTTAATGGCTTAATAATAATATTCCATTGTGTGGACATGCCATACTGTTCGTGCAGTGCTGCTATGCTGATGGCTGTGACAAGGAGCCGTGTGACCCACTTCTGCCTCAAAATATGATCAGCAACACTCCCTTGACCCATTGATGGCAGGAAGTTGAAGGAGGTGAGGCGGATAGGAAACTCAATAACCAGTTCAAGAAGTAATTACAACTTGGAAAAAGCTGGAGGGCTTGTGTCTGTCCAGCAGACCACTGGGAACAGTTGTGAGAAAGGAAAATGGGAAAAAAGGAAAGTTTTTCTACAGATCCAGTCTGCCCGTAGAGCAGATAGGATTGAGACGTTACTTATACACCCGTGTTTTGCTAGGAGTATACCAGGGCTTCCTGGGTAAGGGGTTATGGCCAACCATGATGCCTGGCACATACTATGCTCTGAGGAGCATTCATGAGTCAGACTGCGAACAAATACCTTGGAGCTGAAACGGGCATTTCTGCTGAAGGACAGCTGGCTTCCTGCCACCCAGAGTTCACAGAGAGTTCTTTGGTGCAAACTATTTGCAATTCAATGTCAGAGGTTGCTATTGACAGGCAGCCTTTCCTTTCTGTCCAGGGTCAAGCACCTTACTGATCCCACTGCTCGTGGAGCAGCTGTGCTGTCTGTGTGGCTTGCTAGGAGCCATGGGATCCTGGATAAGAGAGGCTGATTTGGGGATCCAGGCTGGGCCCCCCAGGGGAACCTGGGCTGTGTGTGGTGACTTAGTCTGGGAGATCATCCCCCCGCCTCCACCCGTTTCACAGACCACAGTCGGCCAGCAGACACTTCCCAACAGGTGTGGAACAAATGCTGGCCAGCTGTGAGTTCTGCTTTCAAACAGAACAGCAAACTAAGGGGAGAAAGTGCACTATCGCATTGATGTGTCAGTTGTAGCAAAACTGTGAACGTGGCGTTGGTGGGTGAACAGAGGCACTAGGGCTCCGTGCGGCGCCCCCAGCCCTCACTCCCAGGGTGGGATTGCAAGTCTCAGGGAGCAAGCTCCTCTCATGGGTGACTAAGCCTCAGGGCCCCAAAGGCTCAGTGGTCATGTTGGGATGGTGGGATGATGGTGCTACCCAGGGCTCTGGGCCGGTGTGCTGTGGGATGGCAGTGGGATGGTGGTGCTACCCGGAGCTCACAGCCGATGCTCTGTGCTTGATTTCAGGTGCGCTTGCTGATCACTGACGCCGCCCGACACAAGCTGCTCGTGCTGACTGGGCAGTGCTTTGAGAACACCGGAGAGCTTATTCTCCAGTCCGGCTCTTTCTCCTTCCAGAACTTCATAGAGATTTTCACAGATCAAGAGGTGGGTTCCTGTGGGGGAGCATCTGAGCTTCCAGGGATGACCTCATTGTCATAGCTTTGAGGCCACTTTTTGAAAGCACTAGGGGAGATGGAAGAAGGGAGGGCATGTTACAGCTCTTTTGAAATCAGCAAAACCATGGGATTCAAAATACTTTCCGTCCTGTGGCTCTGCGCCAGAAGCATTCAGAGCAGTCGTCTGAAATGGACTGGGGCCACTCTGCATGTACCAAAGCTCTAGATGGACTGGAGGCTGGGGATTGAGGGTAAGTGGAACAGTCAACATTTACAGATGTCAAAAGTAATCAAGAAAACTTGAAATTACAGAGCCCAAAAGAAAACTCTGGTTTCCTGTCTTCTCAAGAAATACTTCAAAAACCTCTAGGGCTTTTGGTGGGATTTAAGTGCCCTACATCTCTTTTCAGAACTTGTACCAATGTTGAGGATCTATTTCTGCTCTGTTAGACTGTTAATACTTGACCACAGGGTTGGAACTTGGGTTTGAGCATCCAGAAGGAGTGAGAGGTCTAGCCAAGGAGACACATAGGGAAACGGGGCAAAAAACTGGAATTGGATCCTTAAGTATTTCCAACGCCTCTTAGTCAAGAATGTAAAATTATTGAAACCAGATTAAACCAGGGATTTTTGATAAAAACCTGATCAAAGATTTTATTAATTTCTGCTTGAGCATTGATCCTAGCTGGAAAAATTTCCAAAATGCTGTCCCTCCCCCCATTTTTGTTTGAAGCTCTTTTATCAGTAGCACTTCCAGAAGCAATTTAGGATCCTCTGCATGGCATGCTGGGATTTACCCAGAGCTGCTGGCCGATTTCTTGCTTTTTTTTTTTTTTTTTTGGTGGGGTGGGGTGTAAGATTTATTTGAAAGGCAGAGCTACAGAGATGGGAGAGAAAGATGGACAGACACATGCACACGTATAGAGGTATGGGAGTGGTCCTTCACCCGCTGGCTAACTCCCCAAATATCAGCAGCAGTTACACTGGGCTAGGCTGAAGCCTGAAATCTGGAACTCCATTGGAGTCTTCCACTTGGGTATTGGGGCCCAGTGACTGGAAGCCATTTTCTGCTGCTTTCTCAGGTGGATTAGCAAGGAGCTAGATCGGAAATGGAGCAGCTGGGACAAGAACTGGTATCCATATGGAATGCTGGCATTGCAGGTAGTGACTTAACCTGCATACCACCCGCACACCACAGTGCCAGCTACTCTATGATTTATTTGAAAGACAGTGTTACGGAGAGAGAGAGGGAGAGAGAGACCTTTCATCTGTTAGTTCATTCGCCCAAATAGTGACAATGGTCAAGGCAGGACCAGGCCAAAACCAGAGCCAGCCCTCCCACCTGGGTGGCAGAGGTCCAAATATTGGCCCATCATCTGCTTCCCCAGGCACATGAGCAGGAAGCCCAGTCAAGAGTGGAGCAGTCACAGCTCTAGCTCTTTCATCTTGGTATCCACTGTACTGACACATAGTAAAGGTGTTAAGCCACAGTGCTCAATTGTATTGACATCCCCAAGCTAGAGCTACAGTTCTTTCTCCTGCCCTGAAATTGGTGTGTATGTGATCACTACAAGGTCAGGTCTGTGTCCCCGAATGAGCATCTGATAGCTCAAAGGTCACATGCCCTATTAGTACCTTTCCTTGGGGAGCTATGAAGGCCTAGAAGTGGCTCTGGGACATGGTGGGCAGTTAGGTGGTCTGCTTTTAACTCAGGCCAGCCCTGAACCCCTGGCTTTGTTTATACACACATAGGTACTTTTCTGCACACCTGTAGAACTTCTACAATCAGTTTCTAGTGATCGCTTTCTACTACTATCATCGGTTTCTCATTTTTGGCCATAAAACCCAAAGAAAATGCATAGTATTTGTCATTGCCAAGATTTTAAATCTGGAGTGATCACAGTTCATCCATCTAGATGAGCAAGAGTGTTAGAAATATTGCTGCCTCAATCATTTTTCAAGACCACAAAGGCAGAGCTGTCACACGATGGATTATGCATGCGCCAGATTTTTCATTGATTGCAGAAGACAAAGAAGCAGCGTAGAGTGTGGCTTGAGTTCCATTCAAGGGCAGATTCCCTAGGTTCTGTAATCACTGCTATTGATCACTGAAGGACACACATCTCCGTTGAGCTTAGGCAGGACTGTGGAGGCCAGAGACTATGTCATTCTCTTCTCTGTGTGTTCCCGTGACCTCCTGCTCTGACACTCGGGACGAAGTGGTGCTCACCAAATGCGGAAAACATTTTCCTTAACATGTTTGGTCCATGGTGATGGAGAGGTGGGAGGAGAGGAAAGGGGGACGATGTCAGATAGCATTCACTCTTCCTCTTGCCCTGACCACAGAAAACCATCAGGGATGCTAATAAAAGGATGCCACAGTTAAAGTGGACTGAAGATTGCTGGACCAGACCAACGGTATCAGTCTTTGGAGCGAGGGCTGCCTATTGTTGTCTTGTAAAATGAGTTCAGGATATAATGACTCAGTGACAGAGGGTCTTTAATTGTAATTTGGGTCCAGCTCTGCCTTTTTGATCAAGTCCTATAAACATACTACGCAACGCCAGAGAAACCAGAGACCCAATTTTGTAAAAACATAAATTTTTTTTTTACAAGAATAGCTAGAAACAAATAGACTGTAAAAAACAGAACTGTGAGCGTGCTTTGAACTTCAGAGTTGTGGAGAATTAATCACCAGAGGTCAATTACAAAACCAGAACTTAGCAAGATAGAGCTGCCATGTGGCTCATCCCTCTCCCAGCCATGGTGAAGTCATCACCTCTCAGCCTCCCTGTTGGAGACTTCCCTCTTATTTGTGTTCTGGTATCTTCAAGGGAAGGAATGAGATCCCTTCCCTCACCCCACCCCAGGGTCTTCCACAGTCCTCAGCACCACTGCCAATCTCTCCCATCCAGAGGACTATTTATCCTCACTCACAGTTATCCATAAACTACGACAAGTTCTTTTAGCTTCCCTGGTCCTTATCCTCCCAGAAAGGGAGATTGAACAGGTTGCAGGCAGAATACAAGAGTTCAGTCTTGGGCACGTGTTCATGCCTTGGTGTTTTTCAGATGGTCAGAGTATGATGAGTCCAGAGCTCAGATAGCTCAGAGTTGAAGGATGTTAGTTTGGAATCCAGAATCATATTTGAGGTATGTTAAGCATGGTAGATGAGAACATCATCAAAGGGAAATGAACCCAGACGAGAAAGGGTCCCGTGTTTAGCATTTAGAGATTGAGCACAAGGAAGGAGGTGTGTTTCCATTTGGTTTCCGTTTCGTTTTGCTTAATGTCATGTCTCAACCTGGACACCATCTTCCAGGACTCATTTTACCAAGTGAGGGTTGGGAGCATCAGTGATTGCCACAGTTTCCATCCAATACAGTCTTCTGTTAAATAAATCAAAAAGTAATTCTTGACTTAATGCACAAGTCAGTGTCAACAGGAAATGCAGGCTTCGAGGAGCAGTGCCTTTTATGTTGTTTTAAAGCTCCTTTTAAGAAGAAAACACAATTATCAATACACAGTTAGGCAGCCAGCTTTGATAGGGGACCATGCGAGTGAGGAGCCTTGATGTTTAAGCTGGTTTAGTGTTATGATAAATCCATTCCAGTGTTAGCTAAAATCCCCAAGTCGTTTGTTTCATGGATGGAGCTGTTAGTCACATGTCCCAATCCTGTACTTTACCCTGCCTGGTTTACTGCACCTTACACTTATCCCTTTAGAATGCCATCCTCTAAGACTTAACTATCATCAGCCAGTGTCAAGAGCTTCTTACAGATATACTAATTCTGCCACCCCATGCTTTGTAAGCCTCTCACTTTTATGTTTTCACCATCTCCATCCAAGTGAACGCTTAACAGGACAGAAATGGGCCTGCCAGCAGCCCAGCAGCCCTCCTTCAGGCTGACACGAAGCATCACTGTTTACATGGTGGTCTTAAAAATCCATTTAATTCTGCTCTCCTTTGCCTCAAAGATTCTGTTGAGCATCTTGCTAAAGCCTAGCGATACCATGTCTATTGTACTTCCGCATCCGCTGGGCCAAGTAACCTAATCAAAGAAGGAAATGTGGTTAGTGGGCTGTGGTTTAGAAATTCAAATATTGTTTCATGAATGTCATCTGCAGTAAAGCCATTTAGTTCCTCTATCTTCCTTCCTCTTCCCAACATGCCTGAACTTAATCAGAGAAGGTAATTAACAAAAAAGATGATCTCCACCCAAAGCCATCTTTCTTCCAGTCATGTCTGTCAGCCATCTCTGTGCGAAGCAGAGCAGCAGTCGGTGTGTGTGATGAGTCCCAGCAGGCCCATGGCACGTCCCAAGGGCCCTGGCCAGGAAGACAGTGAGCGCCGGAAATGGCCTTGTTTGGTGCATTGCATTGAACATGTATGGAGCCTGACTGTGAAAGAGGAGATGTTTCTTCAAGAGTCACGGGAAATGCAGAGTTCAATAAGACAAAGCATAGATTTCAAAATTTTGCAGCAAAGTAAATGTGTCATTTCATTCCAGAGTCTCTATGAAGCTTTCAGGAAACAAAGATAACTAAGATACAAAAAACAGATGTCTCCTGCTATTCAGAAATGTTTCGTGTTTTTACTCTGATGATGGATATTCCCCAGGTCCAAGTCTTAGTTCCAAGTTGTGAGCTTCCTGGCCACTGATGTCATCTCTGCATCCTCCTCACTGGTGTCATCCATTCATTGCAGCAGCACTGACTGGCTGTCACCGTGAGCTGGGCACTCTTAACACAGCTCCTTCCACTGAGGCACTCACTGTCTGTGTGCTCCGAGGCCGCCTTGCTTCCCTCCTTCCACCAGCACTGCTACCCCCTCACCCACACCACACGCTGTGCTCCTCCAGGGGGGTAGATTTTTTTTTCCTCTAGGAAAAGAAACTCATCCATCAGCACAGACTTCTGCTTTGCCTTGAACATTGTGGTTTTCCACTCCCTGCTCCCCCAGCCCCCCGTTGGCGTTTTCCCCTCCATGGCTTCGACTTCCTTAGAACTCTGTGTAATCTTGCTTTTTACTTTAGATCATTTCCTGCATTTTATAGAAACTGATGTACACTGGTAAGAGGATGGACTGAAGGGAGATATTCTTATGTCGTCTCACCTTTGGGCTCTGTGACTTCACACCTCTGATAAAAAAAAAAGCTGGTGATTTGGGAAGGTGTTCTGGTGCAGAGGGTTAAGCTGCTGCTTCTGGTATTTGCATTCTGTAAGTTTTATGTAATCGCCTGGGACTGATTCCTGACCCATATGTGATAGTTTCCTGCTAATGTCAACCCTAAGAGGCAGCAGGTAATGGCTCAAGTTCTTGGGTCCTGCGACACACTAGAGACCGCAATGGATTCTGAGCTTCTGGCTTCAGCCTGGTTCAGCCCTGGCTGTTGGGGCGTTTGGGAGTAACATAATGGCGATCACTCTCACATCTTTCTAAGTAATGTAGATAATAATCTTTTTTAAAATTTTTATTCATTTTGATTGGAAAATAAGATTTACAAGAGAAGGAGAGACAGAAAGAAAGATATTCTGTCTGTTGATTTACTCCCCAAGTGGCTGGAGGTGAGCCCATCGGAAGCCAGCGGCCAGGAGCTTCTTCTGGGCCTCCCACATGGGTGCAAAATACCAAAGCTTTGAGCCATCCTCTTCTGCTTTCCCGGGCCACAAGCAGGGAGCTGGATGGGAAGTGGAACAGCCACTTTGCTGGGGAGGTTAAGGATAATTTACACAATCTGAATTATCTGTACCCTCACTCTCCCCTGACACATACACACACACACACACACACTTTAGAGTGGCCTCTGAATGTTAATGTTCTGACACAGTGGAGACCACTCTGATCCTAGAAGGCTAGATTGCAGAGCTGGTGGGTGGTGATGATTGCATGAGGGGAAACCTTGTATCTTTCCCCTCCCTCACTGCCCCTCCAGGACCTAGAGAACTGTGGGCTGACCCATGGAACTGACTTACCAACCTTGCTGAAACAGCAAGAGGGCTGGGACTCCTTGCATGATTCTGCCTTATAGTTTGCTAAACTAAAACCATCTGGCCTTAATCTGGAGTGAAAAGGCAAGCAGTGTTTTCCTTAAACCACAATCACCGTTTTGATCCCAGTTTGCTTTTCCACATCCCCATACTTGGGAACTACTTAGCAATGTACTCAAAAGCAGCTGAGCTAAATATGGGCTTAGCCACTCATGCCTGCCCATCCGACCATGAGAAGAATGGGAGGGCAGGCCTTCGGGGCCGTGCTGAAGATTACCACTTGGGACAACTGCATCCCATATGGAGGCTCTGGGTTTGGGGCCTGGCTCCGCTCCATATTCCAGCTTCCTGCTAATGTGCACTTTGGGAGGCAGCAGCAGTGGCTCAAATAGTTGGATACCTGCTATCTACATCAGAGATCTGGACTGAGTTCCCAGCTCCTGGCTTGGACCTGGTCCATCCTTGGCCATGTGGGCATTGGGAAAGTAAACCAACGGAAGGGAGATTCCTGTAGGTCCATCTGTCTGTTTGCCTTTTAAATAATTGTTTTCTAATTTCAAAAAAGAAAAGAATGGGTGCAGGAAGCAAGCAGAGTGTCTCATCCTGGACTTTAGCATGAACTGGGGTAGACATCTGGGGAACCTGCTTCCCATATTGGATTGCTAGTAAGAATTTAGTCATGGTTATTTAGTTTTAGAAGTTTTTGCATTTCTGTTTGCAAGGCGAAGAAATAGCAAATGGGGATAAAATCTGACCATTGGCTTATATAATTGGCCAACTAGTTTAATCATCAGACAATAATCATAAAAACATTTGTATTTGCAAACAATCCGCTGGGTAAACCACTCATATTTTAGGTAGTAGGGATTGATACAAAAAATGAGTAACTTTTTGTAGTAATAGTCAATGCCTTCCTGACTCCCATGGGTGGACAGTCCACCAAAAAAGTTTTTGGTGCCTATCAGTTTCTGAAAAGAGATACAAAATATGTTATCTAAATTTCTTTAACGTGTGCATCACTTGCTTACCATTTGCCAAGCTGAGTGGATTAAAAGAAACAGTCTTGTGGCAGTGATTAAATGACTCAGAGCTTTTTCCTGTGCTGGTTCAGTGTCTTTTAAAGGGCATCCTGGCATAATGTGTCTTTGCAAGAGTACCCAGAGTATCTCATGGCCACAGTGAGCCATGCACTGATTGTACAGCTGCCACTGGTCTTCTAACTGGAGCCGTGTTCTGGAGTGGCTGGAGGTCACAGGGAATGGGGCAGAAGGATTTGGGGATGCTGGGGACACAGGCTGCACCCCTTCTGACATGCAGGTATTTTCGGACTCAAAAAGTACTGTTCCGTTGCCAAGCAGCCCTGTGGTCCTGTGTCAGCAACTTTAGGTGGAGATGATGGGATGGTGACAGTTACCTAAACCCCTTCTTCCTTTCTTTTCTTTTGTTAAAATCCAGATTGGGGAGTTACTGAGCACTACCCATCCTGCCAACAAAGCCAGCTTAACCCTGTTCTGTCCCGAAGAAGGGGACTGGAAGAATTCCAATCTTGACAGACATAATCTGCAAGACTTCATCAACATCAAGCTCAACTCAGCTTCTATATTGCCAGAAATGGAAGGACTCTCCGAGTTTACTGAGTATCTCTCAGAATCAGTGGAAGTCCTCTCCCCCTTCGACATCCTGGAGCCTCCCACGTCGGGAGGATTTCTGAAGCTCTCCAAGCCCTGCTGTTACATCTTCCCAGGAGGGAGAGGCGACTCCGCCTTGTTTGCGGTCAACGGATTCAACATGCTCATCAATGGCGGCTCGGAGAGAAAGTCGTGTTTCTGGAAACTCATCCGCCACCTGGACCGAGTGGACTCCATCCTGCTCACACACATTGGCGATGACAACCTGCCGGGCATCAACAGCATGCTGCAGCGGAAGATTGCGGAACTCGAGGAGGAGCAGTCGCAGGGCTCGACCACAAACAGTGACTGGATGAAAAACCTCATCTCCCCTGACTTGGGCGTCGTGTTTCTCAACGTCCCGGAAAATCTGAAAAACCCAGAGCCCAACATCAAGATGAAGAGAAGCCTGGAGGAAGCCTGCTTCACTCTCCAGTACCTAAACAAGCTGTCTATGAAGCCGGAGCCTCTGTTTCGAAGTGTAGGCAACACTATTGATCCTGTCATTCTTTTCCAAAAAATGGGAGTGGGTAAACTTGAAATGTATGTGCTTAACCCAGTCAAGAGCAGCAAAGAAATGCAGTATTTTATGCAGCAGTGGACTGGCACCAGCAAGGACAAGGCTGAACTCATCCTGCCTAACGGTCAGGAAGTAGATATCCCGATTCCCTATTTAACTTCGGTCTCATCGTTGATCGTGTGGCATCCGGCAAACCCTGCTGAGAAAATCATCCGTGTCCTGTTTCCTGGCAACAGCACCCAATACAACATCCTGGAAGGACTGGAAAAACTCAAACATTTAGACTTCCTGAAGCAGCCGCTGGCCACCCAAAAGGATCTGACTGGTCAGGTGCCTGCTCCCGCCGTCAAACAGGTCAAACTGAAGCAGAGAGCCGACAGCAAAGAAAACCTGAAGCCAGCCGCCAAACCGGTGCCCAGCAAACCCGTGCGAAAGGAGTCAAAGGAAGAAGCCCCCGATGTCACCAAAACTAACCAGGTGGAAAAGCCAGCCAAGGTGGAGAGCAAAGAAAAGGCGCCGGTCAAGAAGGACAAGCCTCTCAAAGCAGAGGCAAAACCAGCCGTGGCGGAAAAGGAGGCGCCCAGCAAGGACGAGCAGCCTCCCGTGAAAGCCGACGTGGCGGAAAAGCAAGCCACAGACGTCAAACCTAAGGTCTCCAAAGAGAAGACGGTGAAGAAGGAGGTGAAGGCGAAATCTGACGAGAAGAAAGAGGAGAAGGAGAAAACCAAGAAGGAGGTGGTGAAGAAGGAGGACAAGACCCCCGTCAAGAAAGAGGAGAAACCAAAAAAGGAAGAGGCAAAAAAGGAAATCAAAAAGGAAATCAAGAAGGAAGAGAAGAAAGAACCCAAGAAAGAGGTTAAGAAAGAAACGCCCCTGAAGGAGGCCAAGAAGGAAGTTAAGAAGGAAGAAAAGAAGGAGATGAAAAAGGAAGAGAAAGAACCTAAAAAAGAAATCAAGAAGCTCACTAAAGACACAAAGAAACCATCCACGCCTCTGTCTGACGCGAAAAAACCGGCCGCGTTGAAACCCAAAGTAGCCGCCAAGAAGGAGGAACCGGCCAAGAAGGACACCGTGGCTGCGGGCAAGCCGAAGGAGAAGGGCAAGATCAAAGTGGTGAAGAAGGAAAGCAAGCCCACCGAGGTGGTCGCCGCCACCGCCACGGCAGCCGCCATGGCCGCCGTGGCCGCGGCAGGGACGGCAGCCCCCAGCCCCGGCAAGGAGCTCGAGGCCGAGCGCTCGCTCATGTCATCCCCCGAGGACCTCACCAAGGACTTTGAGGAATTAAAAGCCGAAGAGGTCGACGTGGCCAAGGGCATCAAGCCTCAGCTGGAGCTGATCGAAGACGAAGAGAAACTCAAGGCGACGGAGGCGGGAGAAGCCTACGTCATCCAGAAGGAGACGGAAGTCCTCAAAGGCCCCGCCGAGTCGCCCGACGAGGGCATCACGACCACTGAAGGGGAGGGCGAGTGCGAGCAGACGCCCGAGGAGCTGGAGCCCGTGGAGAAGCAAGGGGTGGAGGACACGGAGAAATACGAAGATGAGGGGGCTGGCTTTGAGGAGTCTTCAGAGGCCGGAGACTACGAAGAGAAGGCCGAGACCGAGGAAGCCGAGGAACCGGAAGAGGATGCTGAGGAGAGCCTGGGCGTGGGAGCCCCCAAGCATGGCGCTGCCGAGGATGAGGAGGTGGCAAAGGCCGAGGCGGATGTACACATCAAGGAGAAGAGGGAGTCGGTGGCCAGTGCCGATGACCGAGCGGAAGAAGACATGGACGAAGCAATTGAAAAAGAAGAGGCCGAACAATCCGAGGAGGAGGGCGATGAGGAGGATAAAGCTGAGGACGCCAGGGAGGAGGACTACGAGCCTGAGAAAGCAGAAGCTGAAGACTACATGATGGCCGTGGTTGACAAGGCCGCCGAGACCGGAGGTGCGGAAGACCAGTATGGTTTCCTCACTGCTTCAGTCAAGCAGCCTGGGGCCCAGTCTCCCAGCAGAGAGCCCGCCTCTTCCATTCATGATGAGACACTGCCTGGAGGCTCCGAGAGCGAGGCCACAGCCTCTGATGAGGACAATCGGGAGGACCAGCCTGAGGAATTCACTGCCACCTCGGGCTACACTCAGTCTACCATTGAGATCTCCAGCGAGCCCACCCCCATGGATGAGATGTCCACTCCTCGCGATGTAATGAGTGATGAGACCAATAACGAAGAAACTGAGTCCCCATCACAGGAGTTTGTAAACATCACCAAATATGAATCTGCCTTGTATTCCCAGGAATATGCCAAGCCTGCTGTGACATCACTCAATGGACTGTCGGATGGGTCAAAAACAGATGCCACTGAAGGCAAGGACTACACCGCCTCAGCCTCCACCATCTCTCCACCCTCCTCCATGGAGGAAGACAAATTCAGCAGATCCGCTCTGCGTGATGCCTACTACTTAGAAGAGAAAGAAGCAAAAGCCAGTGCCAAGCTGGAGGTCAAAGAAACCTTCTCCACAGTTTCTGAGGAAAAACTCAGCCCGCCGAAGAGCCCGTCCCAGAGCCCATCCCCACAGTCTCCCATAGAGAAGACTCCCCTGGGTGAACGTAGCGTCAACTTCTCTCTGACACCCAATGAAATTCAAGTCTCTACGGAGGCGGAAGTAGCCCCGGTGTCTCCTGAGGTACCACAGGAAGTAGTTGAAGAACGCTGTGCTAGTCCTGAGGAGAAGACTCTGGAAGTGGTATCCCCTTCTCAGTCTGTGACTGGCAGTGCAGGCCACACACCTTACTACCAATCTCCCACCGAAGAGAAATCAAGTCACCTCCCTACAGAGGTCATTGAGAAGCCACCGGCTGTCCCCGTGAGATTCGAATTCAGTGATGCCAAAGATGAGAGTGACAGAGCCTCTGTGAGCCCCATGGATGAACCTGTGCCTGACTCTGAGTCTCCCCTTGAGAAGGTGTTGTCACCTCTGCGTAGTCCTCCCCTGCTGGGATCCGAGTCTGCCTATGACAGTTTCCTGAGTGTTGATGACAAGGCTCCAAGCAGAAGTAGTGAAAGTCCATTTGAAGGAAAGGATGGCAAGCAAGAACTCCCAGACCAGATGTCTCCAGTCTCTGACATGACATCCATGAGTCTTTACCCAGATAGAGAGGAAGGGAAGAGCACGGACTTTATACCGATAAAGGAAGATTTTGATCAAGACAAGAAGACTGACGATGTTGAGTCTGCAAGTTCCCAACCAGCACTAGCCTTGGATGAAAGAAAGTTAGGAGATGTTTCTCCAACACAGGTAGATGTCAGTCAGTTTGGGTCTTTTAAAGAAGACACCAAGATGTCCATTTCTGAGGGCACTGTCTCAGACAAGTCAGCCACACCTGTGGACGAGGGTGTAGCAGAAGACACCTACTCGCATATGGAAGGGGTGGCCTCAGTCTCCACGGCCTCTGTGGCTACGAGCTCATTCCCGGAGCCAACCACAGATGATGTGTCTCCTTCTCTGCATGCCGAGGTGGGCTCGCCACACTCCACAGAAGTCGATGATTCCCTTTCGGTGTCCGTTGTGCAAACACCTACCACTTTCCAGGAAACAGAAATGTCTCCATCAAAAGAAGAATGCCCAAGACCAATGTCAATTTCTCCACCAGATTTCTCCCCTAAAACAGCCAAATCCAGGACACCGGTCCAGGATCACAGATCGGAACAGTCTTCAATGTCTATTGAATTTGGCCAAGAATCACCTGAGCATTCCCTTGCTATGGACTTCAGTAGGCAGTCTCCGGATCAGTCTGCAGTGGGAGCAGGTGTGCTCCACATCACAGAAAATGGGCCAACGGAGGTGGACTATAGTCCTTCTGACATGCAGGACTCCAGTTTGTCACATAAGATACCACCCATGGAGGAGCCGTCCTTCACCCAAGATAATGATCTCTCAGAACTCATCTCAGTGTCTCAGGTGGAGGCCTCCCCGTCCACCTCTTCTGCTCATACTCCTTCTCAGATAGCTTCTCCTCTTCAAGAAGATACTCTGTCTGACGTTGCTGCTCCCCGAGATATAGCCTTGTATGCCTCGCTGACCTCTGACAAAGTGCAAAGCCTGGAAGGAGAGAAGCTCTCTCCTAAATCTGATATCTCTCCACTCACTCCGCGGGAGTCCTCTCCTTTATATTCTCCTAGTTTTTCAGATTCTACCTCTGCAGTCAAAGAGAGCATGGCAGCTTGCCCCACTTCTTCCTCCCCACCCACAGGTGCAGGCTCTGCAGAGCCCTATGGTTTCCGTGCCTCAATGTTATTCGATACAATGCAACACCACCTAGCCTTGAGTAGAGATTTGACGACCTCTGGTGTGGAGAAGGACAGTGGAGGGAAGACGCCTGGAGACTTCAGCTATGCCTATCAAACACCTGAGAAAGCAACCAGGTCCCCAGATGAAGAAGATTATGACTATGAGTCTTATGAGAAAACAACCCGGGCGCCAGATATGGACAGCTATTACTATGAGAAGGCAGAGCGAGCCATCAAATCCCCGTGTGATGGTGGCTACTCCTATGAGACCATTGAGAAAACTACCAAGAGCCCTGAGGATGGTGGCTCCGCCTGTGAAATCACTGAGAAGACCACCCGGACACCTGCGGAGGATGGGTACTCATACGAGATGAGTGAGAAGACGACAAGGACCCCTGCAGTGAGTGGCTACAGCTATGAGAAGACTGAGAGATCTCGAAGGCTCCTGGATGACATCAGCAATGGCTATGATGACTCTGACGATGGCAGCCACACACTGGGAGACTCCAGCTACTCGTATGAGACCACTGAGAAAATCTCCAGTTTCCCTGAATCTGAAAGTTACTCCTATGAGACATCTACAAAAACCACACACACCCCTGATACTTCTACATACTGCTACGAGACCTCAGAGAAAATCACCAAAACCCCGCAGGGGTCTACTTACTCCTATGAGACCTCGGACCGATGCTACGCTGCAGAGAAGTCACCCTCAGAAGCCCGCCAGGAGGTCGACCTGTGTCTCGTGTCTTCCTGTGAGTACAAACATCCCAAGACGGAGCTCTCGCCCTCCTTCATTAATCCCAATCCACTCGAGTGGTTTGCCAGTGAGGATCCCACCGACGACACCGAAAAGCCCCTCACCCAATTAGGGGGTGCTCCACCTCCCCCGGGAGGAAAGGTTCAGGGGCGCCAGTGCGATGAGACCCCTCCCACCTCTGTCAGCGAGTCAGCCCCATCTCAGACCGACTCTGATGTGCCTCCAGAGACGGAAGAGTGCCCCTCCATCACAGCAGATGCAAATATCGACTCTGAGGATGAGTCCGAGACCATTCCCACAGACAAAACCGTCACGTACAAGCACATGGATCCCCCTCCGGCCCCCGTGCAAGACCGCAGCCCTTCTCCACGCCACCCTGATGTGTCCATGGTTGACCCTGAGGCCTTGGCCATTGAGCAGAACCTAGGCAAAGCTCTGAAGAAAGACTTGAAGGAGAAGACCAAAACCAAGAAGCCAGGGACGAAGACCAAGTCATCTTCACCAGTCAAGAAGAGCGATGGGAAATCCAAGCCAGCAGCAGCTTCACCAAAACCAGCCACCTTGAAAGAATCCTCAGACAAGGTATCCCGAGTGGCTTCCCCCAAGAAGAAAGAATCTGCGGAGAAAGTGACGAAAACCAGCACCACTCCTGAGGTCAAAGCTGCACGAGGAGATGAGAAAGATAAGGAGACCAAGAATGCCGCCAACGTCTCTGCATCCAAATCAAGCAAGACGGCAACTGCAGGTACGTTGAAGATGCCAGGCCTCCCGAGAGAGGCCACAGCACCGAAAAGCCCCTCTCTCCAGAGCCCTTAGATGATGGTTCTTGAAAAGTTCCTGGCAAGTGCATACTATGAGAAAGAAATACAACTGAGGATGGATTTCAAACTTTTCAATTTCTCTTTTAATTTAGTTTTTTCTCCACAACATTTTTTTTTTTTACATATTCTCATCTTCCCTAACTGCCTTTGCCCTGGGAAGATGGAAGTTGCTTTTCCTGGGCTTGTCTCCTGCTCAGTGTGGCCCTTGGGCTGGAGGGGTTAGCTTGGCACAGGGTCCAGAGTAGCCAGGACTGCTCAGAGGGGGATTTCTGGGTTTGTACCATGCTGTCACATAGAAACCACCACCCTGGTCTAAAGTCATAGTACCAAGGATGTGTGCATCCAGCTGTGCTGTGCTGCAGCTCTGCAGAATTAAGCCGCAGAGACACACCTGGAGTTCCCAAATGCCATGGGAAAGATGAGAGGCTCCGCCATGCTTGCAATGACCAATATAGGCCAAGGTGTAGAATCCCCCCGGCCTTTTTTTTTTTTTTTTTTATAAAAAAGCATTTTATTTAAGCAGTTACCATTACAGGCAGTGTTCTGTTTTGTTAACCAGCGAGTCACATCATTTCTGTTGGTCAGTGAATACTCAGAACTTATTGAAAGGAAAACCCAAGGTTTGTCTGTGGCCACCTTCCCACCCGACAACCCAGCAAGAAGAGGCTCACAACGCCCTTCCAGTTTGAAGTCTGCTGGAGCAAGGCTGACATGCCTGACTCCCGATCATTCCAGGTTTGGTCCTGGTACCCCTGTGTATGTACCAGATTCTCAACAGTGATGAGCTGACTCTCCGGCAGCTCAGCTTCACTCTGTTGCTTTAAAGTTATCTGCAGGGATCCACATGCTGCCTTTCATTGACATGATATGATTCCCCAGGGGGGTTTGGATGACAGTTAACAAGGTCACCAAAAAAATGACCCAAACTCAGTCATTTAAATAACATCTCCTTGATTGATTAGGGAAAAATCTGAGAGATGAACCTTTGGAGTGCTCGAACTCAGTGTGTACTAGGAGCATCAATTTTGGGGTTTACCTCTCATCAAATTTAGTCTTACAAAAAATTAGGTCCACATATGGAGCGAATGGAAAAGCATTGGATATTAACTCTTTGGTCTGAAAAAAAGTGATTTCCACCTTGCTCTGAAAGGAAAATGCAAAATCCATTCAAACAAATAAAGACCAACAGAAATTTGCTACCAAATTTGCCAGAACATACATATCCTAGTCCATGCAGTTGAGCTTTTAGACTCTGATATTTAAACCGATAATTTCAAGGCAAAATAGTGAATGAAGATGAGTAAGTAGTCAAGATCTCTAAAGACATAAGATTGCACATTTTTTTTAAAGATTTATTCTTTTGGCAATCTGAGTTATGGAGGGAGAGAGGGAGAGATCTTCCATGTGCTGATTTAATCCCCACATCATCACAGCATGGAAGCCAGGCTGAAGCCAGGAGTTTCATCTGGGTCTGCCACATGGGGACACCTGGGTGGCACAGGCCATGCTTGGGCCGTCTGCTGCTGCTTTCTCAGGCTGTTAGCAGGGAGCAGGATGAGAAGCGAAGCGATGGGGACCTGAACCAGAGCTCATTGCAGGTGGTCACCTTATCCACTACAACATAATGTCAGTCTACACCTTTAACTTTGAAAACAAGCCAGAGCCAGCTTTTGGCAATTTCCTCATGTGTTTCCATGTGTTGTTGGTGGTGGTGGGTTAGTGCACAGGAAGCAGTGCAGGCCATTACCCGTCAGTATTCTTTAGGAGAGCTTATCATGGGTACTTTGAAAGCTTTGAACTCAGATTCATTAAAATAGCCTGCTCCTTTGTTCCACCTTGGACTAATCTCAGCGTTCCCCTACTTCCTTGAAAAATAAAACTGGACAATTGGTGGAATTCACTAGTTGGTTGTTTGTTTTTAAGATTTGTTTCAAAGGCAGAGTTAGAGAGAGAGGGAGGAGGGAGAGGCAGATCTTCCATCCTCTACTTCACTTCCCCAAATAGCTGCTATAGCTGTGACTGGGCCAAGCCCAAAGCAGGAAATGAGAGCTGCTTCTGGGTCTCCCATATGGGGGGCCCACAAACTTGGGCCATCCCGTGCTGCTTTCCTGGATGTTTCAAGAGGAAGCTGGGTTGGAAATGGAGAAGCTGGAACTTCAGCCAGTCCCTATATGGAATGCTGGCATAGCAAGTAGCCAGTTTAACTTGATATGCCACAAACACTAGCCCTATCCAGAAATCTTTTGGGTTAATCCAAGTCTTTCGTTTTCCCAGGCCTTTCTGATTTAGGCTGGGATTTTGGCTTCAGGATGCCCTTTCTGCATTCTGGAATGTTCTGGTCAGTTAGAGAAAGCTTTGTGTTTCTGAACCTTTCTCTATATCCAGCCCTGTCCAGGGAGAGATGCACTTTCAAGGCACTGTACTGCAGGCAGAAGGCAGTGTTTCACTGGCTTATGCATGGGGCTGAGGTGCCAAGTACCTTGAAAATCATGTGGGACTAAGAACTAAATCACTTACTAGGCCAAATATCAGGGTATTCAGCTGTGGGTAAAATAGCCATTCAATGAGACCCTACAGTGGATTACTGGGGTCATTTAATTAGGGTTTGCCAAATGCACGTAGATGCTTCCTTCTGACTTTTAAAATCCTTCCTGGGATCACTTTTCTTCTTTTTTAAGAGATTTTAAAAAATTTTTGTGAAAGGCAGAGTTGTAGAGAGGGAGGGAGAGATGGACTAAGAGAGCTCTTCCATCTGCTGGTTCCCTCTCTAAATGGCCTGCTGCAGCTGGAGCTAGGCCAGGCAGAAGCCAGCAAGCTTCGCTTTGGGTCTCCCATGTGGGTGGCATTAGCCATCTTCTGCTTCTTTCCCAGTTGTGCAGGTGGAGAGCTGCACTGAACATTGAGCAGCTGGGACTCAAACTGATGTCACGGGAAATGTTGGCATTGCAGGAAGCGGCTTACTCCTCCTGTGCCACAATGCCAGCCTCTAGTTAACTTTTCAAGTTATGCTGTGTTAGAGGTTCTTTTAGGAGGCCTCTTTCTATCCAGTTACATCTTCTTAGATCTGTCATTTCCCCTGTTGAGATGGGAACCAGCCCTGTTTTGTCTTCTCAGATTGTTTGCGCTAAATGCCCGCTGCGGTTGCGAAGGAGATGGAACTGCTGTCAGCCCCTCTGCCTGTCCCAGGGGTTGGGTGGAGGATCTGAGGAGCTGTCCTTGGATGCGTGGATCTCTTCACATGGCTGTGATGTTTGTCTTACCATCTTACCTTTTTATTTATCAAAGGTCCAGGAACCACCAAGACAGCCAAGCCCTCTGCTGTGCCTCCAGGCCTCCCTGTGTACCTGGACCTGTGCTACATCCCCAACCACAGTAATAGTAAGAACGTCGATGTGGAATTTTTCAAGAGAGTGAGGTCATCCTACTACGTGGTGAGTGGGAATGATCCAGCTGCTGAGGAGCCCAGCCGGGCTGTCCTGGATGCCTTGTTGGAAGGGAAGGCTCAGTGGGGCAGCAACATGCAGGTAAGGGCTTCAGGGCCATGTCTGCCCTGCATCTGAGCTGTGTCCAGAGGCAGAAGGAGTGTGGGTCCTCCTGAGTCTGCCACACTTGAAATATCCCAGGGACAAAGTGGGCTTAACATTGCAGAAGATAGCCTATACTGGGATTCTCTGCCACCACCAGTAGCCATGGCCTTGGAGGCAAGCCAGCTGGTTGGCCTACGGCATCATTCATTAATTGCCAAAATGAGTCCAGGATTAATTGCCCGTCACCTCCAAATACCAAGAGTGTTATGTCTGTGTGGATCAAAGTGGTCAGAGTTCCATGTGAAAACTGGCATAGAGTTGTCTTGACACCTCTCTGCTTCCTGCATGAACCAAAGCTTAAAATATTCAACTGTTCCTGTGAAATTCCATAGGAGGAGGAGCATGGCTGAGCAAAGGACACTCGGAGCTCCCACACGCCATATCTGGCCATGAACTGTCTCTTATCAATTCAGTTTTTTTTTTTTAAAGATTTATTCATTTTATTACAGCCAGATATACACAGAGGAGGAGAGGCAGAGAGGAAGATCTTCCGTCTGATGTTTCACTCCCCAAGTGAGCCGCAACGGGCCGGTGCGCGCCGATCCAAAGCCGGGAACCTGGAACCTCTTCCAGGTCTCCCATGCGGGTGCAGTGTCCCAATGCATTGGGCCGTCCTCGACTGCTTTCCCAGGCCACAAGCAGGGAGCTGGATGGGAAGTGGAGCTGCCGGGATTAGAACCGGCGCCCATATGGGATCCCGGGGCTTTCAAGGCAAGGACTTTAGCCGCTAGGCCACGCCGCCGGGCCCGATCAATTCAGTTTTACTTGTTCTGTACAGAATCACTTGCTAAAGTCTATTTGTGTACCATTTCTTAGAACTGCTTGTTGGAATCTTACAACTTAAGATATTAGGCACCTCCACTCCTCCTCCATCTTTAGCCGCATACAGGAGTTCGAGATACAAACCTTTGTCCTCAGGACAAAATGTGAATTGCAGTGATTAGGATTCTGAGGGCTTTGAGCTGTAGTACACACGCAATACCTGTCAGGTGAAATTTATTAGTTGAATGACGGGCAATACAAAAATCACACCTTCACTAAATTACATTTCTTGACGCGGAAGAACTGAAAGTTCAACAGTGACTATAAATGAACGGATTGACAAGTCACTCGTTGCTTTTAGTTTCAGTCCCCAGGAAAGAAAATGGTATTTATGCAGCTTTATTCTGGTTTGTAGAAAATGTGAGTCCAAAAAAAAAAAGCTTTTGAATTTCTTGAAAAAAAGAGAAAATGTTCTTCAGGCTTCTGATGGCTAGCACCTTTCATGCCTTCCTCTTGTTTCTGTGTCTTCACTGAAACAGCTCTTTTCCCTCCCCCTGTAGGTGACACTGATCCCAACTCATGACTCAGAAGTGATGAGGGAGTGGTACCAGGAGACCCACGAGAAGCAGCAAGACCTCAACATCATGGTGTTAGCAAGCAGCAGCACAGTGGTGATGCAAGACGAATCCTTCCCCGCTTGCAAGATTGAACTGTAAAAGCCAAGGCCAGCCACACCACAGGATTTGGAGTTCGCTTCCAGAAATTCTTCACTTTGAAACTACCTTTTCTAAAAAAAAAAAAAAAAAAAAAAAGGTCACTTCATCTAATTAAGTCGCTGAACAAAATTACCTGCCAAATGCCATACTGTGTCATGGTAATGCAAGTCACCAATATTTCTCAGTTTTTGCTGATTGCTAAGGGAAGTAACAATATTCCCGCAATAGGGTTCAAGTTACTGCAAAATTACCTACCCCAGTGCATCTCTGCTGAACAGGTTGGAAACCATGCACTAGCAAACCCAACTGACTTCTGCTAGGTAAAGACATTTAGAAGGAGAGAGTGAGCAAGCAAGAGAGGGAGCGCACAAAGGGAACGCAGAAATGAGGGAGAGGAAGAGACAGAGGGAAGAATGAGAAAGAAAAAGGATGCGAGGGAAGGTGATGTCATGGTAAAGTTCTGGTGAGACAGCCAGCCAGAGCGAGCAGGTGGGGTAGCAGAGGAGGACATCGCCAACGCTTAGGTCTACATTTTCTCAGGCAGAAGGTCTTATGTAATCGATAGAGGTCAAGTTTGCCATTTGTGTCAGTCTGAGTCATCCAAAAGGGTCTTCATTTGCTACGACAAGTTGGTTGGAAAACAAAACAAAAAAGAAAAACGCAACTTGTTAGGAGGGCCTGTGAGAACTTCACGCCTTAATTCAACTCCTTCAGACCTGAAGGTCACGCACTGATGGGATGTAGCGAGTGTAGACTGGACACACAAGTGGTTTGAGCCCCATTCAGAACTCTCTGACCCTTTCAACACACGAGTAGACCAATCTAAGTAAGGCATGCTCCCAGCATTTGTCCACCCCCTAGTCCACTCTGTCAGCTCACCTGCATGCAACAATACCCACGTTCACCCCACTTAACTGAAGCAAATACCAAAGCAGTTGGGAGTACATTCGGTAGATGTTTTGCCTTAGGAAGTGACTTGAATGTACAAAGATACTTGATACACTTATTTTTTCATGGGAGACAGCAAGTTTATAACACATCCATGTAGGATTATAGACACTCCAGGTAAAGGAGCACGTGTTTGCGTGGTGTGTGGTGGTACCAGAAGCTCATCTGATTGGTCCAACAGTTTGATGCTGAGTCATGTGTTTTGAATACCACTTCTGTGCACCTGTGGCCCCTTCAGTCAAACAAGTTGTACCACTAGTAGCTTCTTCACTATTGCACGTTCAAGATTGAAATGGCTTCTCTAATCAGAACTGGGAAAGCAGTGAATCTTATGGGGGGAAGAGCTCTCAGCAAGTGTACAGTATTTGCCTTCCTTTGTCTTACATTGGCTTTTTAAATTTTCCATTCATTTCAACATAATTATGGGAATAAGTGTACAGAAGAATTTTTTTTAGATATGTGAGAACTTTTCATAGATGAACTTTTTAACAAATGTTTCATTTACAGGAAAATGCAAAGAAAATTTTCAAATGATATGGTTTCTTTTTTTTTAGATGTTTCGTAAGACAAAAATTGAATAATGTCTTTTGAAGTTCTGGCAAGATTGAAGTCTGATATTGCAGTAATAATATTTACTAAAAATCCATGAGTACCAGGAATAATGATACCTCCCACCCTTTGGTTCTGATAATGTAAAAACCTGCGTATATGGTATTTGAGAGTGGGGGTAGAATAGCATGGCAAAGCTACTCTTCAAGACATTTACAAATCCATCACTCAGCTGTGACACTCTTTCAATATCTTCAAGCATGAGGGAAAAGAACCAAATGAAAGAACCCTGGCAAATTTTGCTTTGGGATCTTCTTTTCTGAAAAAAAAAAATTAAAAAGGAATAATTTATGGAATACAAATGAACTCCCAAGTCCTATGGTTCATCCTGTAGAATCCAGAGACGATTTCCATCATTGTCATCATTGCACTGTGAACCTGGGAAGCCAGAGCATGGTGAGAACTGCCATCGGGGTTCACGTTGTGGACCTGTGCACCCAGTGTTCCGATGAGGCGGACCTATCAGCATCAACCGTGTCGCGCTGTTGCGTTCCGTTTCCTGCAGACTCTAAGAGCTACGGCGTAGTGAACAATGACCTCATTTTATTTTCTATGTTAGTTATTTATTTCAGAATTAACGTTTTAGTTTAGTTTTGTCTGATGAGTGTATGTTTTGCACTGCTAACAACGATGAGGGTTTAAACAGTACTTCTTCGGCGTCCCTTTGCCGAAGGCCCATGCAGTCTACTTAATGCTGTGAAATACATTTTTCAAATGTTTAATTTTTTTAAAGAAGATTAAGATTCTATTTTTGTTAGGCTTCTCCAGCAATGCAGCTTTTATTTATTCCCCGTTTCTTTCAAGTCCTTTCAAAGAACATATTAAAGGTACAAAAACAAAAATGAACATACGATGGAAAAGTGTCATTGTGATGAGCATGGATCTCATTGAGTATAAACTCATCTACTTCGAACTCGTTTCGTGAGACAACCTGAGACACTCAGAATAATTACCTAACAGCGGTGAGGTTGAATTGGTCCTCATGATGCCTGGGAAGAAAAACACGTCTAGCCTTCTTGCCAAAGCCAGACCTCTGGTTGATTTTTCTTTGATAGAAGATGGAGTTGTGTTCCAATTTCCCAAATGAAATTTATGTAATGTGCATTATTTTGCTTTCAGAAATTCAAATACTTTAGGAAAATATAGCCAGTCTTCAGTTATAATTCCTCTGCCCCTCAATCCTCCCCCCCTTTTTCTTCTGTAATGGGATGTGATGGGGGGAAATATATGTATATAAACTGTCATTAGACAGCTGGCTTGTTTTCCTATGAAATCTGCCTGTACCTTTCTCCATCCATCGTTGTCCGTGATGGCCACAGAGCCTCACGGAGTATATCAGGAAAGCCAATATTTGCATTACAGGTTGCTCCTGCCCTCCTGGGACACCTCTCCTACCTGCGTGACTAACCTAATTTTGCTAGTTCCATAAACTCACAATTTGTTTAGCAACAGCCATCACGATGTACCATGTACATTCATGGTGAGAACTAGAGATTGACCCAGACTCTAGAGCTTTGTTCGCATGGAGTACTTGAGCCGAAGGTGTAGATGGAATGTCCGAGTGGAAGGAATTGCCCGTCTGGGTGAAGGACAGCATTCTGTGGAGATTGCACCCACGATCACGACCCTTTTGGTAGTATTCCTAACCAAAATTCTGCAGAGATGAAATGTTAGCGATGAGCCTCCATTTCCAATTTGAACAATTCTCTCCCCCACCCCCCCCCCCAATGCCTCCTTCTCTAAACCTCAATCCCATGCATGCTTTCTCAGTCTTGTGGTGGGACTGGATACAAGGACTGAATCCCCCTCCCCTAAACACCATTTCCATGGAATTCAAAAAAAGTTTTTCTTTCTTAACATTACATATCATAGTGAATGGTTTCCCCGGTGTATATGAATGTTTTAAGTGTCTCCAATAGCTGATGCAGTTTTAGGAACTTTCTGATACTCCTTTAATAAGATTTAATCATTTGCTAATGGAAGTTCTACCACCTATTTTCCTCTGTTACCAAATTTCAGCTCCCAGGAGCTACAGGTCTGAAATTGCTTTTCTTGCCTCTCTTTCAGTCACCTGTCACAGGAGGTTCCTGCTCAGTCATGATCTTGTAAGTTAGGATAATAACTTTTTTTTGTAATTTTATTTTTGCTCTTCAGAATTTAGGAGAAAAGATCCTGTTTCCATTTGAAAGGAACTGTAAGCTTTTATCTGCACTTGATCTTAGCCAAAAGGCCGAGAAGCGATGTAAGCTTTTATCTTTCAGCCAACTGAACAACACACCAAAAGCAGCCTAGGAATGAGCATTCTTGGAAAGTAATTAGGTTTTTTCACCTGGTATTAAAACTATTTACTATTAAAAGCATACAAAAAAAAATTTTAAAAAGCTGTGACTTTATGAAGTTCACTTAAAAGGCAGCCTCAAAGACTGAAAAGGAAGGGGAAAAAAAAACAACAGTTTCCCTGCCCTCGCGTGGAGCTCCGCGAGGCAGGAGCCACAGAGGAGAGGCTGGAGACCGCGCCCGGCGGAACACCCACGGCGGCGCCGACCCGCTCTCCGCCAGGGTTGCTGCGGGCAGTCCTTCTCGCTCCGGCCCCGGAGAGGCGCGTCTCGAGCCGGGCGCGGAGAAGCCCTCCACACTCCTCTCTCTCGTTCTGAATGGTGTTTGTGTCAGTCCGCAGCTGTGTATGGTATGACGTCTTATAATCCTGCATCACTTCTATCCTATCCAGTCATATCTAATGTAGAAAATTAGTTTCCAGTGAAAGTAATATGTAGTGCTTTTATGATAT